>NC_134773.1:4007335-4333050 GCF_050436995.1 Anticarsia gemmatalis | reverse complement strand
AAATTCGCTTACAAACTTTCGCATTTCAACACGTACATACATAGTTGGCAGTCGGTATCTGGATACAATACATTTTCATTTTTATTTACCCATTACTGTCCCACTGCTGGGCAAGGGTGACCTCCCAAACGAGGGAGGGGTTAGGCCGTGAGTCCACTACTGGCCAAGTGCGGATTGAGGACTTTGCATGCCCTCAATAAATGTGCATGCAAGGTTTCCTCACGATGTTTTCCTTCACCGTTATAACAAGTGATCATTATTTCTATACACACATCACTTGGAAAAGCCATAGGTGTGTCGGGTACTTACCTTATTGACTACCTGTAAAACAAAAATACTCTTATTACAGAATGCATAGAATTTATACACAAATTAAATTATCCTTGCAAAGAGGGTATGCACGATTTAATAATCACGCCGACCTTGGAGCCGGACGTCAACTGCGCAGTTGTAATACTAAAAATACAGCCTCAACGACCCGTATTTGGAGTTACCGGAGGTCATGACGTCGAAAGGAACGATTATCCGCATATGGTGATTATTATAATTAGCACGTCCTGGCTTCGCCCAATTTAAACCCTTATTTTACAATAAAACCTTAACAACTTTAACACATAAACCTTCCTCTTGAATCACCCTATCTATTAAAAAACGGCGCCCATAGCCAGTAGCGCTCACCGGTCAGTAAACGATCTGTGGGTTAAGCAACCCCTGATGCGGTCATTCCATGGATGGGTGACCGCAAAGTGGTATTTGAACTGGGCGTCTCCGTGCTTCGGAGGGCACGTAAAAAGTCGGTCCCGGCTGTTGTCTACTAAGATAACAGTCGTTAAGCTATGTCAAAGGCCTTTCGGGCGGCTTGAACAACTTTATCCCACAGATCGTTTACCGACCGGTGAGCGCAACAACCTAAAAAGTATAGAAGAATTTAGGAAAGCTCCCTTTTTTGGAATCGTTTAATATCTTTTACGTGTATACAAATTTGATAGTCATGTGTGTTAGACACTAACTGTAAAAAACGCAGTGAAAGCTCTGATTAGTTATCTATACAGTGTTTTGTCAATTACAATGTTAAAAAATGTATGCTAAGTTATGTTAAAAAAACACAACTCCCGCACTAAGAATTGCTCTTGTGTCGTGGGGACTACAAACATACAAACAACGGACACAAAGCACAACCAGACCCGAAACAATTATTTGTGGATCGCACAAATAATTGCTCCGTGTAGGAATCGAGCCCACTCCCGACGCAGTGGTATGGCGTGGCGACCTAAACCACTGCGCCAAGGAGGCAGTCAGTTCAAAGCTGGATATGAGTTACAAAGACTCATATTTGTGTCGGAATTAATTGGCCCAAGTAAAAATACTGATCGACATCGCTGCGTCTATATGTTTCTGAATCGTGACAATCGGACCCGAAGGAACAAGCGCCATAATTGTTTCAAGTCGGTTCCATAATTGTTCGATAAATACTACCCATACAAACTAGCCAACCCAAACATATTAGGTCGGGAAAAAAGCCTTTTCGCATTATTAGTATGAACTTGTAATAAAATCTTTTCTCTACACAAAAAGCTCGATATTTGGGTACCTCACGAGCTCACTGAAAGAAACCTAATGAACCGTGTACTCATTTGTGATGTGAGCCAAATAGATTTTATTACAAGTTCATACATACTATAATGCGAAGACTTTTTCCCCGACCTAATATGTGTTGCAAGCCCAAAACAAATAAAGCATTTATTACAGACTGCTTGAAATACATTGACAAATTGAATTATCCTTGCAAAGAGAATAAGCAGGAACTATTTGCTACATCAACCGTACGGCCGGATGTCAACTGCACGATTGTAATAATGAAATCCGTAGATGTATCGGAATTAACACCGCCGCGGAATATAGCCGGAGGTCTTCCTACCGAAAGGCGACAATTTCCACATATGGTGAGAGTCTTAATCAATATTCGGTCGAAAATATCGTTTCCAAGATCCATATAATATTATAAATGCGAAAGTAACTCTGTCTGTCTGTCTGTCACTCAATCACGCCTAAACTACTGAACCAATTTGCATGAAATTTGGTATGGAGATATTTTGATACCCGAGAAAGAACATAGGCTACTTTTACCCCAGCGCAATGACGCATTCCCATGGAGAAATTCAGGTGGCGGACGAAATCGCGGGTAACAGCTAGTATCTATATAAATAAAAAAAATCACCAAAATGTATGTAGACACGGGCATAACTATTGAAGAAATTAAATTGGATTTTTTTTATATGTTTGTGACCGTCGGGACTCCCATTCTCCCAGGATGCGGAGATTGCAACATTTTTTTGTAGGTGGTGATGATGAATACATATCTATACTAATATTATAAAGCTGAAGAGTTTGTTTGTTTGTTTGATTGTTTGTTTGTTTGTTTGTTTGAACGCGCTAATCTCAGGAACTACTGGTCCGATTTGAAAAATTCTTTCAGTGTTAGATAGTCCATTTATCGAGGAAGGTTATAGGCTATATATCATCACGCTACTACCAATAGGAGCAGAGTACGGGTGAAAAATGTTACAAAAACGGAGACAATTTTGACCCATTCTCTCTTATGTGACGCAAGCGAAGTTGCGCGGGTCAGCTAGTAAATAAATAAAACAGAAAAGATTTCCCTAAGTAAAAGTATTCATTGTATTTATTTTGGTATAAACTACTTTCCGTATCCATGAAGATCCGTTCAGGAGGAGTTTGATCATAATTAAGTAACAAACATACAATACAGTCAACCTGGGTAACTTTGAATCATTTAGGTAACATTGAAAGTGGGAATTTGAACTAGTTTCGATTACTTTTTCATATGAAACCAACACTATTGATAAAAGTTTGCAAAACTAAAATAAACCTTTATCAATTGTGTCAATGTTACCCAAATTATTCAAAGTTGACTGTAGGGTACTTGACTATCAGTCAAATCACCTACGAAAAGTCAAAAACACATTTTAGTATAGAAATTTGACATAGTGACGTCATTGTCACAATTTTCGTTGGTATCAAATGAGTGTCCAATAAAATGTTTCAGTCTGCAATAATTACAATTTCAACGTTATTTATGAAAAAAATCTACATAGCCTGAGTATTTTAGATGAACCTTTTACGAGTACAAGTTTAATCATTTTTCGTTAACCCAGTCAACTACTTAATTGTCTGCATTTATAAAATTAATAGGATCTATGTGTACGCAATACACAAGCACTCTCTATTACAACACTCTCATGACGTCATATGCATACATAGTTGACAGTCAGTGTGTGTGCGGACACACGCGCCACGCACGTAGTTTTTTTTTACTGACTAAAAACCTGACGGTGTTCCTTCCACTATCACCATAAAGTGGCCAGGACGCGGTACCTCCAATCGGATACTCCGCGTCCCAGCCGGTGACCGCCTTGGATGCGGGCCCTACGTCGAGCGGGGGATTGTGGATGCCCCCCTCCTAGCTCTCCATTTCAAGGGGGCATGCCAGGAACACAAAGCAAGCCCCCACCTCCCGGACCAGTTGCCACTTTCGTAGCCTAACTTTTTTTTTTTGGGCTCTCCCGCCGGCAAGGCTTTCCGGCTAACGTGGGCATACCAACTAAAAACCTGACGGTGTTCCTTCAACAGTCACCATAAGGTGGCCAGGACGCGGTACCTCCAATCGGATACTCCGCGTCCTAGCCGGTGACCGCCTTGGATGCGGGCCCTACTTCGAGGGGAGGCATGTGGATTGCCAGTAGCCCTCCACTTCAAGGGGGCGTGCCAGAAACACACAGCACCCCCCCCCCCCTCTGGATCCTGTGGCCACTCTTTTAACCTAACCTAGTTACTTTAAAAATAAAATATTCTTCTTACAGAATGCTTAGAATACATACACAAATTAAATTATCCGTGTAAAGATCACAGCCGGGTACTACGGACGGTATCAACCGTGCAGCCGGATATAAACTGCACGGTTGTAACCCAGCAACCGGTTGAGCAACCAAGATATTTCCTGACCCCCCCACCCATAGCCGGGGGTCATCCGGTTGAAAGGAATGAATTCGCACATATGGTGAGAAATATATTAACAAACTTTTGCCCGCGACTTCGTCCGCGTAGTTTGTTACTTAAGACAGAATTTTCATGCAAACTTTCATCTCATATTTTATCCCCTTGGGGGTAGAATTGATCAAAATCCTTTCTTAGCGGATACCTACGTCATAACATCTACCTGCATGCCAAATGTCAGCTCGATCCGTCCAGTGGTTTGTGCTGTGCGTTGATAGATCACTATGTCAGTCAGTCCTCTTTGAGTTATATATTTCGATATCACGCCTGTTATAACCGAAAGTGTATTCAGTGTACGAAATACACCCACGTTTCGCCATTAACAATGTTAGTCCCATGTAATACGTCATATGCCTTGCACATGCCTGAGACCCTGCATGTCTGAGAGTTGTTTAACACAGTTCTTGAAGGTATGCAAAGTCTCCAGCCAGCGTTGGCGACTATACAATGGTTTAAAATAAGTTATTAAAATCGGTTTAAAATACGGAAAAAAATGCAGACGAATTCAAAAACTCCTCTTTTTTGAGTCGGTCCACCTTAAAAAAGAACACAAGAACAAAAAAGTACAGACAAATGGCCTCCCCCTCCTTTTTTGAAGTCGGTGCTCAGTCCACCCAAAAAAGTAACACACGATAGCAAACATAAAGACAAAGGCGCTAGGTCTCCACGGGCGAGAGATTCGCGACGAGTCCGCCCTTGTATCGTCGGACAATCTCCACGAACGAGCGATAATTCCGCCGCGTATCGTCGCGAGTCGTAACGGAATCGCAGAGATTCCGCGGCGACTCGTAACTGTATCCCCGCGTTTTCCTTGTTTAAAAAGCTTCTCGAAACAAGAGACAACATTGAAAATAAATGACGCTGCATTTGACAGCGTGCTCGCTGCGCGCTCGTCGCGATCGCGCGGCGGACTCGCTGCTTGTCGCGGCCGACTACCGCCGATGCATTGACTTTTCGCACGCTCGGTGCCACTCGTCGTATCGCGGCGATATTCAGACACAGCGAGACAGCGCCTAATTAAGAACCTACTACTTTTTTGAAATCAGTTATAAATCATCAAATTCGGCCAATCCAATAAAAGTTATTTTAACAAACAAAAACAGACTAATTGACAACTCTCTCTTATTTGAAGTCGGTGCAAAAAAATCTATTTTTCAAAATTCAAAATTATTTTCAGAATGTATCGACTACTTAGACAAATTATCTTACCCATGCAAAAAAGACTATAACGAATTAAATATAACTAAATTTGAACATCCGGATCCGGATAACCGGTGTACCGTGGTCATAGAGTTTGACCGTACGGATGAAAAACGGATATTGTCTTTGGGCAATTATTATGACATATTTGTTTCGGGAGGGCGTGATGCTGAAAAGGACCAGTACCCTCATATGGTGAGGTTTTCATGTCTCTTCTTGTCGTATGGTTAGTGGTCAACCTGGTGTCAAAGTTGTTCAAGCCTAGCCTTTGACATGGCTTAACGACTGTTATCTTAGTAGACATAAGCCGGGACTTTTTACGTGCCTTCCGAAGCAGGGAGACGCTTCAAATGGCATTATGCGGTCACCCATCTATGGAATGACCGCGCCAACGGTTGCTTAACTCTCAGATCGTTTACCGACCGGTGAGCGCAACTGGCTATGGGCATCTGGGTAATTAGCATGGGATATTCTTTTCGGGAGGGTGTGATGCTGAAAAGGACCAGTACCCGCATATGGTGAGGCTTTCATGACTCTGAAAAGCACCTTTCTGGACATTTCTTCGCTTGTTAAAGGCGGTTCGTGATAGAGATAAGAGACCGTGACATGAGACAGCGACATCCCGTCTCTGTCTCGCTTGCGAGCCGCCTCTTTTAACGTCACAGTCGCTCATGTCTTTGTCTCGCTTGTGAACTGTTTCATATGCATTACCTAAAGTCAAGTTACAGTCGCAGTCTCCGCGGTCTAATGTCTTTTTCTCCTGACTCTGTTGCCAACACAGCAAATTACTTAAATAATTCTAAAGTCTCGAACCGAAAGGGTAAAACGGGACCCTATCACTGAGACTTCGCTGTTTTTCTGTCTATCTGTTTCTCTGTCTGTCTGTCACCATGCTGTATCTCATGAACCGTGAAAGTTAGATGATGTATTTCTGTTGTCGCTATAACAACAAATACTAAAAAAAATATAAAATTGATATTTAAGGGAGCCGGGAGGGAAACCACAAATGTGATTAGGACAAGTTGAAGTTTTAGACATCTGTGCCTCGGAAAGAAAGTAAAGCCGTCGGTCTTGAGCCACATCTCTCACTGGTCGTGTGTACCGTCAGATCGGACTATGAGAGTGATGTAATAGACTGGTTTAAATGAAATTGACCACCGTAGCCGACTCGGAGGACATTTCCTATTTAGATGAAACAATTTTTTGGGCAGCTTACGGCTATATTACTAACCAATAGCAATACATACCGACTTCCATACTAATATTATGAACGTAGACGTAGACGTAGACGTCGACGTCGACGTAGACGTAGACGTAGACGTAGACGTAGACGTAGACGTAGACGTAGACGTAGACGTAGACGTAGACGTAGACGTCGACGTCGACGTCGACGTAGACGTAGACGTAGACGTAGACGTAGACGTAGACGTAGACGTAGACGTAGACGTAGACGTAGACGTAGACGTAGACGTAGACGTAGACGTAGACGTAGACGTAGACGTAGACGTAGACGTAGACGTAGACGTAGACGTAGACGTAGACGTAGACGTAGACGTAGACGTAGACGTAGACGTAGACGTAGACGTAGACGTAGACGTAGACGTAGACGTAGACGTAGACGTTGTCGTAGACGTAGACGTAGACGTAGACGTAGACGTAGGCCAACTTATCATGACAATTCTAAAATACCTATTTCATTATCTATTTATATCATACCATTACCATGAAGACGCGAAAAGCTCGATACGCTTACAACCGTTTGGGGTCCATCTTATGGTCACTTGAGGTAACTACGGGTACAAAATATGACACAGCTTTGAGCTTTGCTTGTACAGGCTCCTTTAGTAGTAGCCTCCTTTTCTGCTATCATATTGTTAATGGCTTTTCCGTTACGATTTCACGTGTAAACTTCTGAACTGATTTTCATGAAATTTAGAGTTAAGTTAAGACCTGGGATTATACATAGGATATCTTTAAGTTAGCCTTGAGTCCATCGTGCTGATTAAATGCTGGACTTTTTCTAATTTCAAGAACTGTTTTTACCTGAAATAATTACTATTCTATCGTATGGTTAGTGGTCAACCTAGTGTTAAAGTTGTTCAAGCTGCCCGAAAGGCCTTTGAGGTGGCTTAACGACTGTTATCTTAGTACACAACAGCCGGGACTGACTTTTTACTTGCCCTCCGGAGCACGGAGACGCCTCAAATGCGATTATGCGGTCACCCATCTATGGAATGACCGCGACAACGGTTGCTTAACCTACAGATCTTTTACTACGGGTATGGCTATGGGCGCCTCGCAATTTTAACCAACTGTCAGACATGTCATTCATCACGATGTTTTCCTTCACTGTTATAACAAATGATCATTATTTCTAATACACATCACTTGGAAAAGTCATTGGTGTATTGAAGTCATACTTTTTTTAATCACTGTCCCACTGCTGGGCAGGGGTCTTCTCCCGTAATGAGAGAGGGGTAAGGCCTTGAGTCCACCACCCTTGCCAATTGCAGGTTGGAGGCTTTGAATACCTTCAAGAACTGGTTTACAGAACTCCTAGGCATACAATATTTCATCCCGAGGTTTCCACTTTTTCCTTCACCGTTGGAACAAGTGATAATTATTTCTAATACACACATAACTTGGAAAAGTAATTGCTGTGTTGCCTCGAGTTCTGCAAGCACTTGCGTGGGTGGTCCCAACTTATACCACTCGGCTATCACTGCTCCATATTTATACATATTTGTTTTCAGGCGTTACTTGGTTATGGTGAAAGCATAGACACAGCTGACTGGTTGTGTGGTGGTTCAGTAATAAGTGAAAGATTTATACTCACAGCAGCTCATTGCGTGTCTGGACCTAATGTGTGAGTAAAACATTATTTTATACATTTCTCCATATAAAACTGATTGTTAATATATTTTATTAAGAAAAGTGTGTAACTGTTTATTTTCCCTAAATAAATTAATATTATTTTGCATGTGTTGGGTGTATCGTGTTATAACCCTGGTAACTGTGTTGTGGAGGTCCGATAGGCCACCGGATGCAGCTGAATATCAATATTTTACATGATGCGACTGCCTATTTGACCTCCACAACACAGTTACCTGGGTTATAACACGATACCCTTCGGTAAGACTGGTTGTCAGACTTTCAAGCTTCTGACTACTAACATTGTGTGACTGTTAACGACTGCCAAAGATTTTTGCAAATGACAGCCGGGACCCACAATCTAACATGCCTTCGAAAACACGGAGGAACTCGATATGTCTAAGACGGTCACCCATCTACAAAACAACCTTGGCAAGCGTAGCTTAACCTCAGAGATTGACCTGCGTGGCTGTTTTTAACTAAGCCACGAGCTGTACACAAATAAATACTTTAAAATCAATTTATTTTACAGAGGGAAGGTGAAATACATAGGTCTTGGTATCCTAAGGAGGTCAGATCCTCCGGAACAATGGCAGAGGTATAATGTGAAGACGATCATCACCCACCCTGGGTATAAACCTCCTTCCAAATACCATGATATCGCGCTACTGGAGACCGACAGGGAGTAAGTAGTTGTTTGTTTATCGTATGGTTAGTGGTCAACCTAGAGTCAAAGTTGTTCAAGCCGCCCGAAAGGCCTTTGACGTGGCTTAACGACTGTTATCTAAGTAAACAACAGCCGGGACCGACATTTTACGTGCCCTCCGAAGCACGGAGACGCCCAGCTCAAATACCACTATGCGGTCACCCATCTGGAATGACCGCGCCAAGGGTTGCTTAGCCCACAGATCGTTTACCGACCGGTGAGCGCAACTGGCTATGGGCGTCTCAGGGAGTAAATAGAACGGTTCTGATATTTTCGACAACTTTCTTACTAAACTATTTTATTCCTAATCTAAACTAATATTATAAAGCTGAAGAGTTTGTTTGTCTGAAGGCGCTAATCTCAGGAACTACTGGTGCGATTTGAAAAATTATTTAACATTTACTCGTGCTCATCACACAAATATTAGTCCCGGGTGTGATTGGAACCACACGCGGCGCTACGGTTATTGCGGCGAGGTGAAGAAATCTAATGACACGTGTACTCATTTGTGATTCTTGAAGCCAAAGAGATTTTATTACAAGTTCATACATACTATAATGCGAATAGACTTTTTCCCCGACCTAATATGTAAACGATAATAACAACTGTCTTTTTCTTCAGGATTGCCTTCAACCGAGACGTGCGTCCAGCCTGTCTTCATGTAGATGATCAGATCGACAATTACGCGACGGCTACCGGCTGGGGTGCCCTCGGACATCGAAGGGAACTGTCTGACACTTTACAAGCTGTAAGTGTGCCTTAGCATTTTTATTAAGAACAAATTGGTTAGCAAAGTATCCATTTTTTTAACCTATATTGTGCCACTGCTGGGCAAGGATCTCCTCCCAAACGGAGGAAAGGTAAGGCCTTGAGTCCACCACGCTGGCCAAATGCGGGGGACTTTGCATGCCCTCAATAAATGTATTAAACAAACTTTAGGCGTAGTTTCCACACATAACTTGGATAAGTCATTGGTGTGTTGACTCGGGTTCAAACCGGTGACCACTTGCATGGGAGGAACCAACTTATACCACTCGGCTATTACTGTATCAAAAGTATCCATACTACTTTATATGTCCGCCTGTATCTACGCTTTCACGGCTAAAATTTTGAGGCGATTTTAATAGATTTAAGTATTCCTTTAAATTGTATATTTCAGAAGTAGTTAAACCGGGTTTTAAACCTGGTGAAATGTAGGTTTTTATAAAGATACATAGATTTGGGCCTTTCTTTCATGAAACCAGTGGATTTGTAGCTTCATGTAGCTTCCAACTTGCATCTTCAGGGCGCGTTCCCATTAAACTAATTGTCGTAACGATCGAAATCGTGTCGTTCTATATGTGAACACCTCCATTTAAACATATAAGCCACGACACTTAAAACTACACGATTACCAAAGTGAAAACGCGCTGTTAGCCATAATTCTTATCTACTTAAACGTGAAGTATGGATTACTAATAATAATAATATATCATTGGATAACTCACACACGGTCATTTGATTCCAAACTAAGCAGAGCTTGTACTATGGTAACCAAATAACTGATAAACATACTTATGTACTTTTAAATACATACTTATATACATTAACATCCAGGCTCAGAACAAATATTCGTGCTCATCACACAAAGATTTATCCCGGGTGGGATTCGAACCCACCACACGCGGCGCTTCGGTTATTGCGGCAAGGTGACCACTTAACCACTGCGCCAAACGTACTGATCGTATTCCATCTGTTCCCAGGTCGGCCTCCACCTGTTCACTCCAGAAGAATGTTCCCAGAACTACCCGAAACACAGGCATCTTCTGAACGGCTACGATCATACCACACAGATGTGCTATGGAGACAGGATGGACACTAATTCACCCACTGATACTTGCGCGGTAAGACAATGTCTAGCCCCGGTTTCTGAGGTACATTTAGCGGTAGTTTATCTATTCAATTGGGTTAAAACTAGGGTTGCCATCTCTAAAATTTGGAAAACCGGACAAGACGCGTGGAAACCCCGGATTTTAGAGTCCGAAAATTTTAGTCTCTTTTTTTATTGTTTATATTTGTTTTTGTTTATTGCCACCAATAAAATTATTTTCATTTCATTTCAAGAAGAGCAACCGCGACGGCAGGAGTGGGGGAACGGTGAATATACTTGGTTCGTTGGTTGATCGTGGTGTGCGAGCATAGAGCGTGTCTCGCAGGCGGCCCAACCTATTTTATTTTTTTTTTTAAACCCGGTCTACAAATGAAACCTTCCCCGGACGCTCCCCGGATGCCCTCTAAACTAGGACAAATCCGGGGAAACCCGGACGGATGGCGACCCTAGTTAAAACTCATGTTAGGTCGGGGAAAAAGTCTTTTCGCATATAGTATGTATGAACTTGTAATAAAATCTCTTTGGCTTCAAGAATCACAAATGAGTACACGGTTCATTAGGTTTCTTTCAGTGAGCTCGTGAGGTACACAAATATCGAGCTTTTTGTGTAGAGATCTTTTTTTTCTTTCAGGGGGACAGTGGTGGCCCCCTACAGTCGATCGAGCACGAACGCTGCGTGTATACGATTCTCGGTGTGACGTCATACGGCAGAGAGTGTGGCACCAGCGGCGGTACTGGCATGTACACCCGTGTCAGACCCTATGTGTCGTGGATTGAAGATATCGTGTGGCCTTTGTAGCTGAACAACGATGGGGGACAGGCTGAAAGAGGGGGGATTGACTGAAGGAGAACAGGGGGGAAGACTAAAGGGGGGACAATTTCAGCAATGGGGGACGATTACAGCTAGGGGGGACAATTACACCGATGTAGGACAATTACAGCAAGGGGGGACAATTACAGAGAGGGACAATAGCTACAGCGTGGGGGGACAAATTTGAATTGAATAAAAATGTGTGTGGATAAAAGGGCGACAGTGTCAGGAGATCGGGAGTCGGGGGACATTTACATCGAGGAAGAGTTAAATTTAGGTACAGCTTGATTAAAAGGGGGGTCTAAGAGTGGGGGGACAAAATGTAAGGCAACTAGATAATATTATTGTAACTGTTTAATATTGCTCTTTAAATAAATTATAGAATTTACAACCATTTAATGTGACCTTTTATTTTCTTGCCATCTTAACATATTATAATAAAGATTAACTTACACTTTTAACTGCACGTTTGGCGCAGTGGTTTAGGCGGTTACCTCGCCGCAATAACCAAAGCGCCGCGTGTGGTGGGTTCGAATCCCACCCGGGACAAATCTTTGTGTGATGAGCACGAGTATTTGTTCTAAGCCTGGATGTCAATTTATCTATATAAGTATGTATTAAGAAGTATATAAGTATGATTATCAGTTATTTGGTTACCATAGTACTAGTGCTCTGTTTAGTTTGGAATCAGATGACCGTGTGTGAGCTGTCCAATCTATACTAATCTATACTAATCTATACTAATATTATAAAGCTGAAGAGTTTGTTTGTTTGTTTGTTTGTTTGAACGCGCTAATCTCGGGAACTACTGGTCCGATTTGAAAAATTCTTTCAGTGTTAGATAGCCCATTTATCGAGGAAGGCTATAGGCTATATATCATCACGCTACGACCAATAGGAGCAGAGTACCAGTGAAAAATGTTACAAAAACGGGGAAAATTATGATTCTCTTATGTGACGCAAGCGAAGTTGCGCGGGTCAGCTTGTGAATGATATAAAGAATGATATAATTATTATCGTCGGTGTGACTACATACGGCCGGCAGTGTGGAACCATTGGCGGCACAGATTTCCCTTACCTCATTCACATCCATACATCTTGTCATACAAGACCTTTACTTTAACTCTTACAAACATACAAACACGATTGCGTCTATGGTCTGGGCAGTAGTGTAGACTAGTGATCACAAGGTCTCGGGTTTGATTTCCGGGTCAGGTAAGTGATATAGGTTTTTCCAATTTAGATTATTCTCAATAAATACTGCCTCTGTAGCGCGGTCAGCAACGCTTGCTGATCATAAGGTTCCAGATTCGATTCTCGATTCGGGCAAAGTACTATTGATGTTTTTTAATAGATAACTAGCTGACCTGCGGAGCTCCGCTCACGCTTTCTTGTTTTTATTTAATACAGCGCATTTTCACAAATAATTCAAGACCAAAATTAGCCAAATAGGTCCAGCCATTCACGAGTTTTACGAACAAGCAATTCATTTTTATAGAAATATGGATTTTTTTATAGATTTTCAGTATTAAATTATTTTTAAAAGTAGCCCGGAGTTTGGTAACATATCCGGTATATTGCAATAGGCTCGCCTCCTATTACATGGGACTAACATTGTTAATGGCGAAACGTGAGTGTATTTCGTACAATTTTACTTATAGTATATTATATTTCTTTTAATAAACTTATGACCTTTGATTTGCGGTCAGACTTATGTATTAAATAAATAATTATGTATTTACTAGCCAAACAGGTTACAAGGAAAACGGGTAACATAACTACAAAACCAGTTTTTTAAGGAAAATATGCAATATTATTGACACATCACTATGACGATATATTGATGAACACTAAATAATACAAACATACATACATGAAAGGCGCCCATAGCCAGTTGCCCTCACCGGTCGGTAAATCATCTGTGGGTTAAGCACCCTTGGCGCGGTTATTCCATAGATTGGTGACCGCATAGTGGTATTTGAGCTGGGCGTCTCCGTGCTTCGGAAAGCACGTAAAAAGTCGATCCTGGTTATTGTCAATAAAGATAACAGTCGTTAAGCCATGTCAAAGGCCTTCGGGCTTGAACAACTTTGACACCAGGTTGACCACTAACCATACGATAAGAAGAAGAAGAAAACTTAACTCTTATGATGACAATGGAAGTAACACCGTCAGGTTTTAAATTGGTATACCCAAATTAAGCCGGAACGCCTTGCCGGCGGGAGAGCCTGCCATGATCCCGCCTCCCCCTAGAGTGGGACAGTTAAGCATTTTCCTGACTTTAAAAAAATGGGGTTACTCTTCCTCTAGAAATAGTCGCTCTCATACCCCCGGTTTCTGAGGTACATTTAACGGTAGTTTATCTATTCAATAGCGTTTAAACTCATATAAAAAACGCTATTGAATAGATAAACTACCGCTAAATGTGCTCAGAAAACGGGGTTGGACAGAAAACGTTAAGATTTTTTTTGCACCGAATCGGGCTTCGTACCCGCAACCTCTATGCCGTATTTGTACACTACCAAATAATCCACAGATTAAATAGTTAGAACATATTTCTTGACATTTGACCACAACAGGTCGAGTTAATTTTTTATATGTCTCATCTTGTATATAAACAGTGTATGTCCAAACGGGTCGGAGTGTGGTCGGCCATATTGTGAAATAAATATAAAAATGTATAAATTATTAATATTTACATCGTTTTTATCAGTTATTTGTGCAGTGGATTTAGAAAAAGGTATTTGTTTTTTATTTAATACTACTACAAGTAAGCAGTGATAGCCGAGTGGTTAAAGGTACCCTCCCGCGCATGTGGTTGCAGGTTCGCACCCGAGGCTACACACCAATGACTTTTTCAAGTGATGTGTGTATAAGAAATAATGATCACTTGTTCCAACGGTGAAGGAAAACATCGTGATGCAACCTTGCATGTCTGAGAGTTGTTTAAATCAGTTCTTGAAGGTATGCAAAGTCCCCAACCCGCAAGTGGTCAGCGTGGTGGACTCCATTGCCCAGCAGTGGGACTTTAATGGCTTAAATTAATTTGTTTATGCTTGTTTTCTGTTCGCGTAAAACTATTATTGGAAGTAAGCAGTTTCCAAGTTAATCTAAGTTATAAGCTATCAGTGCAGCAAATTAAATTAAAATCTGTTCAGTAGTTTTGGCATGAAAGAGTAACAAACATACAAAATAGTAATGTCCTAGCCGACATCGGGCTACGGCGTTTTGTTAATTCTCAAAAAAGACTTGATATTAGTAAATTAGTGTTTTTATTTATTTTATCGTATGGTTAGTGGTCAACCTAGAGTCGAAGTTGTTCAAGCCCGAAAGCCTTTGACGTGGCTTAACACCTGTTATCTTAATTAACAACAAATGAGACTAACTTTCGCGGAGACGCTCAGTTCAAGGACCAGTAAGCCACCCATCAATGAAATGACTGGGCCAAGCGTAGCTTAACCGTGAAGCCAACTTTTCTTGTGTATTTTAAATACTACTGAACCGATTAGGATGAAATTTGGTTTGTAGGTAGCTGAAGACCCAGAATAACACATAGGCTACTTTTTATCTGTTTCCGAGGATCGATATTTACACGGGAAGAGTTTCCACGCAGACGAATTCGCTGGTGGGAATTCGCTTTTACGAGATTACTGTTATAATCCTATTTATGTAAATGATTGCATCTTAACCTTGAATTATCAACAGCGGTCAGTAGAGGGCGTGGTATTTCAAAACTAGTATTTCTTGAACACAAAATCAATTTAAAATAATGATTTAATCACGAAAACGTTTTGATCCACAAATTATAGCTCTAAAGAAATAATGATCACTTGTTATAATGGTGAAGAGCTATGATGATGATAGGTGTGAGCATGCGCTTCTTACACAAGTGGTCGAGGGTTCGTACCCAAGGCTACACACCATTGACATTTCGCAGTGATGTGTGTATTAGAAATAGGGTTGCCATCCCTGCGGGTTTCCCCGGATTTGTCCTAGTTTAAAGGGCATCCGGGGAGCGTCCGGGGAAGGTTTCATTTGTAGACCGGGTTTAAAAATAAAAAAATAAATAAAAATTGAGCCGCCTGCGAGACACGCACTATGCTCGCACACCACGATCAACCGACGAACCAAGTATATTCACCGTTTTCCCACTCCTCCCGTCGCGGTTGCTCTTCTTGTAAACATGTCCGGCTTTCGGACTCTTAAAACCGGGGTTTTCACGCGTCTTGTCCGGTTTTCCAAATTTTAGAAATGGCAACCCTAATAAGAAATAATGATCACTTGTTCCATCAGTGAAGGAAAACATCGTGATGTGACCCTGCATGTCTCAGAATTGTTTTACATAGTTCTCGAAGGAACGTAGAGTCCCCGCACTTGGCCTCACCGGCGTGGTGGACTCACCTATTTCTAGCCGCGTAGTGGTACTTGAACTGAGCGTCTTCGTACAACTTTGACACTAGGTTAACCACTAACCATACGATAAAATTAATAAATTCTTTGTTTTAGATGACCTAGCAGTCTGCGACTGGGAGGGGGTGAAAGGAAAGTGCGTGAGTCCTCACCGATGTTTGACCAGCCTTGGTGAAAGAGAACCTAAGCACCCTGTGAGTATGATCACCCATCCATTTCTATACCTTTTCGGGTTTTTCGGGAAAATCCCTTCGGATACCCGATTTTCCTTGGACATCTTATAAGAAAGAATTCTGATCAATTCTACCCCCAAGGGGATAAAATAGGGGATGAAAGTTTGTATGAAAATTCTGTCCTAAGTCACAGACCACGCGGACGAAGTCGCGGACAAGAGTATTATAATCATATACTATATAATTATGTATTATTACAGACTTGCTCCGAGAAGAAAGGCGAAGAATCATTCATTTGCTGTACCGACTGTGAACTAGTCAAAAATGCCAGGTAATTAACTTACAACCTAGCCGTCTACTTTTCTTTTCAGTATAGATCATTTTACATACAAAGCTGACTTACCGCCGGTTTCTGAGTAACATTTAGCGGTAGTTTATCTATTCAATAGCGTATATAAAACTCATATAAGAAGACGCTATCGAATAGATAAACTACCGCTAAATGTACTCAGAAATCGGGGATGAATGACACAAAATAGTATAGGCTAGACGAACTAGGTGGCGCAACTGTACTTGATTTAGTTCATGTCATTGCGTATAGATGGCGTTCAGAAATCATTAGAAACCTGCTACAAAATACTGAACTTGATTTAGATCTTGTATCTATCGGTAGATGGCGTAAACGATATCTTTATATTTTGTTTTTAAATCAATATTTCTGAGACTTTTTATGTACTTCTATTGTAACTACAAAAAAAAATATTATTTCAGTAATGCAGTCTTAAGCCCTACTTCTGGATTATATTGGAAAGATGGACGCAAGGCTTGGGATCGTGAGTACATACATACATATATAATTACTAGAGACCGCCCGTGACTTCGTCCGCGTGGAAACCCTTCCCGTGTAAATCCCGATCCCTCGGGAACTCTACGGGGATAAAAAGTAGCCTATGTGTTATTCTGGGTCTTCAGCTACCTATATACCAAACTTCAACGTAATCGGATCACTAGTATTTGCGTGAAAGAGTAAGAATCACCCATAAATACATAAATAAATCAATATCATTGGACAACTCACACACGGTCATTTGATTCCAAACTAAGCAGAGCTTGTACTGTAACCAAATAACTGATAAACATACTTATATACTTGTAAATACATACTTATATAGATACATTAACAAGCTCAGAACAGATACTCGTGCTCATCACACAAAGATTTATAAAGTAAGTTACATAATTATAGTGTATTTCCTTCAACAGAGTGTCTCCAGTACTTACAAGAGCTCCCACTAGAATGCCGGCTGGACGGCTTCTACGCAGGCATCAGCAGACACCTGGATGAAGAGAAACAATGTCATCAGTATGGTCTGTGGGCTATCGGCGGCGCCCCCAGCCCTGGGAAGATCCCACCTTCTCAGCATCCTTATGAGGTAACATTTATAATGCAACTGCTTCCAAGGACATGATTTTATATGTATGTACTAGCGGACCCGACAGACGTTGTCCTGTCTACACGTCTTTAATTTGTAAAAATTAATTAAAAAATAATATTATTTGTGCGATCCTCAAATAATTGTTTCGGGTCTGGTTGTACTTTGTGTCCGTTGTTTGTATGTTTGTAAATTCCCCGCGACACAAGAGCAATTCTATAAGTGTGGGAGTTGTCTTTTTTTAAGATTTTCACCCATTCTCTCTTACTAGCTGACCCGCGCAACTTCGCTTGCGTCACATAAGCGAGAATGGGTCATATTTTCCCCCGTTTTTGTAACATTTTTCACTGGTACTGCTCCTATTGGTCGTAGCGTGATGATATACATATAGCCTAAAGCCTTCCTCAATAAATAGGCTATCCAACAGTAAAATATTTTTTCCTGAGATTAACGCGTTCAAACAAACAAACTCTTCAGCTTTATAATATTAAGTAAATATTCTAATATTATAAAACTAGTTTTTGTTTGTTTGTTTGAACGCGCTTATCAGGAACTACTGGTACGAATTAATAGTCATGAACAGATAATAATGCCTTATTATTCTCCAGGCTGTCATGGGTTTCGGCAAGGACCTGGAGAGCGTGAGCTGGCTGACATCTGGTACCATCATCAGCGACAGATTCATCCTTACATCAGCTCATGGACATATCACGTGAGTATTAAATCTAAATATATATATATAACTCAAAAGTAACTGACTCCCGGTTTCTGAGGTTTATGTAGCGGTAGTTTATCTATTCAATAGCGTTAAAACTCATATAAAAAACGCTATTGAATAGATAAACTACCGTTAAATGTACCTCAGAAACCGGAGGATAGTGATCTATCAAAACACAGCACAAACCACTGGACTACCTGAATACCAAATTTCAGCTCGATCCGACCAGTGGTTTAGACTGTGCGTTGATAGATCACTATGTCAGTCAGTTACCTTTAAGTTATAGGCACCTTTAAGTTATATATGTATAATTAAACTAGCTATACATATAAATAAAAAAAAAGTGTCACTTAGGAGTATGAAGAATAAATGTTGGCCAATTCTCAGACCTACTCAATATGCTCACAAAATTTTATGAGAATCGGCCGTTTCGGAGCAGTACGGTAACTAACATTGTGACTAGGAAATTAAAAATAAGGATTTTTCAGGAGCAAAGGCGAACATCCACTAAAATACGCAGCATTAGGAGTGAAGAACAGAACGGAAGATAAGAAAAACTGGCAGATCATTGGAGTGAAGAAGGTCCATCAGCATCCGAAGGTCGAGGAACGGTACAACGACCTCGCTCTCATAGAACTGGAGACTCCGTTAGTAAATTGACATTTCGAATAATCAAATCAGGAGCTCGTGGCTTAGTTAACAACAGCCGCGCGGATCGATCTTTGAAGTTAAGCTGTGCTTGCCGAGGTTGTTCTGTGGATGGGTGACCATCTTATACATATCGAGTTCCTCCGTGTTTCGGAAGGCACGTTAATTTGTGGGTCCCGGCTGTCATTTTCGAAGATCTTTGACGGTCGTTAACAGTAGTCAGAAGCTTGAAAGTCTGACAACCAGTCTTACCGATGGGTATCGTGTTATAACCCAGGTAACTGGATTGTGGAGGTCATTTACAAAGATCTTTGACAGTTGTCAAAGATCTTTGTAAATGACTTATGAATTAACTTGTGTAATATGGTCACCCATCAACCTCGGCAAGCGTCGCTTAACCTCAGAGATCTTCCCGCCGGCTGTTGTAACTTAGCCACGAGTACTGCCATTATAAAATAGTGCTAACTTAATATTTGTTTTGCAGGATTGTCTTCAATAAAGACGTACTACCAGCTTGCCTCCCGGATCCGTCCGAGGTCGTAAACGTGACTGTAGCCAGCGCCCCCTCATGGAAAGAATCTGATATGGACTTCACTACCTTTACCGATACCGCAAAAATTGTGAGTAATTTTTAAGACTGTTTCTTAGGCTTTTGTTTTTTTTGCTTAAAAACAAAAAAAAGTGTCACTTAGGGGTATGAAAAATAGATGTTGGCCGATTCTCAGACCTACTCAATATGCTCACAAAATTTTATGAGAATCGGTCAAGCCGTTTCGGAGAAGTACGGTAATGAAAACTGTGGCGCGAGAATTTTATATATTAGATAGTATTTTGTTTATGCACTGTTTTTCAGTGTTCCGTGGCTAAAAGGTAAAAACAGTACCCTATTACTAAGCCTCGACTGTCTGTCTGTCTGCCCGTCTGTCTGTAGGCTGTATCTCATAAACCGTAATATAGTCAAATTATGGTACACTTACAAAACAATCACTACAGCGACTTTGCTTTATACTATACATAAAGCAATGTCGCTTCCCGCGTCTGTCTCTTTGTCTGTATGCTTATATCTTTAAAACTACGCAACGGAATAAGAAGTGAATTTTTTATTAGATAGGGTGATTCAAGGGACGGTTTATGTGTAATAGAGGCCGCCCGCGTGGAAACCCTTCCCGTGTAAATCCCGATCTCTCGGAAACTCCGGGATTAAAAGTAGCCTATGTGTTATTTTGGGTCTTCAGCTACCTATATACCAAATCATCGTAATCGGTTCAGTTGTATTTGCGTGAAAGAGTAACAAACATCCATACATATAATTATATATACGTAAATTCACACAAACTTTCGCATTTATAATATTAGTAGAGCAGTGATAATCGAGTAGTTTAACTTGGCACCTCTAACGCAAGTCTTTGCAGGTTCGAACCCGAGGCAACACACCAATGACCTTTCGAAGCAATGTGTGTATGTGTGTACGGGAGGAGACGCTTGCCCAGCAGTGGGACATTAATGGGTTAATAATTTAATATTAGTAGGATAGTAGGACTTACGCAGTAGCAGCAACGTCGAAAGGCTCGCGAGCTCGGCACCGGCGCGTCTCGGTCCTGTGACGACACTGACAGTTCATGCGGCGAAAACATAACTACCCACTTACGACTTATTATCACTTAGATATACTGTTACTACTAATGATATAAAAAACTAAAATAAAAACGATAAATAAAATAAATAAATAATTATCATTGGACAACTCACACACGGTCATTTGATTCCAAAGTAAGCAGAGCTTGTACTGTAACCAGATAACTGATAAACATATTCATATACTTCTAAATACATACTTATATAGATAAATAAATAAGCGTCCTTTTTACGTAAGGCTAAGTTAAATTTAGTTTTTAGCTCGCGGAAGGCACCGGTAAATGTGACAAGGCCACAGGTTCCCGCGGCACTGGCGGGATTAGAACAAACGGTGTGGCAACGTCGCCACTAGGAAAGAGAGACTTTATTGTAGAAGCATTCTTTCTCATTTTAGTTTCATTGATTCGAATCTCATATGACTCGTGAGCCCGGTGAACGAACTTTACTTGAAATAATATTTAAATTTTATTCGAGTTAAGTTTAATTGAGTAAGTTTATTATGTACAAACTATAAAAATCGTATTATATAAATGAAAATGTATTGCTAAGCGCAAAACACAAGAACGGCTCAACTAAATCTACTTATTATTTTTGTAAAATTGTCTTTAAGACACGGGAAAGGTTTTTATTGAGCGAAATAAACAAAAAAAGCAAAGAAAATTCGTGAGAAAAGCTACGCGGCCCAGCTAGTTAGTTAATAAAGTTATTTGTTCAAAAATAAAACAAAAAAAGAGGGTCCTTAAGGTATAAAAAGAAAAGGCGCGAAACGTCCACCATCTTGTTTTAAACGTCAAATTTGTTTTTTTTTCTAGGTAAAACTGACACAGCTGTCAGCCAGTGAGTGTGATGAAAAGATAACGGAACAAGAGCTGCCTATACCAGTGTTTTATAACGCTTTTCTACCTAATGGCATAGACGATAACACTCAACTGTGCTATGGAAACAAGGATACTTGTTTGGTAAGTTACATAACTGCCTCTGTGGCGCGGTCGGTAGTGTGTGCTACTATCGCACGAGAGGTCTCGGGTTCGAATCCTAGACGGGCCAAAGTCTTTTCTGATGTTTTCTTAGAAATTGCCCGGAGTAAGGAAGTTGAGGTCGTAGACTGCATCACTCAGAGAGTATGTAAAGCCGTCGGTCCTGCGCCTGACCTCTTACTGGTCGTGTCGCTCACACAGGGTTATGAGGGTGATGGAATAGAGAGTGTACCTGTGTATTGTGCACACACTTGGACACTATAAACCAAGTCCTGCACCGTTGGCCAGCTTCAATGAGACTAACAGCTGTAGCCCGGATACCGGCTAGGACAATTTACAAATTACGTGTCATATGGTTAGTGGTCAACCTAGTGTCAAAATTGTTAAGCCCGAAGGCCTTTGACGTGGCTTAACGACAACAAGTACCGACTTTTTACGTGCCCTCTGAAGCACGGAGACGCTCACCACGTGACCACGTGCGTTATTACCTATGTCTATTTGTCTGTGCCATAACTGCTAAACAAATGTATCATTTTTATTCTATTTCAGCATACGATCGGCAGCCCAGTAGTAGTTGATAGATACATATCCTGGTGTGTGTCTACCGTGGTCGGAGTGAGCGCGTACAGCGACACATGTGGAGTCAGTGTGTATACGAGAGTACAACCTTATGTGCAATGGATCACCGATATTGTGTGGCCTTAATAATAAAATGTTAAGAAAGACTTGTTTTTAATTCATTTATCCTGTTTTTCATGTATCCTGGAAGTGCGCTGCACTTGGCCAGCGTGGTGGACTCAAGGCCTAACCCCTCCCTCATTACGGGAGGAATTCCTTAATCTGCTGTGAAACAGTAATTGATTAAAAATGGTATTTAATTAAGTCCTCTTTTCTCATCGTATGGTTAGTGGTCAACCTAGTGTCAAAGTTGTTCAAGCCCGAAGCCTTTGACATGCCTTAACGACTGTTCTTCTCTTCTGCTTTCTATCTTCACAACAACCAGGGTCGACTTTTTACATGCCCTCCGAAGCACGGAGACATCCAGTTCAAATACCACTATGCGAAGAAGAAGAAAATCATTTATTTCAGCCCCACTGGCTCCACCCAAAAAAGTAAAAAGAAAAAACAGTGTATAAATGAGAAAAGAGAAACAAAGAGAAAAAAATGTGGTTACCCATCTATAGAATGACCGCGCGAAGGTTTATTTAACCTACAGATCGTTTACCGACCGGTGAGCGCAACTGGCTACGGGCCTAATTAAGTTTAAATGAAACAATAATCACTATAAATATATATTTTATTATCAGGTCGAGAAAAAAGTCTTTTCACATTATAGTATGCATGAACTTGTAATAAAATCTTTTCTCTACACAAAAAAGCTCGATGTTTACCTCACGAGCTCACTGAAGGAAACCTGAACCGTGTACTCATTTGTGATTGTTGAAGCCAAAGAGATTTTATTACAAGTTCATACATACTATAATGCGAAAAGACTTTTTTCCTGACCTGATATGTATTTTATTATATATTCAAGGCCACACGATACTCTCTATCCAGGGCACATAGTAAGCCACTCTAGTATACATCCCGGTGTTGTCTGCTAAACCGCACTGCTTGCCGAATGACGTCACACCTATTATCTTGTAGATGCAGGAGCCGTGGACAGCTGACACTTGCAGTGGACCTCCGCTGTCGCCCTGGACACAAGAAATGTATAAATAACTAGCTGACCCGCGCAACTTCGCTTGCATCACATAAGAGAGAATGGGTGAAATTTTTCCCCGTTTTTGTAACATTTTTTACTGGTGCTCCGCTCCTAATGGCTGTAGCGTGGTGTTATATAGCCTATAGCCTTCCACGATAAATGGGCTATCTAACAGTGAAAGATTTTTTCAAATCGGACCAGTAGTTCTTGAGATTAGCGCGTTCAAACAAACAAACCAACTCATCAGCTTTATAATATTAGTATAGATATATGTATTTTACGGCCTCCTTGTGTCCGACTGTGTGCTGCAACGACACGACGACATTCACGCGAGCGGTGACGCTCGGGTTTACTAGTATATTATATAGTGTATGTACATGTCCTCCAAGCCGATATACGGGCTTAGACGGTCAGACTCATTGAAACTGGCCATCTGTGCAGGACTTTGTTTATAGTGTCCAAGTGTGTGCACAATACACAGGTACACTCTCTATTCCATCACTCTCATAGTCTGGTGGGGCGGATAACCGACACGACCAGTGAGAGATCAGGCGCAGGACCGACGGCTTTACGTGCTCTCCGAGGCACGGAGGTCTTCGACCTCAACTTCCCAACTCCGGGCAATCTCTAAGAAATTCTTAACAGAAAATCTCAGAAAATACTTTTTGGCCCGACCCAGGATTCGAACCCGAGACCTCTCGCACGGCAGCCGCATATACTACCGACCGCGCCACAGAGGCAGTCAAATATAAAAAATAGTGTATGTACCTGACATGTGTCCATAAGCTGGTCTTTGTTGCCATAACAAGACTGCGTGGTGGAGTCATATCCTCGTTCCAGCAGTCTACTAGGTGGGTACATAACACCACACTGTTCCGAGGTATATTCATTTACGTTTACCTGCAAACAAACAAACATACATACATATAATTTTAACTTTTAAACTCTCGCGTTGCATGTTTAATATATTAGGTCGGGCAAAAAGTCTTTTCGCATTATATTATGTATGAACTTGTAATAAAATCTCTTTGGCTTCAAGAATCACAAATGAGTACACGGTTCATTAGGTTTCTTTCAGTGAGCTCGTGAGGTACCCAAATATCGAGCTGTTTTGTGTAGTCTTAAAAAAAACATCAAATTTTAATTTAAAATATCAATAATACTTTGTCCGACCCGGGAATCGAACCCGAGATATCTGCGTGGCAGTCGTATACACTACCGACTGCGCAAAGAAGATGTTGTATAATTAAAGATTATACTAACCACTTGTAAAGTATCAGCTAAGGGTTGTTTCGGTCCAAGAGCTCCCCATCCCGTAGCCGTGGCGAAGCTTACAATATTGTCACCCGCGTCCAAACACGCTGGCAACACTGACGCACTGAATCTTATTCTGTAATGGCAACATTCATAAATCAATATTATTGGACAACACGGTCATTTGATTCCAAACTAAGCAGAGCTTGTACTGTAACCAAATAACTGATAAAGAAATAATGATTACTTGTTCCAACGGTGAAGGAAAACTTCGTGATACAACCTTGTATGCCCGACAGTTCTTTAAAATAGTTCGTGAAGGTATGCAAAGTGCAAACCCGCACTTGTTCAGCGTAGTGGACTCAAGGCTTTACCCCTTCTTCATTACGGGAAGACCCTTACCCAACAGGTTTTTTTCTTTTTAGATAACTCCCGCACTATGTATTTCTTTTATGTCGCGGGGACTTTTACAAACATACAAACAACGGACACAAAGTACAACCAGACTCGAAACAACTATTTGTGGATCGCACAAATATTTGTGCCGTATGGGAATCGATTCCACGACCTCACGACGCAATGGTACTGGCGAGGCGACCAGTTTAACCACTGTGCCACGGAACAGTGGGACTTAATGGGTTAAATTTATTATTTCTTAACTTACCTATTGTCAACTTCTAGTAGAGCGATGTCGTGGTACCTCTTCGGAGGATTGTATTGTGGGTGTCTAATAATTCTCTTCACTCTGTAAGTCTGCCACATAGAGGGAGGGTCCGAACGTTTTAGTAGACCTAATGCGACGAAACTCACTGGACCTAGACTGAAATAAAATATTAACATTAATAGTTATAAATAGAAAAGTCAGGTGCTACTCGTACCCGACGGTCCTGTATGACAACATGTATGTATGTGAATGAAGCAAGGGAAGTTTGTAAGGATCGTACCAAGTGACGTTCTCTAGTCTCTGCCTACGGGAAATGCCTATGGGAATAGGCGTGATTCTATTAGGTCGGGGGAAAAGTCTTTTCGCATTATTGTATGTATGAACTTGTAATAAAATCTTTTCTCTACGCAAAAAACCTAATGAACCGTGTCATTTGTGATTGTTGAAGCCAAAGAGATTTTATTACAAGTACATACATACTATATGCGAAAATACTTTTTCCCCGACCTTAATATATATAATTATATAGAAATTTTTGTAAACAGTTTCGTATCCGCCTGGAATTTCACCCAGAAAAATCTCATTTAGTGCTCCTCTACACTTGCTAAATCTCGAGTTTGTACGCTCAGTAGTTTCGGCTGTGCGTTGTCGACTAGTCAGTCATTATCGAAAAAGTTTCATATATTGTAACCCGGGCAAATTGAGAGCTAGCGACTAGTTAATAAACAAATATACTTACTTATTAGTTTTAGTGCAATGTCCGGCAGTGAGTATATATTTGTCACTGATGACAGACCCGCCGCAGAGCCATTGTGCTGATGAGAAATCATCGCCGTAACCTAGTAAGGCCTGTTTAAAACATATTAAAAATATAAATAAAACTGAAGAGTTTGTTTGTTTGAACGCGCTAATCTCAGGAACTACTGGTGCGAATTGAAAATTTCTTTCAGTTTTAGATAGCCCATTTATCGAGGAAGGCTATAGGCTATATATCATCACGCTACAGCCAATAGGAGCAGAGTACCAGTAAAAAATCTTACTGAAACGGCGAAAAATATGACCCATTCTCTCTTATGTGACGCAAGCGAAGTTGCGCGAGTCACCTAGTTAAAAATATAACCATTAGTGTCCCACTGGTGGGCAAGTGTCGTCTCCCGTAATGAGGGAGGGGTTAAGCCTCGAGTCCACCACGCTGATCAATTGCGGGTTGGGGATTTTGCATACCTTCAAGAACTGTGTCAAAAAACTCTCAAGCATGCAAGGTTGCATCACGATGTTTTCCTTCACCGTTGGAACAAGTGATGATTATTTCTAATACACACATCACTTGGAAAAGTCATTGTTGTGTTGCCTCGGGTTCAAACCTGCGACCACTTGCGTGGTTCAAGGGTAATCATCAGCCGGGTAAGTCGGGTCACTAATGTTTTAAATGAATGGCTCTACCACCCGCGTACTGTGCATGCAGTCTCTCTACTAAGTTGTAAGACTATAGTAATAAAAGCTTTATTAGTATTTTAATTCTCTTTGTAAAAAATCCTAGGCAACACACTAATGACTTGTCAAAGTTATGTGTGTAGAAATAACAATCACTTGCTCAAACGGTGAAGGAAAACATCGCGAGGAAACCTTGCATGCCTAAAATTTGTTTCGTACATTTATTGAGGGCATGCAAAGTCCCCAACCCGCACTTGGCCAGCGTGGTGGACACAAGGGCTAACCCCTCTCCCTCGTTTGGGACCCTTGCCCTGCAGTGGGACAGTAATGGGTTAAAAAAATGTAAAAAATGACCAACCACCACCATATTTTGTTTAAAAATTCTTACCATATGTGGATATTGTAGTCTTAAAGCATTGACCCCTCCCACAGCAGCCAGATACACAACTTTATCATATATATAACAATTCCTTTCAGGGTCTAACCCTTTTAGTAGTCCATGGTTGATATTACAATTATAGTTTAATGTCGTCATATATTCTAAGCATTCTGGAAATGGAGGGTGTTTGTATAAAAAAAATAATTATAACTATGTACTTCCATCATCCTGTTTCGTAATTTTCATTTTCTTAAAATTAAAAAATATACATATATAATATGGCCGAATCGGGACACTAATAAATGCCCTCGATTAAAAACTATAGGGACAGTTAAAAAAATAGACATTATTTTTAATATTACCATATCAAAAAAAAAGTACCAAGATAATTTGGCGCGTAAATTTGCTGTCATTAAATTTATCACATTAGTTATTTGTCACTTAGCCGTAACTTCGGCTCTTAAAATGTTAGAATTTAGAAAAAATATACTTAATAATAACAATAGCAGGTACTAACTGTCTATAGCTTTCTTGCCAGTTTTGAAAAAATGCGCTCCTGCATTGTCCACGAGAACATTGCTGAAATAAAAAATAATGGAAAATTCATATTTGATTATACCTACTAAAGACAAATCCCGCACTAATAATTGCTCTTGTG
Source organism: Anticarsia gemmatalis (assembly GCF_050436995.1). NCBI lineage: Eukaryota > Metazoa > Arthropoda > Insecta > Lepidoptera > Erebidae > Anticarsia > Anticarsia gemmatalis. The sequence continues at coordinate 4,305,430 of NC_134773.1, read as the reverse complement.
TCGCGGGGATTTGTATGACCTGTGGCCACAGACCCTTTAATTTATCAATAGCGTTTAAGACCCGTAGCATTATAATAATTTGAGGCGTCCATAGCTAGTTGCGCTCACCGGTCAGTAAACGATCTGTGGGTTAAGCAACCCTTGGCGCGGTCACTCCATAGATGGGTGACCGCATAGTGATATTTGAACTGGGCGTCTCCGTGCTTCGGAGGGCACGTAAAAAGTCGGTCCCGGTTGTTATCTACTACGATAACAGTCGTTAAGACATGTCAAAGGCCTTAGGGCGGCTTGAACAACTTTGACACTAGGTTGACCACTAACCATATGATAAGAAGAAGATTATAATAATAATGATATTTTATTTTACCTGGTATCATTGACTAATTCACAATCGGTACAACATACTATCGGCTCCCGACCTCTGTAGGAACACACCTGAAAAATATAAAAAACAATATCATACCTGTAAAGCATATTTATCTATTTTATTATAGACAGCAGTTCTGTAGAAAAAGATACCCGACTCGACTCACTTGTTCGGCTTGTGCCGATCGGGTTCATTTACACTTATTCGGTTTTGCCGCCCGGCTTGGCCGACTAGGCCAAATATTTGTAATGCATAATAGAATACGGGAACGCGAGAGTTTAAAAGTTACAAATATTTGTAAGCGTAAATTATATAAGAAAATGTCGTACCTGTGGAAAATCTCTTTTCTTTATGTCGTGAACAACAGACATACAACGTCGGAGGTTCGTACAAATGCCTTTAATCCCATCTTGTTTATGTATACACTCAGATCCTGAAATAAACTAGCTGAATAAGACACATACAGTATTAAACTAGACTTTCTTCCAACTATGTTGGAGTCGGCTTCCAGTCTCACCGGATGCAGCTGAATACCAGTGTTTTACATGCAGCGACTGTCTATCTGACCTCCACAACACAATTCGTAGTATCAAACCTGGTTAAGCAACGTTTTCCGAGGTTGTTAAGTGAACAGTGTTTCGGAAGGCACGTTAAATTGTACCCGGCTGTCATTTTCAAAGATCTTTGACAGTCGTTAACAGAAGTCAGAAGCTTGAAAGTCTGACAGTCTTACCGAGTATCGTGTAATATCCCTGGTAGCGATGTTGGAGGTCCGATAGACAATCGCTGCATGTAAAATACTGGTATTCAGCTGCATCCGGTGAGACTGGAAGCCGACTCCAACATACTTGGAGGAAAGGTTAGGGTCATGATGCTCGCTTCACACATTGTCGAATTCCTATGATTATTTTAAATATGACGTAGTGAGTATCGCCAATTTAATATTTATTGGAAACATGAAAGATTCTACTTATTTTAATTCTTACAAATAATGGATTTTCCAGAATGTTTCATTGTAAACAATAGTTTAATAATAATGATTAATTTTAAAAGGACTTTACCGCCTTTATACCTACTACCTCCACTGATATTATAAATGCGAAAGTCTGTATGTTTTTTGCGCTTTTACAGCTAAACTACTGCAAATATTTTTTCGAAATTTCGTAAAGAAATAGTTGAAGAATCGGGAACAAACAATGGGCTACATCTTTATAACAATCAATGCCTAAATCAGTTTTTTTGAATGCCGTAAGTCGTAACCAAAGGTAAAAAATTGGATCCTATAACTAAGACTTCGCTGTCTGCCAGTCACCAGACTGTATCTAATGTACAGTGATAGATTGACAGTTGAAAATATATCAATAGAATATTCAACAGATAAAATGATTAAAGAGGAAAGTTTATGAGTAAGTAGGTAGACATTATAGAAACTTTTTGTAAAATAACTTTTTAGTACCGGGCGAAGCTGGGGCCGGTCTCTAGTTATGTATAAACTGTGAAACTGACCTTAAGTTTATCGACACGAAAAATATCGTAAGGAAAGGACATCCAAAAACATCCAAAATTAATTTACCTATAAGAAAAAAAGCAACCAAATTTATTTCTCGAAATTAGTTATCGAAGATTGATCAAAACAACTTCTTTTTTTGTAAAATAAAATCACAGTGGTTAAGTTAATTAATACAAAAAGCTTCCTTAAGCAAAAAAGGCGCATTATTTTGTGAAAAATAACCTAAAAATTTATTAAAAAAAATGGTCACTTACCTTCCAGATCTTGACAGGTACCACATGTAAATGTCAAAACGACTGTAATCGCGAAAAATACGTATTTGACCATATTTTTTACTTGACACAACCTCTTCTCACAATAACAGGTTTCGTACTAAATAAATATGATGTTGATTGTTGCAATAGTCATCACGTTTTAAATGTGATTCGGAAAACGTAAATACCGGTTTTCTCGCAAACGACCGGTAAATAACCTCGGTGTTTACGTTTATTGTAGTCGTGTGCGGTTTTTATTTGGGCTAAAACTGCTATCTTTATATTTATTTACTAGTCGCCACCTCGCCACTGGTCGGTGAACGATCTGTGTGTTAACGCGGACATTACATACCCCTGGTTTCCGAGGTACATTTAGCGGTAGTTTATTTATTCAATAGCGTTTTGTTTTTGAGTTTAAACGCAATTGAATAGATAAACTACCGCTAAATGTACCTCAGAAACCGGGGGATAGATGTACGTGCAGTGATATTTGAGCTGAGCGTCTCCGTGCTTGGAAGGGCTAGCTAAAAGTCTGTCTCGGTTGTTGTCAATTAAAATAACAGTCGTTAAGTCTTGAAGACCTTTGGGCATGAACAATTTTGACACTATACCCAACAACTTAGTTTAAAGTCTTGTATCTTTCGGAAGTATACAAACATACAGACCCATGTACTTACTTAAAATCACGCCTTTTTCCCATACGGTTGTTTGTTCTACCGGTGGTTTGTTTGATCCAGCTACTTCATTATAGAAAAATACACAGTGCAAGTCAAGACTCTCTACTAAGTTATGGAAATATAACAATTAACTAGTTAATTATTTACTAAAACCGTTACAAATATTGGTAAACGGACGTCGATTGATCTCACTAAAACATAAAATTCTAGCGATTGTAATGAGGGTAGATTTATCAATTTTTACTATAACGGGACTGACTGTGTTAACTAAAAATTATTAAACTTTTCCTCGTAAAAGGTTCATCTAAAATACTTATGCGGTAGCACTATTTTCGTAAATATTGTTGAAATTGTTATTATTACAGACTGAAACATTTATTACGCACTCATTTGATACTAACGGAAATACGAAATGTGATATCGCTATTTCGTATTTCTAATGTGTTTTTGACATTTCATAAAGAGTAGCTGATTTGACTAGATTTGCTCATGTATACTATACATACTCGAGTGGTGAATTCACTACTAATTATACAGTGTTTTGTCTTCACTCATATACAGTTACAACATTGATTGTAAGAGCTTACAAGACGTTTTTTAGTAACACAGTACATTCATATAAAAGTTAGGCTCTGGCTATCAACTTCGTGTAAAATAAAACACAAATTTATATTAGTATATGAGAAATATTTATTATATAGAACTTATATTATATTCTTAATTCTATGCCGCCACTCCGTCTTGCCCTTCTTCCTCTGAAAAGAAAGAGAACAACATATTATTACGAGTTTTTGACTGTTATATAAGATGTATGAAACCTAGGTTTCGCCATTAACAATGTCAGTCCCATGTAATAGGAGGTAAGCCTATTGCAATATACCGGGCACGTTAGCAATCTCCAGGCTACTAAAGAGAAATATTGGGCCATAATTTTCCCCGTTTTTGTAACATTTTTCGTTACCTATTGGGTCGTAGCATGATGATATATACCGTAAAACGGGGTGAATAGAAACGATTTTCAACTTTGTCCTAAAAAATTGTTGCGCATAACTTGTTATTTTTATTGTCGGGTTCTTTTATATCATGCCCGGCGCCATGAAGAAAGAGTTAAAACCATATTTGTCCAAAAATATGCATAATTTTACGATATTTCATTAAAAAAGTGGTCAATTTCTATTCACCCAGCGATAGGGGTGAATCGAAACGACCAAAGGGGTGAATGGAAAACATTTAAACAATTATGACACCGCAGAGAAGTAATATCGACGTGTACTCATTTCAAATTTGAACAAAATTCTTCAACTAGGAGTACTCAAATATTAGCCTTGAAAACTTTCATTATTTTTTTTCTATTCATCCCGCGAATTCTATTCACCCCGTTTTACGGTAGCCTATAACCTTCCTCGATAAATGGGCTATCTAACACTGAAAGAATTTTTCAAATCGGACCAGTAGTTCTTGAGATTAGTGCGTTTAAACAAACAAACTCTTCAACTTTATAATATTAGTATAGATATGATTTTTCTCGCCATTATAACTAATCTAGGATACCTAAGTTACCTTTGTCATCCGTATCCATCGGTTCAGGAGTATCAGTATAAGCTGGGGCGAGGGGTGAGACCACCACGCCGTCCCACACGGTGATCTCAGTGGATATATCCTTGCCTCCTTCAAAGGCCTGCAGGCCTAGTACATAGCGGTGACCGCCGCGGGCTACGACGCGAAGTAGACTGGAATATATACAAATTATATACATTATACATACATAATGTGATAAATCTGTAGTATATAAATGTACACTGGGTAAATTGGGGTCAGAAGTGGGTAAGACGTGGGTAAAATTTTAGGAATTGGGTAAAAATAGAGGTATTATTTGGGTGAGTTGGGTCAAAGTTGGGTAACTTTTGGGGCAGTGATCGATAAGTTGGGGTCGATGTTGGGTACGTTGCGGTCAATTTTGGGTAAGTTGGGGTCAATGTTGGGTAAGTTGCGGTCAATGTTGAGTAAGTTGGGGTCAATGTTGGATAAGTCCACGACAAATTGGGAAAATTGGGGTAATTTTGGGGTAAATTTTGTTTATATTTGGAGTCAATGTTGGGTAAATGGGGGTCAAAGTGGGTGTAATTTTGAGTCAATGTTGGGGTAAATTTTGGATATATTTAGGGTCAATATTGGGTAATTTTGGGTCAATATTTTGTTAGTTGGGGTCAAAGTGGGGTAATTTTGGGCCACTGTTGGGGTAAATTCTGAGTATATTGGAGTCAATGTTGGGTAAGTTGGGGTCAATTTTGGGTAAGTTGGGGTCAATGTTGTGTAAGTTGGAGTCAATGTTGGGTAAGTTGGGGTCAATGTTGGGTAAGTTGGTGTCAATGTTGGGTAAGTTGGCGTCAAATTGGGTAAGTTGGGGTAAATTTTGGTTATATTTGGAGTCAATGTTGGGTAATTTTGGGTCAATGTTGGGTAAGTTGGAGTCAAAGAGGGGTAATTTTGGGTCACTGTTGGGGTAAATTTTGGTTCAATATTTTGTTAGTTGGGGTCAAAGTGGGGTAATTTTGGGTCAATTTTGGGGTCAATTTTGGCTATCTTGGGATCAATGTTGGGTAAATTTAAGGTCAGTGGCGTTTATTACGTACGTCTGCGCAGTGGCGGCGGCGAGGTCCTGCGCGGCGAGGTCGAGCGCGGTGTGAGCGCGGGCGTGCGCCGCCTCACACGGGTCCGCCAGACCCGCGCAGCCCGGCAGGAACAGACCACCCGCCAGGAGAGACAGGGCTCGTCTGTAACATACATACATACAATTGTTAGTTAATGAAACCCACGAGCTCGTGGCTAAGTAACAACAGTTGCGCAGATCGATCTCTGAGGTTAAGCTACGATTGCCGAGGTTAGTCTGTAGATGGGTGACCATACCGAAATACCGAATTTCATATGACCTAGCTGTCATTTCTAAAGATCTTTGACAGTCGGCACAGTAGTTTAGGTCACCACGCCAATAACATTGCGTCGGGAGGTCGTAGGTTCAATACCCACACGGACCAATTATTCATGCGATCCACAAATAATTGTTTCGTGTCTGGTTGTACTTTGTATCCGTTGTTTGTATTTTTGTAAAAGTCCCCGCGACACAAGAGCAATTCTTAATGCGGGAGTTGTCTTTAACCCTTAGACCGCCACGGTCGGCTATACTCGACAAATCAGAAAGTGCTCACGACGCTATATTTTTGTCGACATTTGCCGACGAAAGCGTCGTGAGCACGTTCTGATTTGTCGAGTATAGCCGACCGTGGCGGTCTAAGGGTAAAAAAAAAGTAGGCTACTCCAATATTAGAAGAAAAGCTAGACTGATATGTTACCTGAAAGCAACGTTGATAGGTAGCGCCTGCCTCGCAGGGTTATTCATGATGCAGTGATGAGCCAGCAGATCTATCATCCAAGGGGTGAGGGGTTCGAGTCCCGAGTGACGAGCGCACATGTCGCGGAGCAGGCGGATCAACACCTAGAAAGAGTTTGTAAAAATTGGAGAGATATTTTAATGGATATACGAAATTTTCGGATATTTTGAAACGAATATCCGAAAGTTTCGGATATCCTAAAAAATGTATCTGAAAATCTCGGATACTTTAAAACATATATCCGAATTTTTCGTTTACGATAAAATATGACTACTAATTTATGGAAATTTCTTAAATATTCTACTTTTAATACGCTACATTTTCGTTTACATACATTATAACATAGGTATATCCCAAAATTTCGGATACAAAAAATGTATACACGAAATTTTCTGTTACAATATTTACACGAATATCCGAAAAAATAGATATTTTTTTTAAGATATCCGAAAATTCGGATACACGTTTTAGGATATCCGAAAATTTCGGATACCCGTTTTGAAGGTATTCTAATTTTATACAAGAAAAAGAGTGTTACATACCTTAATAGAAGAATGATGTGCATTCTCTTCAAACCAGCGACTGTGACGAATAGCGGCTAAATGACTGCTAATCACTTTGTAGTCTAGATGCACCTGGAAATAAGAATAACATATAAAAATTACGCTTAGTTTTGCTTCGTGTACAATACAGACAGTTTGAAGAGCTTCTAGCTAGTTTCGCTCACTAAAACAATCAAGTTGGTTAAGCAACATAAGCGCGAATATTGTATAGATGGGTGACCTAATACAAGTATTGAGTGCCCTCCGTGTTTTGGAGGGTATGTACAAAGACAGTCCCGGTTGTTGTCAATTAAGATAACAGTCGTTAAGCCACGTCAAAGGCCCTCAGGATGGAACAACTCTTACACTAGGTTGACCACTAACCATACGATGACTGAATAATGGTGGCGGATAACTAGAAAAGATAGTTTCATTTAACTTTAGGTTATAGCGTGTTATAGCGGCGTGGTATAAGTTGGTACCTCCCAAGCAAGTGGTCGCAGGTTCGAACCCGAGGCAACACACCAATAACTTTCCCAAGTGATGTGTGTATTAGAAATAATTATCACTTGTTCCAACGGTGAAGGAAAACATCGTGATGCATTGCATGCCTAAGAGTCATTTAGAACAGTTCTTGGAGGTATATAAAAACGGGGAAAATTATGACCCATTCTCTCTTATGTGACGCAAGCTAAGTTGCACGGGTCAGCTAGTAATAAAATAAATTGCAATCAGGTACATACCTCAGGCTCTAATTTCCTCAGATTCTGGTGCAACGTGGTGACCAGTACTCTTACAGCGGCCGACGTGGCGGTGACCGTGAACCCTCGCTCGTGACTGGCAGCCGTCACCGTGCCCATGCCTTCAGCACGCATCAGCTTGTTTAGTTCTTCGCTCACCTGTGAAGAAAAGAGTTATAAGGTGACATAGATTTTTTAAAAGAGCAAGCCGTGAGTTTCTTGCCGTTTCTTCTCACGAGCAACCAGCTTTTCCGAAACGGACATAAGAAATACAATACGTGACTATTTCAAATATTTGTTAAAAAGTAACTATTAACGAAAAATTTACAAAAGCACCCGATTTAATACTTTTTTTTTTCTTACTTTTTATAGATTGTTCAGGTTGAAACTACCTAAAACGGACTTCGGCAACGGGCTCCCGTTCCATGAAAGTACGGGCCCGTCGCTCAAGTTAACGCAGTTTCAGGCCTTAGAAGCGGAAATAAGTTTTCATAATAAAACAAGATAGCCTTACCTTATTAGACAAGCCCTCTACAGCCTCTTTAGTGGGTAAGGTCTTCATAATAACGACGATATCAGCTACATTCTTGCCGGCCATCATGGTGCCCTTCTTGTAGGACCCCACCTGGCGGACCTCCTCCAACTGCTGGAGTATATAACATATCTATTAATACTTTGTACATACATACATACATACATAAATAATATCACGTAATCAGGTGTGCAATTCTCTACATTTGGAACCATCGAGTATCGAATTCAATTTTTTTTTTTATTTGTTTTCAAAATTATCCATACTTATATTATAAATGCGAAAGTAACTCTGTCTGTCTGTTACTCAATCACGCCTAAACTACTGAACCAATTTGCATGAAATTTGGAATGGAGATATTTTGATACCCGCAAAAGGACATAGGGTATTTTTTACCCCGGGAAAATGACGCATTTCCATGGGAAAATTCAGGGGGCGGACGAAGTCGCGGGTAAAAGCTAGTACATACATAAATAATATCACAAGATCAGGCTAGCATTTCTTCCAACTATGTTGGAGTCAGCTCCCAGTCTCACCGGATGCAGCTGAATACCAGTGTTTTACATGCAGCGACTGTCTATCTGATCTCCACAACACAGTTACTTTATAACACGATACCCTTCGGTAAGACTGGTTGTCAGACTCAAGCTTCTGACTACTGTTAACGACTATCAATTTTTTTTGAAAATGATAAGCGTGACCCACAATAGCTACACATATAATATAAAAAAATGATTTGTGAAATGTGTTTTTCAATTCGCATAGGAGGCGAACAAAACCACTGCATAGTTATCAATAATAAAATATATTTTATATATAAAAAGTAATAGAAAATAATCACTTGTTCTAATGGTGAAGGAAAACATCGTGATGAAACCTAGCATGTCTAACCCGCGGTTTCTGAGGTACATTTAGCGGTAGTTTATCTATTCAATAGCGTTTTTTATATGAGTTTTAACGCTATTGAAAAGATAAACTACCGTTAGATGTACCACAGTAACCGGGGATAAAATTTGTTTAATACATTTAGGGCATGCAAAGTTCCCAACCCGCAATTGGCGCGCGTGGTGGGCTCAAGGCTTTACCTCGCGAGGAGACCCTTGCCCAGCAGTATTAATAGGTTATAAGATATATATATAAATGAAATGGTACATTACCTGAATGAGTCCTAAAGCAGGCTATGCCAAAAGGGGTACTTCGTCAACTGGGCATGGTTTGGACACATCCAGTAATTAACACAAATTAATTATATTCACCAACTGAACACACTTATATTTTTCAACAAACAATGTAGGACTGGTTTGATAATATCGAGCCAATTTTCGGAGCGCTTCATTGCCGTAGAGGCAGAAATGTTTAAAATTTCGAATTCTCAACAGCGAGAAAGAGATGGGAGAATAGATTTTGATGGGGGGAGAAAGGGAAGGCGATAGTGGGCACGAGTAGGGGTGTAAGAGAAGAAGAAGAAGAGAGCTTGAATTACATAAAGGTAAGGCCGAAACTGCGTTAAACGGATGCCTGTTGCGTGAACACGTACATACACACACGTAAGTGCTTGCGAACCGTTTCCGTGGGACCTCAACTGTGCCCGTCGCGGAGACCAGATTATTACGCAGTGACACTCTAGTTCAAGACTCTGGCGGACACCACGAGTGCCCTTGCGCGAGCCTCCGTAGCATAAGGCGGGCACAAGTGCGGGGCACGGCGCCCCTGACAGGTGCCCAAGGAGAAATGTTATATGGGACCACGCGGGCGTCCGCTTTACGCAGTTTCAGCAGAAAAAGGGGGGTTAGAGGACGTAGTAAGCAGACAAGACGGATGAAAGCGATCTTTATAGGGGAGTTATAGAAAAATGGGGAATCAAAAAAGAAATGAGGTAGAATTAGGGGGTGAAAACTGGTCTAAAAGGGGTAAAAAGTCAGTACTAGGCACTACTAGGGTAGCGAAAGCAGAGAGAGAGGCAAAAAGATACATACATATTTATAATCAAGTCTTATTCCCATAGGGGTAGGCAGAGATCAGACTACGTCACTTGGGAAAAACCTTTACTTCATTCAGGCAAAAAGATCTTCAGTTATAATAAGAAAAATAGTGAAATAAAGGAGTAAGAATATATAAATATCTAATAGGTTCTCAACTGAGGCGATACTGACACCAAATTACCCTTGAAGCTTTAGGTTAAAGGAAAAATAATAGAAATAGAAATACATAATATCTATACAAAATTATAAAGGTGAAGAGTTTGTTTGTTTGTTTGTTTGTTTGAACGCGCTAATCTCAGGAACTACTGGTCTGATTTGAAAAATTCTCTCAGTGTTAGATAGTCCATTTATCGAGGAAGGCTATAGGCTATAATTCATCACGCTACGACCAATAGGAGCTGAGTAGCAATAAAAAATGTTACAAAAACGGGGAAAATTTTGACCCATTCTGTCTTATGTGACGCAAGCGAAGTTGCGCGGGTCAGCTAGTCTATTATAATATTTAATAAGATAGATTAGAAAACAATTTGAGAAAAAGGGTACAGAAAAAAATATAATACAGAGTTAATAAAAATATTTAGAAGTAGGTATATAAGGAGATCTGTCAAGTGACTTTGCATTCTTGTTAAAAAATAAAAGCGTGCTCAGTTGGTGAAAGCGTTATATTTCAGTTTCACAAACTGAACACAAATGTGTCCATGTGTGTGTCCAGTTGGCTTATATCCCTTTAAAATGTCTGTGTGACTGCAAGCGCGGTTAGGCGGCTATGTATGCGATGTACGCTATGCGACACGGTAGAGATAGGCCTATAACTTTATCGTTTTTAATGATCTGGTGAGAACAGAGCAGGTGGAAGACCTCAAAGGCTAAAAGGGAAATTAATATTTTTGTATTTTTTTACAAAAATATTATAATCTTATACTCCACTCTATTTGCAGATTGGGGATTTCTTAGTACTTTAAAGCCTTTATTCCAACTATGCTGAAATACTACATCATCAATGATTTTTCCCTAATAGAAATATTGTTAAAACTATTAGGCGATTAAAATGAGTGGCTAGGAGTTTCTTGCCAGCTCTACTCATTGGCCCTACCTTCCGAACTGGCGGTACATTCACTCTCTGTATCATAAGTGTCAGAATTTCATATATATGAATAAATGATTTGATTTTGATTATGTTGGCATCAGCTTCCAGTCTCACCTGATTCAGCTGAGTACTAGTATTTTACATAGAGTGACTGCCTATTGGACCTGCACAACCTAGTTGAAAACCACACACACCACACAAACACACACATAACTGATGCAATCAATATTTATTTGCCAACAGAGGGTCCTTGAGGGTTGTGCACCTTACTTTGTTTGATCTACCAGGTGATAATTACATTATATATTAGTGCCTAGTCATTACTGTTGACATGAAAAAACGTTTCAAACTGCCAATAATCCAACCACATTCGCATAGCGTCATCCATCGCACACACAGTAATGAGTCCATGTTTCCACAAGTTACAAAAACAGTAGTTTACACATGTACGAAGGTGATCCACTGACAGAGCTGACTGCGAGGCTATGAATTATGAAACTATCTGTCAGTGGTTAGTCTTTGTACAGTGAACGACTACTGCACTTGTAAGTTGTGGAAATTTGGATTGGGAGCTGCGGACATGATGTTTTAGAGTCATAGGTAGAGACTGGCCTATTATGGATTTTACATATATGAACATAAAAAGGCAATGAACAGAGTACAATACTTGGTACGATCTTAAAAAATCCCTAGCTACATCCACACATCTTGTAATGTTGCTATGTTATAAATGCAAAAATTTCGATTGATGTTTGTTACTCTATACTACTATTAATTAATTAATTTAATTAATAATAATTGTTTATTTATGTAACAAAGACTACTACTATACTGAAAGCGTGACACAAAGGGTCAGGAATGGTCGAAGTGTCAGCCAGGCATTAACTGGCACCCCCACCCATAAGATAAGATACTCTATACTATCCAGAATATTTGTTACGTTTTCTCTCAAAAACTGTTAATGGAAATTTCGAAATTTAACACACAGGTAGTTTCATGGCAATGCTGTCAGTTACGCATATTACCTTAAGACAACACACACAAGTGATGCATAATGTCAACATATTATGATGCTTAATTACAATATTATAATTATTTATTTATCATGTAAAGAGGTGAAATTATGCTCAGAAGTGACTTAATCCATATTTTAAAAACAGTGTGTTTGTTTCAAGATGACAAAAGTATATCACACAACATCGTAAAACTCTATAATGTCTTTAAAACATCATGTCCATAAGCCCAGTTCTCTGATCAGGTCCGATGACATTGTTTAACTCACACAAGCGGCGAAGTCTCCCGGAGCGACTACCAAGTTATCCAAGACGGTTTGAAGCTTTGTGACCAGACTGAGGACTGCAGACTGCTCGGCTGGGGTCGGGCATAGTTCTGCGTGCCTCTTGAGGAGGGCCTGAAATGTGGAAATGTTATCTGTTATTTAGATTATATATATTTTGAGACTAGCTGACGCAAGCAACTTCGCTTGCGTCACATAAGAGAGAATGGGTCACAATTTTCCCCGTTTTTGAAACATTTTTCGTTGCTCCTCTGCTCCTAATGGCCGTAGCACGATGTTATAGCCCAGTCTTTCCCAAAGTGGGCGATAACGCCCCCTTGTGGGCGATGGAGATCTAGAGGGGGGCGGTGAGGGGCTCAGAAAAAAATGAGGGGCGCTGAAGTGATTTACGGGGCGATATGAAACTTCAGTTACTTCTTATTTTAAAATTAATTGAAATTAAAATTCTCCTACTACACAAGTACACAATATCCATTTTTAGTTCACATTTTTATCCTATTTTGTTGTATGTATATGTTACTGTAAAAGCCCGAACTGTGGTAAATCCTAAGATTTTCCGGTAAAACCTAAGATTTACCAACTCTCAATGGTAAAAATTCGAACAATTCTTTTATTTCGAACTTTTACCACTATTCACTTGATAGATTTTAGGATTTACATAATCACACGGTAAAAGTTGATAAAGTCATATCATAACGTGTTATAAAGAAGGTATTTTGGGCAAACCGACATGGGTAGGCTAGCCTTAGCCTTCGTGGTTATTTTTTTTTATACCACCCAGAAGGAGGAGCCCCGCGACATCTCAACATCATCAAGTGAATAGAGGTAGAAGTTCGAAATAAAAGTATTGTTCGGACTTTTGCCATTGAGAGTTGGTAAATCTTAGGTTTTACCGGAAAATCTTAGGATTTACTACTGTTCGGGCTTTTACAGTAACATATATATATATAAACGTTCACAACGCTATTTATATCTTAATTAAGATATTTAGTTAGGTATCAAACACTGAAGAATATTCGTATCTTCAAGTGTCGCAAGCGAGGTCCCCACCTCCGAAGACACAAACCGAACGCACGATTATTAATGTAGGTACCTAATCTAGTAAAAATAAAATTGAAACTAGATGATACAAATATTAAAATTCATTTGAACAACAACAGTGAGACCGTTTCACCTCTCTGCGAACGAAGTTCAGTACGATTGAGTGAGTGATAAACAAGTTTGTACATGTTTGTCTTAATTCTGCCAGTGCGTGCTTCGTATGTTTTTTTTCATTCTGTGATTAAGCCAGTAACTTAGCCGCAAGCTCAGAACTTTACTTAAGTTATTGAGGTTTATAAGGTGAAAAATAAATGGGGGCGCTACAAAATAACTGATTTTGAAAGTGGGCGTTAGATGAAAATAGTTTGGGAACCTCTGTTATAGCCAAAAGCCTTCCTCGATAAATGGTCTATTTAACAGAAAAAAAATTTTTCAATTCAAATCAGTAGTTCCTGAGATTAGCGCGTTCAAACAAACAAACAAACAAACTCTTCAGCTTTATAATATTAGTGTAGTTTGGCAGCTTTTTCTAAATGTGTGTGAGAAATGGGTATTCAGTAAAGAGAAGAGTAAGTTAGAATAAATTTTTACACAAAACTCAATACTAACAACAAATTGTACTTGAATTTACCAGTTAAGATATTTATGTACATATTTACATACAAAATAACGCCTATTTACACATAGGGGCAAGCTGAGACCAAAGCAAGATAGTTGAGATATCTCTAATATGAATTAAAACAATAAGAAAAGTAAAAATCAGGAGCAACAACAACATCCAAGATAGTAAAATAACTGTTTTAAACGTAAATATATTACCAAAAATACAGCTTCAACTTCATGAGTTTATTCATAGCGGTAATAAATATAATAGTAGACTTGCCTGAGTAAGTGCAGAATCATCCGGGGCGGGCTTGCACCTAGGGAACGCCGGGTCCGCCAATATCAAGTCAAAAGGCGGCCTCAGCATCAAAACTCGAGGCCTATTGAACGGCGGTCGACCCATTCCACCTCTACCTGGCATTCCTCGGCCTCCACGGCCACCAGCACCTCGCACCATAGCAATTTTGACCGATTACAAGAAAACTTTTTTTGTTTATAGGTTATTTCACACAATGGCGGTAACACTGTAAATATTTATAGACTTATGGACCCAATAAGATAATTGAACGTAATACTACGTTTGTGTATAGTTAAATATTTGGCACTGTGCGTTTATTTCGTGTTTTTACGCGAATAAGCGAATATAAAAACAAAATGGCAGCAGACGCGGTTTTCTTGCCAGAAATATTGACGTTTCAGTGCTCTCTGTGCTCTTCGGTATTACCAACAATGATAAATTAACGAGCTAAGCTAATAGTCCGTTTAAAAGCGCTGTTTGCTACTGCAATGCAATACAAAGGCGACTTGTACCCTCGCTTATTAGTAAATACGTGTAGGTATTATATTTATGGTAAATGTAACCACTCCTGAGGAACTGAGTTCTGTATACCGTACAAATTCTATCGTTTCTGTGTAAGTCGTGGTTGAGCTTTTCCGTTCTTCAACATGTTTGTCATTATGGATTAAGTTAGCAGTCGTATTTTTTTTATCCATTAGTGTAAGCTTTTATTTAAGTGTGACTAATAAATATAGATGTGCATAGACAGCTTTATTGAGACTTGAGAGATAACATTTTTAGACTGGCAAAGCTCCACTTCTTGACAACTGTCAAGATGACATGACATGACAGCGAATAATTCGATAAACTGACGTGGAGCGAGGTTATAAATTTAGTTAAAAAATAATGTTTTAACATAAATTGTATCAATAATTACCATTTAAATATCTGCTAGTGAATTAAATAATCCAAAATGATTGAAATAACGGATACTCAAAGTAAGTTTACACACTTTTCTGTCATAGACAAGATTGCGCGATTTTTTGATGAATTAACAACAAATAAGGCTTAATACATTCATATCGCCATAAATAATGGCTTCTAATGTGTTTCCTTTGCCTTTGAAACTCCAATCTCATCCAAAAATGGCGATAGTACCAGAAATTATTATCGATTTCTTTATTAAAATTTGAAATCAATGCAATGACTTCTCTTCAATTAAATGAGTACAAATGACTATAAATTAATTAGGTCGGGTCTTTATTACATATCTGTGGCCTATTTCAACATATTGTCTGTACAAATATTTGATCAAATAGTTATTATCAAAATGCCCTAGTCTATTTCTCTATGTATAAAATTTGTTGTAAACACTAAGTTAGTATATAAGGTAGGTACTTCAGTTAGTATCATTCTTAAGTACTTATATTAATCATCTTAGTCCATTTCTATAGCATATATGTCTAACCCCTGGTTTCTGAAGCACATTTAGTGGTAGTTTATCTATTCATATAAAAAAAACTGTTTGAATATTATTATATTACCACTAAATGTACCTCAGAAACTGGGTATAAGAGATTGCAGATAACAAGTTTGTCAGTTATATACATACATACATAATTACTCACCATTTAAATTTTTACAAAAAGGCATATGTCGACTGAAGAACACCACTCAGTACAGTCCTTACAAACTTCCCTTGCCTCATTCACATCCATACATCTTGTCATACAGGACCTCTCCCGGTGTATTCATTTGCTTTATTTTTATTAGTCAGTAAAATAGCAGTAATAATGATTTTTTGTTTTTTTTTTCAGAAATTGGAGTAGGTCTTGCCGGTTTCGGCATGACCTTCCTGTTCCTAGGAGTCCTATTATTATTTGATAAGGGTCTACTAGCCATAGGCAATGTGAGTATCAGATTGTGTTGTGATATCAAGTCTTCCTAGCCAATATTGAAACATGCCAATAGGGACTGACTGGTAATATAGAGTTGAATTCAGATTTATTTATTTGCTTATTTATTATATGCCAATTGTGCGCACAATACACAGATACAGACTCTGTTACATCAGTAACTGAGCATAGAGAATTAAAAAATTTTATCACCATACAAGGTTTCATCATGATGTTTTCATTCACTGTTGGAGTACACACATAACTGACTAGCTGACGCGCGCAACTTCGCTTGCGTCACATAAGAAAGAATGAAAAAAAAATCCCCGTTTTTGTAACATTTTTTGTTACTACTCCGCTCCTAATGGCCGTAGCGTGATGTTATATAGCCTAAAGCCTTCCTCGATAAATGGTCTATCTAACACTGAAAGAATTTTTCAAATCGGACCAGTAGTTCCTGAGATTAGCGCGTTCAATCAAACAAACAAACAAACTCTTTAGCTTTATAATATTAGTATAGATAAGTCATTGGTGTGAGTCTTGGGTCAAACCATCAACCACTTACATAGGAGACACATTCTGAAACCACTCAGCTATCACTGCTCTCACTTATGTGTATTATTAAAAAAGAGTGTCCAGGAGTGTCTTGCTAGCTCTTCTCATTGGCCCTACCTTAACTGGCGGTAAATTCACTCTCTGTATCATTGACTATCATAAATTATCATTTGAGCTAAGAATAAATGATTTGTTTGTATTTATTTCAGATTCTATTCATAAGTGGTCTAGCGTGTGTGATCGGGCTACAAAGAACGTTCTTCTTCTTCTTCCAACGGCACAAGATTAAAGCTTCCGTGGCGTTCTTCGGAGGCATCAGTATTGTGCTGCTCGGCTGGCCTATGATTGGCATGGTCGCTGAAATCTATGGCTTTTTGTTATTGTTCAGGTAAAAACATATTTCACTGTTATTAAGTTTTTAAGACGCCTATAGCCAGTTGCGCTCACCGTTCGGTAAACGATCTGTGGGTTAAGCAACCCTTGGCGCGGTCATTCCATAGATGGGTGACCGCATAGTGGTATTTGAACTGGGCGTCTCGTCCCGGTTGATGTCAATTAAGATAACAGTCGTTAAGCCACGTCAAAGGCCTTGGGCGGCCTGAACAACTTTGACACTAGGTTGACCACTAACCATACGATAAGAAGAAGAATTAAGTTTTTCATCCTATAAAATAACTATTTCGATTCAAAAAGTATTATCCCCATATATATATCTCCATCCATCTCACTACTGGGGAGCCTAAAGATTCATGCATCGTAATTAAATAGACTTAAGTATTTTAAGAGTGTGTTAGACCACCACATTAACCAGTTAGTCTTAAATATTGACACTCATCCATGAACTATTTTATAAAACTCTCAGGCATGCAAGGTTTCATCACGATGTTTTCCTTCACCGTTATAACAAGTGATCATTATTTCTAATACACACTACTTAAAAATATTACAGACTATTTTAAAAAGTCATGTTTTCATGCATTTGTTAAAGTATTTAAATATTATTTTCACTATTACAGGGGCTTCCTGCCAGCGGCTGTGAATTTCTTAAGAATGGTGCCTGTTTTAGGGTCTCTGCTTAACCTACCTGTAATTAGAGGAGTGAGTATATAATATTACTAGCTGACCCGCGCAACTTCGCTTGCGTCACATAAGAGAGAATGGGTCAACTTTTTCCCCGTTTTTGTAACATTTTCTACTGGTACTCTGCTCCTACTGGTTGTAGCGTGATGATATATAGCCTATAACCTTCCTCGATAAATGGGCTATCTAACACTGAAAGAATTTTTCAAATCGGATCAGTAGTTTCTGAGATTAGCGCGTTCAAACAAACAAACAAACAAAGTATAGATAAGACCCGGTGGAAGAAATTAGAGGAGACCTTTGCCCAATAATAAGAGGGAAGCTTAAGCAAAAAATTAAACCAATATTGTCTTAAATCCTACGATATGATTATTATGTATGCAGTGATGTTATTTTTATTGATTAGTTTGTTAATAAGTTGTTCCACGCGCGTTCACGCCTGTTCCCCGATCAGAGTCGGTATTAAAGTCCCGTGACAAAGGGTTCGCGCGGCGTTCACGCATACGCATACACATTCACGGCCCCGGCGCAGTTTACTGTGGACTATAATTATTTATTATATAATTACGATGTATTTCTGTCATCCACCATCTTCTTTTCGAACGTTTTCTTTTAATAACTTTCTTGTTTTTGACATCTATATAGTGGTATAGGGACACAGCAAATAAAGTTATCGCAGCAGCAGCTTTTACGTCCATTTCGCGGAGGGCTTCGAACTATTGTGAGCATTCCGTGAATGTGGAGGGCATGGAGTCGGTCCGTGATATCGTGATATCTCCTAAACTATATGTCTAAATAACACACTGTAAACTGCAAAAATAATCTAAATTAAATGCTCGTGATGATGAACTTACTTATTTTGATAAGGATATATGTATTATTGGTTATATCACCAGTTAAACATCACCCAACGAATTAAATGTTTTTTTAATACAGAAAAGTAGTTTTTGTGACTTAAATAAAAAAGCTGGATATATGTCATCGCGGACTTTTTTGTAGAACTAATAAAGACCAATGTTTTTGCTATACATTGTTCTTACTTGTATCCAACGGTATAAGCGGCGCACGCACAAATGCAATCTTCAATTAGTTTTTTTTTCTGACTTCTTGGACATAAATCGCTATAACTCAGCTAATATAGTTTCAATGTATTTCAATTATATATAAAAACCTGTCGGAGAAAATACTCTTTCTATTAGTGAAAACCGCATCAAAATCCGTTGCGTAGTTTTAAAGTTTTATGCATACGAAGGGATTACAGACAAAATGGGCGACTTTGTTTTATACTATGTAGTGATACATATAACTCAAATGTGATTGACTGACATAGTGATCTATCAACGCACAGCACAAACCACTGGACGGATCGAGATGAAATTTGACATACAGAGGGCATATCACGTATCTCAGTTGACAGCTAGTGTACGTCAAATTGATGGTCACTATTCAGTACATTGCCGCCTTGACGTAACGTGATAATCACTATATTCTAAGGGACAGAACAATGTACAGCATAGTGACTTTCAAATGGTTGTCAACTAAGATAAGTAATAGACGATAGATAAATGTTATGACGTAGGCATCCGCTAAGAAAGGATTTTGATCAATTCTACCCCCAAGGGGATATAAAAGGGGTTGAAAGTTTGTATGAAAATTCTGTCTTAAGTCACAAACCACGCGAACGAAGTCACGGGCAAAAGGTAGTTAGTAGTTATATTTATTTATGTTTTTTTATTTTTATTTCCAGATCGTTGACCGAATAGCCGGCGACAACGGGCGCAACATGGTATGATAGTGCGTACATAAATAAAGACTTTTATATTATTTATAATATATAATTAATAATTTATAATAATTATTATAATATAGTGAATCTTTGAGGAAAATTGACAGTTAATTTTATTGGTGGATTTAGTGTGAGTATTGCGTGTGCGTGGCGTTTGCGTGACGTCTGCGTTAGATGTGCGTGACGACTGTGATGATCATTATATTATGTGTGTGTAATTGTGAAGATGGTGGGAAGTGCGTAATATTACAATAATATTTGCGTCAAATGTAGGTGTTTGACAAAGGAATAATGTTAGCGGTGCGAGTGCGGCACGATTGCGTGGATAAGACGTTTTGTTTGCATAGTATCTCTTTCATCTTTAGAGATGTTCAAGTGGACAGCAGGCAGCAATGTTTGCGCTGCGTGATATATGCGGTGCGTGTGCGTGACGTCTGCGTATTACAAGCGTTTTATAAACGTTGTTATTTACATTAAATACGCCAGTAATAAATTAACTGTCTGTTTCATAAGATTTTTAATAAAAGTGAACGTGAAGTGAAATTTTGTATGATAATTGTAAATTATTTGTTTTAAATACATACATACATAATATCACGCATTGTTTCTATGGGGTTGGGCAGACTGCTTTATATATTTATACCTGCTGCTTGAAATTCTTGGTGAAAACTGCTTCAGGCGCTGTATACGAGTTGTCTTACGTGAATAACGTCGCATTTGTATTGCATTAAGGGCTTCCCTTCTAAAGGGGGCGATTCGCGGCAAGATAAAGACATGAGACCGAAAAGACTGCGCCATTACTAAACTTTAGGTAATGCGTATGAAACAGTTCACAAGCGAGACCGAGACAGGACAGATTAGTAAAGTTGGGGTCGCAGTCTTCGGTCGCGGTCTCATGTCTGTGTGGCGTGAACCGCCGTCTTTACAACTTTGATCGTAC
The DNA here is from genome assembly GCF_050436995.1 of Anticarsia gemmatalis. Taxonomy (NCBI): domain Eukaryota; kingdom Metazoa; phylum Arthropoda; class Insecta; order Lepidoptera; family Erebidae; genus Anticarsia; species Anticarsia gemmatalis. The sequence continues at coordinate 4,284,876 of NC_134773.1, read as the reverse complement.
GTAGTTGCGTAGTTTTACATAACTACCTCTGTGGCGCGGTCGGTAGTATATGCGGCTGCCGTGCGAGAGGTCTCGGGTTCGAATCCTGGGTCGAGCCAAAAAAGTCTTTTCTGAGATTTTCTGTTAAGAATTTCTTAGAGATTGCCCGGAGTTGGGAAGTTGAGGTCGAAGACCTCCGTGCCTCGGAGAGCACGTAAAGCCGTCGGTCCTGCGCCTGACCTCTCACTGGTCGTGTCGGTTATCCGTCCCACCAAACTATGAGAGTGATGGAATAGAGAGTGTACCTGTGTATTGTGCACACACTTGGACACTATAAACAAAGTCCTGCACAGATGGCCAGTTTCAATTAAACTGACCGCCGTAGCCGTATATCGGCTAGGAGGGACATAAGTTTTACATCGGCGTGCTCTTTACCATACGCTAAAACAATAGCCACCTTTCCACACACACAGTATCGCACGTTCCTAGTATGGTACAGTATAACGCTTGTGCTCTGAGAGAGCGATGTTGTTCGCGGGCGCGGGGAGGTGAGCGCGGCAACGGCTCTTTGCTTTCTTCTTGCACACACTTTAAACGCGCTCTTTCATACGCGATTGTTGTTATATGCGCGATAGTGTGTGTGAAATGGTGGCTTATATTAGCGTATGAGAAAAGCAAGCTTGAACATTACTATAGTCTCACAACTTGTATGCAAGGTTCGCGGTACGGAGGTATACAACATACAGAATGTATAACATCAGTGACTCGGCTTATACAGCTGACGGTGACCTGTTTCATACAGATACTTTATTTATTATAGAAATACAAAAAAAATATCACAATTATGTAGATACATCAAGCATGCCAAAGTTCTATGTTGTCGGACTATAGTGTGCGCGAACAATTGCGTAACTTAACAACTGCGTGATGTGTGCGTGACGGTTGCGTGACGTGCGCTTATGTTTTTTCTTTGTATGGGATACATTTATTACGCACATTTTGAATTTCTTGTTATGGTTTTGTATGGGTTCATATGTATGTAATTATTGATTGGGAAATTATAATATTATAGTTATATTTATTCTATGTATTGTATTATTAATATTATGTAATGTATTAAAAAATAGATGAACAAATTTTGATGCGATTTCTAATAAATACCTATTATTTTAAAATATAACTATTGTTAGACTTGCGTCTGCCTACCCCTTGTGGTAATAAAGGCGTGATGTTATTCTCATACATACGGTCTATGTATTATGTAATATTAAATACAAAAATAATTTAAAATAATAATAAATTTAGGAATGTTCTTAAATATTTTTTATTAAATAATAATTGTGGCCAAAAGTATACTATAATTTGCACATATTTTTTACTATCTATATAAAACTCTTCCGTTACTGACTGACTGGTGAATTAATAAAAAATAAATATTCCTAACCTTATTGTACCTGTGTCTGCCATATATTAATTTTATGTATGCGTATAACGCAGACGGCCGACTTTAAAGTCGGTGACTTCGGCCGTCTTTAGTCCCATATAGTTAGTTGTCTTTTATTATTTTTGGCTGAATTAAAGTCGGTGACCGACTCCGGCCAACTTTAGTTCTATGTAGTTGTCTATTATTCCTTGACGGCCGAATATAAGTCGGTGACCGACTCCAGCCGACTTTCGTCCCATGTAGTCATTTAAAAATAGGTCGGGTTTATGCAAAAGGAAGTTTGTAAGGATCGTACCAAGTGGCGTTCTCTGCCTACCCCTATGAGAAGACAGTGTAATTTTATGCAAGTTATTATCTATACTAATATTATAAAGCTGAAGAGTTTGTTTGTTTGATTGAACGCGCTAATCTCAGGAACTACTGGTCCGATTTGAAAAATTCTTTCAGTGTTAGATATCCCATTTATCGAGGAAGGCTATAGGCTATATAACATCACGCTACGGTCATTAGGAGCGAAGTAGCAACGAAAAATGTTACAAAAACGGGGAAAGTTTTGACCCATTCTCTTATGTGACGCAAGCGAAGTTGCGCGGGTCAGCTAGTAACTTATATGTAGACGATTTTAGCTCAAATAACATTTATTTCTATCGCACAATGGTTAGTCTTACTTATCATAGTTTAAGTATGCGATACATTTTAAACATTAATTTTTTCGACTGTCTCCGTGGCGCAGGTTTAGGTCACCACGCCAACACCACTGCGTCGGGAGGTCGTGGGTTCGATTCCCACACAGAACAATTATTTGTGCGATCCACAAATAATTGTTTTGGGGCTGGTTGTTCTTTGTGTCCGTTGTTTGTATGTTTGTAAAAGTCCCCGCGACACAAGAGCAAATCTTAGTGCTGTGTCTAAAAAAAGATTTTAGCTCAAATAACATTTATTTCTATCGCACAATAAATAATCTTACTCATCGTAGTTTAAGTTGATACATTTTAAACACAAATTTTCTGTCAAACCGACTTTGTCGCCCGAGAGTCGGTCGTCTGCGTTTTAACAAAAAATCCTGAATAGTTTTAAAACTGTAATATATTTAATTAAGGACTGTTTCTTATGTAAAATATAACATTTTTTTACTGAAATAATAGAAAATTCGTGAAAAAGAACTTCAAATTTAGATTTTAATCCCTTTAAATGGCACTCAGAAACTTCACTTAAATGTAAGTAAAGCTTAAAAGTCTGGGTCTCTAATAAAGTTTTCACTCACATGTCGCCGACACGCCGACAATTGTAGGCGGATTTTTTTCATAGGCAGTTTATGTCGCTGACATAATTATTTAAAAAAAACCCGCCTACATTAAGTCGCCGACAATTTTTCTATAATAAATTCCGTAAATTAACTATTTTGAAATTAAGCCGCCGACATATGCCCGTATGTCGGCGGGCGGCGACTTTTATTTGAAGACCCCTACAGCCGTACTGTAGTAGACCATAAAAGGCTAAAGTCTAACCCTCTTATTCATAAACACACTATAAACCTATTTTAGTTAAAAAGCTACTATAATATGTTTTCTCTCTTACATTTCGCTAAGGAGTGAAAGAAACAAAACACTTTATAAGCCTTTCATAACTTCATATATTTTTATGAATAAGAGGGTATTGATTTAATTTAAATGACCTTTCTGAATGTGACCTTTAAAATTGTAAAGTTATGTAGAATTTTAATACTGTCTTGTCAAATATAAGTATTAATGTATAAATATGATTTTTATTTGCATGTAAAACCTTTAGTCTATTAAAATATTACATATCTTAGAGTTTAGTTTATATTTAATACCTTAGCTAGTTTGACACCCGGCCGCCATTTTGAAAAAAAAGGAGACGGGGGGTCAAGTGTGACCACACAAAGTTGAGCTTAAGCTTTTATTGACCCCTACTTATAGCCTTAGCTTGGATTTTTCAAACCCGGCTTTGAAAGCGGAGTCGGGGTTGGGGTCAAAGGCGACCCCACAAAATGAAGAAAAATCAAATCATTTATTCCTTCAGCTCAAATGCTGACACTTATGATAGTCAATGATACAGAGAGTGAATTTACCGCCAGTTCGGAAAGTAGAGCTGGTAAGAAACTCCTGGCCACGCTTTTTAAGTTTCTGTCCCCCCGGATTCAAGACCTAACCCCACCCTCATTCCGGGAGGAGACCCTTGCCCAGCAGTGGGACAGTTACTTTAATTTATTGTTTATTTAATTAGAAATTGCATCAAAATTTGTTTAAGTAATATTATTAACTAGCTGTCCCGCGCAACTTCGCTTGCGTGACATAAGAGAGAATGGGTCAAAATTTTCCCCATTTTTGTAACATTTTTCTCTGGTACTCTGCCCCTATTGGTCGTAGCGTGATGATATGTAGCCTAAAGCCTTCCTCGATAAATGGACTATCCAACACTGAAAGAATTTTTCAAATCGAACCAGTAGTTCCTGAGATTAGCGCGTTCAAACAAACAAACAAACAAACAATCAAACAAACAAACAAACTCTTCAGCTTTATAATATTAGTATAGATTTATTTATTTTGTTTTTTTTACGCATCGCTCTATAATTTGGGCTACAATATTTATTTATAGGTGTATTTAATTATTTAAATTGTAGATATATAATTTTGTTTTCTAGTTACAGTATAAGTATATGTGTATATAGATTATTCTTCTGTAAGTGTGTATGTCACTGAACTTCTCTTAAACGACTGGACCGATTTTGATGAAATTTTTTGTGTGTGTTCAAGGGGATCTGAGAATGGTTCAGATTCTCAATTTTGTTCGCTGGACAATGCTTTTTAATTAACTTTTACAAATTAAAGACGTGTAGACAGGACAACGTTTGTCGGGTCCGCTAGTATGTAGGGGAACCTGTTGTACCTTGGCACTATGTGTACCTAGGCCACTGGGCTCGTTTTCAAATATTCGCGCGATACTAAATTCTACTGTTTATAGTATTCGATAGGTCACTACAGACTATTCAATGTGAAGTTATTCGCATACCGCCATTAAGCCGGTGTTTGGTGTTATCGACGCTGAAACTTTTTTGTGTGAAAAAGTAAGTATTTCTAATATATTTTGAAGTCTAATAGTTTTAAAAGTTTTCTAATAGTCACTTAACTGTTATATGCTATCGGTTCTTTAATTTTACAAGTCTCAACACAATAAAAAACTTACGAGATACTTAACCTCTAAACTATATAAATCCACCGTTTTAGTGAAGTTGGAGTAGTGTTGTACCTCGGCCACTGTCGATCAGCTGTACCTTGGCCAGTGACCAAGGTACAGCTGATCAACAAAAAGTTAACAAGAACAGAGAAATTTATTATGTTCCAGAGATACAGAAGTACTGGGATTTCTACTAAATGCTTATGGCTGAATAATATATCTACATTATTGATTATTGATAGTGTTTTTATAATAGCTAGTCCAAATGACTGATTAAAATTTAAGAGAGAAGTAGTAATTTATATATAGGTAAAGATAATTGTTTCAATATTTTGTTTTCCATTTGCTATGCTATATAGGTATATTGATTTGCTATATTATATTATGTGATATCGTCGCTGCGCCTGCCAAGTTCCACATGTGACTTTTGTGAGATTTTGGAATTTTTTTTTTTATTTGGGACACAAGATTCATTTTTTTTTAACATCAAAATTCACATATGGAGTTTGGCAGGCGCAGCGATGTGATGTAACGAAACGGTGGCAAAAAGTTGGTTGTTATTGTTGAAATATTTTGTTTAAAAAGCATAAAAATAGCTATGAATATTATTTTAATTTTGATCATTTCTAAATGTTGATCATTTGAGAATTTTTAAAATGTTTTGTTAAATACTGTAATAATACTGTGTACTGTAATAAATCAAATAAAATGATTTTAGTTAACAAAACTTGATAATTTGCTTAAATTACCCCCAAATTTCAATGTGGCCTAGGTACAACGTACTACTGGCCTAGGTACATAGGGTATGTTGTACCTTGGCCACATTTCCCATTTTTTTCTAAATTTAAAAATATTATGTAAGTATTAAATATACATTTCTGATATTTTTTTGGTGAGTACCCAAATAATTGACATTTCAAAATATGCAAATATGATTTGTGTGCTGCACGTCAAATCACAATAAAAAATATATTTCTAAAAAACCGGCCTAGGTACAACAGGTTCCCTTATATAAGAATGCACAAATAAGCACTTTTCAACACTGTAATGTACGTAAGACCATGAAATGCTTACGTTTTAAGGGAACTTATATAGGATTTCTTTTCTTTACAGGAAGAAGGCAAGTTATCATGAGAAGTGATGAAGTTATATTACATTCCTTATTTTATTAAATAAAGTTTATTTTTTCATATCACTTGTATTTTTATTTACACTTGGTAAAAAGTCAACCATCTGTTTAAGTTGGGTTTCCATGTATTTCTATACTAACCAAAATAGCCTGAAAGTCTGAAACCATATTAGAATAAAGTAATACCTACCATATGTATTTAAATGATACGTAGGTAATAATCACGCCTAGTTCCCGTAGCGGTACGAACAAAGAACGCCACTTGGTACTATCCTTACAAACTTCCCTTGCTTCATTCACATCCATACATCTTGTCATACAAGACCGCCAGTTACGATATTCAACACAAGATTTACTTAAAACTCTGAAAGTCCATATTATGAAACTGAGTCCCTAACATTGACATATCTTGTTTAACTGCGCCACAAAAATTCATTCTCCCAAATCCTACAGCGGTCAAACACGCAATAATAAAACGTAATTTTTAACACGCCCTTTCATCAGCGTAACAACTTCGCAACATTTTTGTTTAATCAAAGCAATAATAAAACGCAATTGCATCCCCGTGCGTAGCTATAATCTGTGGAACATCGATAAACGTTGATGGCGGCGCGTACCTTGGCAAGTGTTGCCATTATCGAGCGTCACCCGTAAATTTTGGGAAAATTTCGCAATATTGAAAGTTACTGTAACAGGTGTTTTTTGATTATTGATTTTAAGTGAATTGTTATTTTGTGTGGTTTGTAACTCGAAATATTTGGTTATTTGAATAATACATATTTGTATAGAAACCATTGTTTAAATAGAAATGAGTTGAGTGTAAATTATAAATTAAATAAATCATATATTTCTTGGTTTTTAATAGATATCGCAATAAAATATACCATTGTTTTATAATATTTTGATCGAAAGCACAAGCACTAATAAACGCCAATTTATTTTTTACTATTTTTTATTTGAAATTAATCATTCACATTAGTATGTCTTCAGTATAACAGTTATGTATATCGGAATACAAAGTATTGTTTAAAGAATCACATCTTAATATAATAATTCCAATAATAATAACATGAAATAAATGAAGGCTACCTTATACTTCTTCCATTACATTAACAAACCTCATTTCTATGCACCAAGGCGCATTAAAATCAAGGTTCTATCGGATTTATAAAATATACAATGCAGTCCGGGAATAATAAATCAGCAAGCGGGCAACCCCGCTACCAGTTACCGCCCGTTCCCGGGCACGAAAAGTCGTGCGTAAAGATTTTCTAACCCTATTTTTAACGTTTAAATCGCACAAAAAAGAATCTCGCGGCAAATTGGTATGGTAAAATATGTTAAACATGAATAAAATAACTGAAATTAACGTCTAAATGTGCTATGTGAAGTATTAAATTAGGTTAAAAGTCATTCTCAAATCAAACGTTTTAGTAATAGTGGGACTGTACGAAGCAGGGATACCATTTATTATTATTTTATTTATTTCGTCGTAAGTGGAGTGGCGAATATAAATTTTGATTGTTAAAGTGTTTTCCAAATTTATTTGTGAAAATTATCGCGTCTGTAAGTATTTTTGATAAAATTTAAATTTAAAACGCTAATAGGCTGAATGTTAATTAATGCCTTTGGATTTTTTTTTGTTTTTTTTTTCTGCTTGATTTTCCCACAATTTTTCCGTGTCTTTTTTTTTAATAAATATATTTTTTTTATTTACGATATGCTTGTTTTCTTTTGTTGAGTCCGCCCTTTTTTGCATTTTAACCTTTTCAGCTTTATGTGTGATCGTAAGTATTATAATAAGAGCTAAATGAGCACTACCTTATTTTCCTATAAATTATAATGATATTCACCTAAGTAAAACCTTCATAGTCGTTGTTCGTTATGATTTCTTTGCAACTAACCTAGTGGCTAATTAAGTTGTAATTTATTACCATTTCGCTCATTTGCGTGTACGTCAACACCCATAAATTTGCACTAATCGAATACAAATATTGATGAATTTATATTTTGCTAACAAAAGCATGTAATAATTAGTGATAATTATAATCTAAATATTACTAATATTATTATTGCGAATTATATTGTTCTCTCAGCTAAACTCGTCAACCGATTTTGGTAAGATTTAGTTTTAGAGATAGATGAATGTCTTGAGTAAAACATTTTGTTTTCAAATTAAGTAAGAAACTAAATTATTTCTACGCGAGCTGAGCTTCAGCTGCGAGGGTTAATTTATTTCCGAAAAAATACCTGAATTATAATAATTACCTGTAAAATATGCATTTTAATACAATTTGCAAATGGTTTTCGAATAAAATGTGACAAAAAATGTAATTTAATTACAATTTCTCGATATTGAAGTCCGATTGCTCATAAGCAATCGTTTTAACTTATTTACAAACCCTTTTTTTAATTCGTGGTCATCAAATAATATTAAGTAGGTACATTACATACCTATAATGCGTGATTTTTTTCTCATAGGGTTAAACGGAGACCAAATAACGCCACTTTGTATTAACAATATCAATAGCTCATAAAATATCCGTAATATATAATAATAATATCTACAAAATGCCACCAATTTATCAACTTCAAAATCCAAAACCCCGTTTTCAATTGCATCTCATTAAATACTGAACACATTTTGATAGTCCTCACTCAGACCCTAGAGAGTTGTAACAACCCGTGCCCATTACACTGTACTTAACGTGTCAAAATTTAAATTAGAAATTGTAAATTTATTAGGGTTTGACTTCATTAGCTGTTCTGTTAACTGTTTACCAATTGACTGTTTATTAAACCACTAGCTGACCCGCGCAACTTCGCTTGCGCCCAATAAGAGCGAATGGGTGAAATTTTTACCCATTTTTGTAACATTTTTTTACTGGTACTCTGCTCCTTTTGGTCGTAGCGTGATGATATAGCCTATGTCCTTTCTCGGGTATCAAAATATCTCTATACCAAAATTGGTTCAATAGTTTAGGCGTGATTGAGTAGCAGAGAGACAGACAGAGTTACTTTCGCATTTATAATATTAGTATGGATTTTTGGTTAAAGATAACAATGTGTTATTCTGCAAGATATACAAGTGCGAGTCGGAAACGCGCAAGAAAGATTCCGTACCAAAAAAAATATGAAAATTCACACGTTTTTGTATGGGGACCCCCGTAATTATTTTTTAAGTAATTTTTGTTAGTAAAAGCAACGGTAATACTTATTTTGTGAAAATTTCAGCTTCCTAGCTATTACTGTTTATGAGATACAGCCTGGTGAGAGACGGACAGATAGCGGAGGCTTAGTTATATCGTAATAGCTAAATCTTCATGTAATGGCGGTAGAAACCCGTAGTATCAAACATACATTAATACAATACATATTTGCAAGATGGCCTCCAAACTAAGGAAAAAAATAATTACCTAGTTATGTAAAAATCGATCTGTTCTTTATGAACAAAGTCGCATGTGACAGCTAGTCTCAGATAAAGTTCTAAGTAACGCTAATACCGTATGTTATAAGAACAAAGTTATGTTAATAATATCATTTAATATGCATCAGATTACCACCGACATTAATTTATGAACGTAAACAGTATTTAGTTTGTAAACTAGTGGTTTATGGTAACTAACCAGTGACTTCAGTCGTATTTTTAATTGTTCACTAGTGGCTTGCCTTAAATCGGGTCCGGAGAAACCTTATCAAGTTATACACTAAAAGCAAAAATATACTTACATAATTATTGGCAATCGCTCTATCGATTGTTGAAAACCGTATGAAAAACTGTTTCGGACATTTCGAGTTTAGCGTAAACAGGCAGACTGAACTCGGCAGTTGACTTTAATATAATACGAAGTGACGATTTTCAAACTATGTTTCTGGGATTAAAAGATAGACGATGATATTTCAGCGGATAATCACACATGTACCTATCCTATTTATGCTTGACATACTAGTCTAAATGTAGGAAATTTTCTAGCTAGGGCGGAATTTCGATACTATTTGCTAAATTTCACCTCGATCTATTCAGTAGTTAAGCCGTGAAAAACATATAAAACAAAATAACTCGCTTATATAATAGGCAGTAAGGTGTATGGTTTAAAGCCAATAAAACTAAAATAACAAAAATCAACAAAATCATTTAATTTAACCATTATTTATCACGCATTTGTAACAAACTACTTCCTACTACAAAATTATTAGCAAATAACTCGAAACTATAAATACTGGCAACAACTCAACAAGGAAAACAAATAAATAAGAGCACCATAGACATAATAATTTCGCGCCAAAACTATCATAGATTATTTATACAAAAATTATGTCTTCGATAAAACAAAATTTTACTGTTGTTACTTAGCCTCAGTCTGGTCTTTCTTCCAAACTATGTTGGAGTCGGCTTCCAGTCTCACTGGATGCAGCTGAATACCAGTGTTTTACATGAAGCGACTGTCTATCTGACCTCCACAACCCAGTTACCTGGGTTATAACACGATACCCTTCTGTAAGACTGGTTGTCGGATTTTCTAGCATCTGACTACTGTTAACGACTGTCAAAGATCTTAAAAAATGACAATCGGGACCCTCAATTTAACGTGCCTTCCGAAACCCTGAGGAACTCGATATGTAGATGGTCACCCATCTACACAACAACCTCGGCAAGTGATCGATCCGCGCATTTATTGTTACTTGGCCACGAAGCTTATAAATTTAAATAACTAGTCAAATTGGATTGAAACTACACAATGCAATCATTTCTACGGTATAGAATGGTATTATTATTTAATGAACCTGGGAACAGACAGTTGTGGTGCATTGTCTAGCTACTGAGTCACCTGGCATTGTTCTCTCAAACAATTTCCATGGATCGATAACGCTTTAGTTATAGAATAGTTTTTTAAAATACAGACTTGAAATTACTGCCTCCGTGGCGCAATGGTTTAAGGTCACCACGCTGCTACCATTGCGTCGGGAGATCGTGGGTTTGATTCCCACACGGGACAATTATTAGTGCGATCGACAAATGATTGTTTCGGGTTTGGTTGTACTTTGTGTCCGTTGTTTGTATGTTTGTAAAAGTCCCCGCGACACAAGAGCAATTCAAAGTGCGGGAGTTGTCTTTTTTAAAAGATAAGAAATTTTTTTTTTCATAATTTTGTTTAAAATTTCGACATAGTAGGTACTTTTCAATACTAATTCCCCTATAATATTAGATAACAGTCCCGTTCTTCTCGTATGTTAAAATACTGTTTTTATGTAAGGGTTGATTCCGGGTGTGTTTTTCATAAATAATTTAAATGCACCGTGTTTGTGGTGTTTAAAAATTTATACTTTTACACCTCTTGCTGTAGGGGTGGCAATATGTTTTGCTTGAATGTTTGTTCAAAGTAAAATTATCAAAATATAAGCTGGCAGAAGCTTGTGAATTCGTTCGCCTAAAAGATTTTTGCTGATAAAAAGTATCTTATGTGTTAATCTAGGTTAAAAACTATTAGTGTACCAAATGTAATCAAAATACGTCCAGTATTTTTTCGTGAAAGACTAACAGACATGCATCCATGCTTGCAAACTTTCGCATTTATAATATTAGTAGGATGTGAAATATAGATTTGGCAAAATCATATAATTTAAATCATAGATTTCATGCTTGCCTAAAAAGTCTCACTTACGGTTAAAAGATACAAATGGCGTTTATATTTATTTAGATAAATATATGTATATTCCAAGTTATCTTCAGTATTTCCAAAATAGGTACCTATTACTCTTCTTTTACTCGTCATATAACTTTACTAGCTGACCCGCGCAACTTCGCTTGCGTCACATAAGAGAGAATGAGTCAGAATTTTCCCCGTTTTTGTAACATGAATTACTGGTACTCTGCTCCTTTTGGTCGTAGCGTGATGATATATAGCCTATGTCCTTTCTCGGATATCAAAATATCTCCATACCAAATTTCATGCAAATTGGTTCAGTGGTTTAGGCGTGATTGAGTAGCAGGCAGACAGACAGACAGACAGATAGACAGACAGACAGAGTTACTTTCGCATTTATAATATTAGTATGGATATGCCTAAATATAGCAACAACTTACTAAATCAAACATGTATACAAGAGACGTTTTAATGCGTGTGACGGAACGGAAGCACGGACGTCTCAGTCCAAGTGAGAACGGTTGCCGTCCCTATTTGTACCTAAGGATCATTGTCTTGGGAAATCCAAGACTGTCTATTAATAAGAAAAAAGGTAGATCTGTGATTATTCTTACTGGTTTAGTAATTTATTCATTGACTAGAAGGTCCTTCGGTAGAGGAGAGACGCCCATAGCTAGTTGCGCTCACCAGTCGGTAAACGATCTGTGGGTTAAGCAACCATTGGCGCGATTATTACATCTATAGATGGGTGAAAGTGCTATTTGAACCGGGCGTCTCCGTGCTTCGGAGGGCACGTAAAAAGTCGGTCTCGGCTGTTGTCTACTAAGATAACAGTCGTTAAGCCACGTCAAAGGCCTTCGGGCGGCTTGAACAACTTTGACACTAGGTTGACCACTAACCATACGACAAACAAACAAACAAACAAACGGTAGAGGAGCTCGTTTAGTTAACAACAGCCGCGCGGATCGTTCTCTGATGTTAAGCTACGCTTGCCGAGGTTGTTCTGTAGATAGGTGACATATCGAGTTCCTCCGTGTGAAGGCACGTTAAATTGTGGGTCCTGGCTGTCATTTTCAAAGATCTTTGACAGTTATTAACAGTAGTTGGAAGCTTGAAAGTCTGACATCCAGTCTTACCAAAGGGTATCGTGTAATAACCCAGGTAACTGTGTTGTGGAGGTCAGATAGGCAGTCGTGTCATGTAAAACACTGGTATTCCGCTGCATCCGGTGAGACTTGATTTGATTAGTAACCATAGATAAAAATAATAGAAAACTATCATTAATGAATTTTGACAGGGTGTCGAACTAAAAGTCGCACAATAACTTATTCTACACTTTCTCAAAAATATAGGCAAATCCACAGACAAAACTTAGCCCACTATATTTAGAAGCTAGATACAAAATCGTTACAACCCAGACCGGACCAGTCTGGGCAATAAATAATGCCACAATGTTAGCCAATTTTAGTGCCAAACTGCTCTAGATATTATATCGGCTACAAATTCAATAAAGTTAGCCTATTGCCCCCAACGGCTATTAAGTTTTGTAGCCTACTAGCTTATTTAGTAGACCCGGTAGACATTTTACTCATTGGTATAGATTGTAAAATTTAGCAATATAAATTAGATTGTAAAATTCAGCAATATAAATTAGTTGTATGTATTTAGAAGTATATAAGTATGTTTATCAGTTATTTGGTTACAGTACAAGCTCTGCTTAGTTTGGAATCAAATGAACGTGTGTGAGTTGTACAATGATATTTATTTATTATTTTAAATTGACTATCAGTCAAATCAGATTCTCTTTATGAAATGTCAAAAACACATTTTAGTATACAAATTATGACAAAGTGACGTCACTATGTCGTATTTTCGTGTCAAATGAGTGCATAATACAATGTTTCAGTCTGTAATAAATTCAATTTCAACATTATTAACAAAATATTTGACATAGCATTAGCATTTTGGATGAAACTTTTACGAGTACAGTTTAATAATTTTCTATTACATTATTTCATTTATTAATTATTTTATTAGCAACAGCCCGGAGCTTTTCTCGTATTTCATACGCCTCTAGCTACACCTTAAGAGACAACAGGCTTAGGTGCAGCGCAGACGGCACACTTTTTGTGTGCGATCGAGTCTGCAGAATATCATGATAGACATTTAAAAAGAAAAATGTGGGATGAAGTGTGCTGTATTGTTTATTCCGCTCCTGTTTGGACATGTATGAGTCTAAAGAAAAAACAAAATCCGGTAAGTTTAAGTTTTTAATAGACTTTACCACATTAGTACACAGACTCGATCGCACAAAAAGTGTGCCGTCTGCGCTGCACCTTAAAGTTAATAAAAAAGGCAAGACACAGGCCAGTGACAGACAGACAGACAGCCAAGTTTCATTAATCGGGTCTCGTTTTTAGACCATTAGTATAATAATTACGTAAGAAAAATTAAGCAACGCAAAGAAAGGTGTTTATTCAGTCTAATCAACAAATCTTAAAGCTTTCGCGACTAGCCATCTTGGAACACGTCATAAAAAGATAAAATCTACTGAAACGAAAGAATAATGACTTTTATTGTATTTTCAAGCAAAAAATATTAAAAAATATAGTAATACAAAGACAAGCGGATTGCTTAACGTTAAACTATACTCGTGTCATTTAAAACGTGTTTACTAAGTCATGTCATTATATCGGAGTCTCTCACTCACTACACATTGTCACATTACTATGATTCTTTTGATTATGACGTAGTGAACACGTTTGTTATGAGCGAAGTAAAACAATTTTGATTTTATGAACTTAAAACTCCATGGCGCAGTGGTTAAGTGGTCACCACGCCGCTACTAGAGCGTAGAAAGGTCGTGAGTTCGATTCCCAAACTTAACAGATATTTATGCAATCCAGAAATAGTTGTTTCGGGTCTAGTACAGATATCGGGTCTACTTTTGTCCATTGTATTAGTCCCCGCGACACAAGAACAATATTTCTAGTGCGGGAGTTGTCTTTAAATATAAGAAAAGCCCTCTTAATAACACAACCCAAAATGTTACTTTTCAATGGACTAAAAACAAACCCTCTATCTTTTATAATAAACATAAATCAAATGCATCAATTAATTTTTACTAGCAACATACATTTTCCCGCCAAATTCATCACCACAGATAACATAACACGCATCGTATTCTCGCCAAAACTATTAAACCTCTTTACAGTTAGAAAATTAAATTAACATGCGAACTCTTTGGTGGCATTCCGCCAAATAATGTCGTTGGTATTCGCGTGGTTTAAATAAATATTTGGACACGAAAACGAATTTTGAGAACGTGTTTTCTTGCTTACCTAGTGTATTCTATTTTATTAACTATTTGCTTCCGCCCGCGATTTCGTTCGCGCGAAAAGATATCCCGGGAAAAAGTATCCTATGTGTAATCCAGGTTATAAACTATCACTGTATCAAATTGCATTAAAATCCATCCAGTAGCATTCCGTGAAAGAATAACAAACATACATAATAATATGAATAATTGTATATCCATCCATACTTAAAAACTTTCGTATTTATAATTAAAGTAGGCTAGGATTACCCGTAAAGGTCCCCATGAAATATCCGGAAAAAATAACAATCATGCGTGCGTTCTTTCTCGGCAAACCATCTTTGAACAAAAGTCAATCCAAATCAGTTCAAGACGAAGATACAGACAGACAGACTTATTTTCGTATTACTACACAGTATAAAACAAAGTCGCTTTCGCAGTCTATGTTATACATTTAGATCTTTAAAACTACACAACGGATTTTGATGCAGATATTTAAAATAGATACATTAATCCTCTTTTTTTACAACTTCCGCACTAAGAATTGCTCTTGTGTCGCGGGGACTTACAAACATACAAACAACGGACACAAAGTACAACCAGAACCGACACAATTATTTGTGGATCGCACATGTGATTGTTCCGTGTGGGAATCGAACCCACGACCTCCCGACGCAATGGTAGCGACGTGACCTAAACCACTGCGCCACGGAGGCACGAGGAAGTTTTATGTTTAAAAATTGTAAACGTTTTCCGTAAAATAACTTTTGAATCCATTAAATTCGTACGAGTCGTTAGTTTATAATATTAGTGGGAAATTAATGTAATAAAATATATAAATTTAACCCATTAATATCCCACTGCTGGACAAGGGTCTCCTCCCGTAATGAGGGAGGGGTTAGGCCTTGAGTCCACCACGCTGGCCAAGTGCGGGTTAGGGACTTGGAATTAATGTAATCAAAATGGAAATTGTTATGTTTCTCATAACTTTGCAAGTTTCTAGCTAGATGCTAGATGATTTGAATGTTAAATACTAAACTAACACGAGTAAGCATTGTTTGCATGACGTATTAAACATGTTGCAACGGTTTTAAAGCTACTATATTTCTTTTAATTATAGTTATTTAAAATCTTTAACTCTATCTTTAGTAAGTATTTAATCGTAAATTTAAACCTCAACAATGATGAATAACAATAACATGACAAAGTGACAAACATATATTTTTTTAACTTAAATCATTTCTTGTTGGCATGTCAAGTCCGTAAACTGCACTTGGTCAGCGTGGTGGACTATAAGACTTACTCCTCCCTCGTTTGGAAGAAGACCCTTGCCCTGCAGTGGGACAGTTATGGGTTAAAAAATCTATAAAAATAAGCTTTTTTTGAGAGACTGTAAATTTACCCCCGGTTTCTGAGGTACATTTAGCGGTAGTTTATCTATTCAATAGCGTTTAAACTCGTACAAAATAAACGCTATTGAATAGATAAACTATCACTAAATGAAATCAGAAACCGGGCATTAGTCTATCAAATACTATGCTAACTAAATAAAATAGGAAGCATTCTCTTCACAAAATCTATTTAAATCAATAAAAAAAGCATTAAGCATTGCAAAATCTTTTCTAAGTGAAATATTTTTAAAGCTAGAAAGTCATTGCATTCATAACTTTTAAACTCTCGCGTTGCATGTTTAATGTATAATAGAATACGGGAATTAACAAAACGACACGTTAGGCATTTTAAGGTAAAATGCGTGTTCGCGTTAATTCCCGTATTCTATTATACATTAAGTCATTGCATGTTATCGATTGAAACAATTCTAAGTCGATCGTCTCGTCCCAATTTTGTATTGGCAGAGTGGCATAATGAAAGATTCCTGCGCCATCCTAACCTAGTTGCAAAAAACGCGGCAGTCTCATATTTTTGACAGATGAAAAATATTTATAAAAATGATAAACAAAGTATTTTACAATAAAAAATAACTTCAAGATGCTCGTAAAGATATAAAATAAAAACTTCTTGCTTCATAGTAATAACAATTTTGATTAACTAACTAGACTTTAGTGTTTTGCTATGATAGTTTCGGAAATCTTCGGCAAAGTTCGGCTGCCTTCGGAAAAGATCGGCGATATTTTTCCGGTATGTTTTTATCGAAATTATTTTACAATTTTCTTTTAGAAAGATATCATTTTTAATTCTTTATTTAGTAACCACGGTATCTGAGGTAAATTTAGCGGTAGTTTATCTATTCAATAGCGTTTAAACTCATATAAAAAACGTTTTTGAATAGATAAACTACCGCTAAATGTACCTCAGAAACGGGGGTTAGTAAATTTAGCATAAAATGATATCTTTTTAAAAGAAAATTGTAAAAGATATAATGTTTAATGCTTTATTTAGGTACTAACCCCCGGTTTCTGAGGTACATTTAGCGGTAGTTGATCTATTCAAAAGTGTTTTTTTATATGAGTTTAAACGCTATTGAATAGATAAACTACCGCTAAATCTACCTCAGAAACCGGTTAGGTACATCACGATGTTTTCCTTCACCGTTATAACAAGTGATCATTATTTCTAATACACACTTGTTTTACAGTCCCTTTTTATAATTTAAAATACATTTTTTGCTTTTTTCATACATGCTTGTTTTCAAGTACATACTTAACCTTTTTAAAGAATATAATTACTGAAAGGACGTATTTGGTGGACATCAAAGAAATTTTAACATCTCGCTCGTTTCACAAAATGAAGTAGGCAGAAATACATACGTAATTACGCTTGTTATATTCGAAGGTTTAGGCACTAGGCAGAGGTATATGAAATAGATCCACGTTTCGCCATTAACAATGTTAGTCCCATGTAATAGGGGGCGAGCTAGCCATATACCGCGGGCACGTTACCAACCTCCGGGCTGCTATTAAGATACATTTTAACATAAAATAGACCCGGGAAATAAATAATACA
This sequence comes from Anticarsia gemmatalis, assembly GCF_050436995.1. NCBI lineage: Eukaryota > Metazoa > Arthropoda > Insecta > Lepidoptera > Erebidae > Anticarsia > Anticarsia gemmatalis. The sequence goes on along the minus strand of NC_134773.1, from coordinate 4,267,201 downwards.
ATAACATCACGATGTTTTTATCACCGTTATAACAAGTGATAATTGTTTCTAACACACATGTCACTGGGTAACAGGGTTGGATGTAGGTACGTTGAAAAAGATAGTACAGAAAAATTAAAAGGATAGTATTTACGAAAAAATTATAGTACACTTTCATTATTTTGAATTAACCTTATTATTTAGTCATTAAAATCAATAATTGTGTTTCAGCATTAAACACAGAAGCAAGCCTTTTTAAAATCCGATACAAAAAATGTGTAAAACAAACTAATTTCACTGCGTGAATGAGAAGTGTCGCAATTTTTTTTAACGGAAAATGCTATCGCAATGATTTTTGGTTATTTTGTAAGAATATTAGTCTACTAATGTTGTTTTACTTTAATTTTATACCTAATTGTGATCAGAATTCGGTCGGATTCACGCACGATCGAAATATTTATCACTACATAGTATAAAACAAAGTCGCCCATTTTGTCTGTAGTCCCTTCGTATGCATAAAACTTTAAAACTACGCAACGGATTTTGATGCGGTTTTCACTAATAGAAAGAGTATTTTCTCCGACAGGTTTTTATATATAATTGAAATACATTGAAACTATATTAGCTGAGTTATAGCGATTTATGTCCAAGAAGTCAGAAAAAAAATCTAATTGAAGATTGCATTTGTGCGTGCGCCGCTTATACCGTTGGATACAAGTAAGAACAATGTAAAGCAAAAACATTGGTCTTTATTAGTTCTACAAAAAAGTCCGCGATGACATATATCCAGCTTTTTTATTTAAGTCACAAAAACTACTTTTCTGTATTAAAAAAACATTTAATTCGTTGGGTGATGTTTAACTGGTGATATAACCAATAATACATATATCCTTATCAAAATAAGTAAGTTCATCATCACGAGCATTTAATTTAGATTATTTTTGCAGTTTACAGTGTGTTATTTAGACATATAGTTTAGGAGATATCACGATATTAGTATTGCGGCACGGTACGGGCCGGCCGCGATCGACCGGCCCGTACCGTGATCCGTACCGTGATACCGTGATCGGCCGGCGACTTTGATCTATACATATAAGACAAAAAAAAATCTGTACATTACTTAAATATTTTTTCCAAAAACTGATAGGGGGGGCGATCAAAGAAGAGTCACAGAAACCAAAAAACATTTTAATATTTTAAACGCGGTTAAGGGAAAGAGAAGTTATTGTGAATTGAAAATTAGTATCCAATATGTGTTGGTGCGTTGACTGTATTTGTCGAAGTAGCGGGATACACGCAAACGAAGTTGCGCGGGTCAGCTAGTATCAAATAAAACTAAAATTCGGGAAAATTCACTAACTTAAAATTATAGTATTTTACCGTACCTACTATCCTTAGATGTGGATAGTATATAGTACAAAGGGAGAAATTATAGTATAAATACTATAATTATAGTACAAAATCCAACCCTGCTGGGTAAAGTCATTGGTGTGTCGCCTTAGATTTAGCAGTAAGTTAAACATGAAATATTAATTATTTATTTATCCCGTGTTATAACTATAAGCTACGTAAGTAATAACGGATCTACATGCAGTTTTCACCAATATAGAGCCATTCAGGTTTTAAATTTAATAACATTTAAATTCGGGCGAATCCGGGGCCGTTTGTATATTCGTAGTATAGCTTATCCCACGAGTCAAATAGCTAGACTTTAGAAATACAGCCCCTATCCCCGAGAGGACTATAAAATACAACTAAAATAAATGTCACCCCAGAGGATGGAATTATTCGGCCATATTTCTCACCATTTAACGAGTCCCGAGTTTGCAAAATAATAAAAAGTTGCATTTGATATTTGTTGAAAGATAAAAATTTGCAACTGTGGTCTGGTGGGCATTTCTAATTTATCTATAACTAGCTGACCCGCGCAGCTCTGCTCACGCTTTTTTCTTTTTATTTAATACCGAGCATTTTCATATTTATTAACCTTATGCACCTTCTCTAGACTCCAAAAATAATTCAAGACCAAATAGCCAAATCGGTCCAGCCGTTTACGAGTTTTAGCGAGACTAACGAACAGCAATTCATTTTTATATAGGTAAATTAGGTCGGGGAAAAGTCTTTTCGCGTTATAGTATTTATGAACTTGTAATAAAATCTCTTTGGCTTCAAGAATCACAAATGAGTACACGGTTCATTAGGTTTCTTTCAGTGAGCTCGTGAGGTACCCAAATATCGAGCTTTTTTGCGTAGAGAAAAGATTTTATTACAAGTCCATACATACTATAATGCGAAAAGACTTTTTCCATGACCTAATATTATACAGATACAATGTATTTATTTAGTTATTTGATGATTTATTCAAATAAATGAAATGTCAATTATTATTAATGTCCTCCTAGTCGATTTCCACTGCGGCGGCCAGTTTCACTAAAACCAGGTGCAGGACTTTGTTTATAGTGTCCAAGTGTGTGCACAATACACAGGTACACTCTCTTTTCCTTCATTCTCATAGTCCGGTGGTATTGCTAAACCGACACGACCAGTGAGCTCAACTTCCTAACTCCGTTATCTAAGAATTTTTAACAGAAATCTCAGAAAATACTTTTTGCCACGGCCCAGGATTCGAACTCGAGACCTCAGGCGCGGCAATAAGTAGAAACTAAAAAGAGATAGTCAAAGAAACTTAATAATAATATATCGGCAAATATATTTTTTTTACATAAAAATAAGGTATTAAAAAAAAACTTTATTGCTGACATCTACACTACAATTTAAACAGCAATTAAAAACTAATACTTCCTTCTCTATGGTTTGATATTATTTTAATGATCGCCTTGTTATAATTGCATACCAGATACTACGGTCTATCGCAATTATTTATAAATACATACATTTAAACGATCGTTCCATGAAAGATAATATTTTATTAATAAGCAAAGCATATTTTGTACAAAATATTATGCTTAAAAATTTATAAGTATTATTCGAACTTTCCCAGTCTTACCGACTATCAGTCTAGCCTTTCTTCCAACTATGTTGTAGTCAGCTTCCAGTCTCACCGGATGCAGCTGAATATCAGTATTTATTGCAGCGACTGTCTATCTGACCTCCACAACCCAGTTACCTGGGTTATAACACGATACCCTTATTACCCTTCAGTAAGACTGGTTGTCAGACTTTCAAGCTTCTGACATCACACGCAGATCTTTGAAAATTACAGTCAGGACGCACAATTCATCATACCTTACGAAAAACAAAGGAACTCGGTAGAAATGGTCACCCATCCACAGAACAACCTCGTCAAGTTACTTTACGTTACTTTACCTGAGGGATCCGCGCGGCTATTTAACCACGAGCTCCCTTATGCTGGTTTTCAAAGTGTAGTTTAATATTTTATTTTACTTAGAAGTATAAAAGTATGTTTATCAGTTATTTGGTTACAGTACAAGCTCTGCTTAGTTTGTGGAATCAAATGACCGTGTGTGAGTTGTGCAATGATAATTATTTATTTGTATCATATTTACTATTGGTAGTAATGCCAAAAATTTGATCTATGTTTTTTGCCGTCTGCAACGAGAGTAAGCACTTGACATGCTAAAAATATGTTATTTTTATACGCTAATGTTTATACAAGGCCTTGGTATATATACTTTTAAAATGGCGCTAGGGGCCGTATTCTGATAAAGCTATCCAAGGTCCATATTTCAATAACATCATCATCAGTCTAGTCTTTCTTCCAACTATGTTGGAGTCAGCTTCCAGTCTCACCGGATGCAGCTGAATACCAGTATTGTACATGCAGCGACTGTCTATCTGACCTCCACAACACAGTTACCTGGGTTGCAACACACGAATGTATTTCCTTTGCCATCTTACTTACTCCTCGGGTGTTGGAAAAAATACCTTTTTAAATCCACCAATGTCTCCATATAACCTGAAAATTCGTTCGAGGACTTTTAGCACTTTAATTTCGCTTACAATGAGATAACTAGCTCAGCAAATTTAGCCAATATCTAGATAAAAAAGTGCTTGTGTGGGACAAATCTTGTTTTAGGTTTGGTCGCTAAAAAAGTGCTAATTTAAATAATAATTTAGGTTTTTAAAAGCAGTTTGGTTTTAACATTTACGTATAGTCAAAACTAGTTCACATTATTAACCTTTATGCGTCTGAATATAGCGACAAGCGGCTATAAGGAAGTTAAATTAAAAACGAGATTTTTAGAAAACGGATGATTTTACAATTGCGATGTCCATTAATTCTGACATCTCCTTGTTTATGTTTATTTTAGTGGAGTAAGTAATAACTTTGTGTATCTAAATACAGCATCAATTCGCTGTATAGAAGACGAAATATAAATACAGTAGACGTATACGCGGAGTGCGTGTGACGGAGACGTAACAACGACGTGCTTTCGCTCTCCATATTTTAGTCTTATTTTACTCGTATTCTTCACAGCGTCTTGCTGCTTTATTCAGACGCACAAAGATATTTGGCGCGAGCCATATTACACTTGAGAAGCGGTTTTTTAGTACATTCTGATCCCCACAGTCTAATAACGCGAAGTAGGTTTGTTAAATCGCTTTCTTAAAGACAGCTCGTTATAAATAATACTCAGCGTATAGTATTTTTTTTGTTTTTCGCTTTCTGCATCTTGAAGCGGCTCGTTACTATATTCAGGCCAAAGCTCTTTAACGCGTCCTATATTGATATTTTTATGTTCTACATAGCGGCTTGTAGCTATATTCAGAGATACAAACTTAAATAACGTACTCCAATCAAACAACTTCGGCCTTCTGTCTGAAATAAAATACAGTTTAATAGTCCCGAAATAATCTTTGATGATCTACATTTTATTTATTGTGTTACTATTCTTGTAGTTTCCGTATAGCTAAGGTTAAGGCAGTCGACCAAGGTCGGGATTACGATGGGTGCGCGGAAGTTATGAGGTTTTTGCCTCGCTTGTTGAGTTATGGGTTTTTAAAAGTTTTCGTTTCTATGGATTATAGAGTATTTAAGTCCAAATATCTGTTCTAATCCATGGGTAAGAATAAGGAAGTTTGTGTTTATAGTTTTAAGGGTAAACTGTTAAACCGATTTTCATGAAATTTAGTATGACGATAGTTGAAGATTTTCGGATTATACGTAGGCTACGTTTTATTTAATAAATTAGCCCCGAAACAGATGAAACGGGAAATGAAACTTTGTATGCAAGCTTTTTTGATCTTTTTAATTTGTTAAAAATGAAAATATATTTTCACATAGAGGTAAGATAAAAACATAGCAGATATATTTTTGTTAGTATTAGAAAATACGGTCATTAATGATTTTAGGGGCCTCATATCGAAGTTAGGGGATATGTTACCGAATTCACCTAATTATTGTTGAAAGTCTGACAACCAGTTTTACTGAAGGGTATCGTGTTACCCAGGTAACTGTGTTGTGGAGGTCAGATAGACAGTCGCTCCGTGTAACATACTGGTATTCAGCTGCATCCGGTGAGACTGGAAGCCGACTCCAACATAGTTGGAAGAAAGGCTAGGCAGACGATGTTATCTATTTCAACTTACGTTATAAGTGGTGGAACCTTCTAGAAAGAAAGTTAGGCAATCGATAGAAAACCTAAATATGGCTAAAATAGACTCCTCCGGTAGTCTGAAAATATCTTAGCCTAGTTAGAAACTTTAACTAAATATGGAGTGTCCAGGCCGAATAAAGAATCTATATTTTTCCGATAAACCTATTGGCTTAGAGTGTATAAATAGTTAGTTAGTTTGGTTTTACTAAAATAAAAATGAATCAATGAAATGAATAACTTTTCAACAACTAAACTAAACTGGATATTCTTTTTATATGTTTGTAACTGTCGGGACAAGGTTTGTATGGGATCGATGGGATTAAAATTCCCAAGGGAATGGAATCAACGAGATAAAATTGTACTATACTCGGAAAAAGTCGGTCCAGTCTGCTAGCTATTAAAATATTTATCAATAGTAGTCCGGAGTTTGGTTACGTGCCCTGTATATAGCAATAGACTCGCCCCCTATTACATGGTACTAACATTGTTAATGGCGAAACGTCAGTGTATTTTATACACCTCTGCCTAAAACAGGCGTATTATTATATTAGGTCGGGGAAAAAGTCTTTTCGCATTATAGTATGTATGAACTTGAAATAAAATCTCTTTGACTTCAAGAATCACAAATGAGTACACGGTTCATTAGGTTTCTTTAGTGAGCTCGTGAGGTACCCAAATATCGAGATTTTTTTTTGTGTAGAGAAAAGATTTTATTACAAGTTCATACATACTATAATGCGAAAAGACTTTTTCCCCGAACTAATATACCGATTTCAGTACATCATTTCTTTATCAAGAAAACATTATTGTACCTTCTCTTTCAGGCCATATTTTTCAGAATTACAGGCCGTAACGTTTTTATTCCTATACCAGAGTGATAAAGTATAGATTTTATTTCCCTTATAAAAGTTAACATTTGGTACTATTAACCGTATATTACTATAGTAATCTTTTAGCAAAATAATATGACTGTATAAGAAATAAAAATATACTCAAATTTTCACGTATCATACGTACCACCTTATCTTAAGAAGTGGTTTACAAAATTCATATTTTGATATACTCTGTAAAAGCTCGTGGCTTATTAACCACACCCGCGCTCATCGATCTCTAAGGTTAAGCTACTCTTGTCAAGGTTTGTCGGTAGATGGGTGACCATATTATACATAACGAGTTCATAAGGTTTATAAATTGTGGGCCCCCGCTGTAATTTACAAGGCTTGACAGTCGTTAACAGTAGTCAGAAGCTTGAAAGTCTGACCCAGTCTTACCGAGGAGTACCTATCGTGTTATAACCCAGGTAACTGTGTTGTGGAGTTCCGAAAGACAGTCGCATGTGAAATATTGACTTTTCGATTCTCTTGATTTCTCGTCTAATCAAGCTCTTTACCAACGATTAATCAATTAGCCCGCCATAGTCATATTTAGCACGTTTTAATAATTATTATATTAAGATATTTAGTCCATATTTCCCTTTCAAAAACTTCAAAGATATCATGGATATTCCCTTACTTCCGAACAAAAAAGCAGTCTCAGTATTTTTAACCACCATATTTATTTTACATCCAGCTACTAAATTCAACCCCGAACCCCTAAAACCCAAAAAGGTTTTTAAATAACCCATAACAGATTAAAAACATCCATTCAAAGCGTTTCACGTGGAAAGATAACGATTTTAATTATCAGCTGTTGACATTTCAAAATGGCGCGTAACTTTTCGAAGTCTCCCGCCATTACATCGCTTTATGTATGTTTTTTTAAATGTGAATGTGTCGTAAAGGCCAGTGTTCAGCGACCGTGAAGGTTATGCTTATAATGTAGGTATTATTTTTTTGCTGGTAAACCTATTAGGTATAGATTTTTATCGTGTTACGCTAGACTTTGAGTTTTTTTGGGTGTCGAATTTTCAATTAATTTTTGTTAATGCAGTAAACTTTTCCAGCTTTCATTTAAGACATTTTTTTAGTGTAGCAATATTGGGCTTGAACTCTATTCCTTCATAAATAAAACATATGTAATAATTAAAAAATATTTTCATAAATACATTCGAAAAATGGGCCCAAATGCAAAAAGATTTGAAGAAAATCACACAATACACCTAGCTCTACACTATGTATTAGGTCGGGGAAAAAGTCTTTTCGCATTATAATATGTATGAACTTGTAATAAAATCTCTTCGGCTTCAAGAATCACAAATGAGTACATGGTTCATTGGGTTTCTTTCAGTGAGCTCGTGAGGTACACAAATATCGAGCTTTTTTGTGTAGAGAAAAGATTTTATTACAAGTTCATACATACTATAATGCGAAAAGACTTTTTCCCCGACTTAATATGTACAAACAAAAACGACAGTTCAACTCAAATGCGCGTGTGATTGTAATCGCTCGTTTCATGTTTTAAATTTTAAAAGCTTGTATTTATGTAGCAAAGATTTGAAATGCGTACATTTTCTGAGCTTCATTTTGTTGTTATATTTGTCTGTGTAGCGTGGTTTGTGTATCCGACTGCTCGTCATGAGGTTTGGGATCGATTACCGGGTCGTTTAAAGAGATACTATGAGTGTGTTTTAAAATATATTATAATATTTCTTAATAGCAGACCGGACTACACACGTATAGACAGACTGTACGGAGTATAGCTATGTGACTTATCCGCATTTTTACCGTGAGATTTTCGAAATAAAAACTATTCTATGTACTTTCTAACGTCTCAAATTAGCTTTATACAAAACTAGCTGACCCGCGCAACTTCGCTTGCATCACATAAGAGAGAAAGGGCCAAAATTTTCCCCGTTTTTGTAACATTTTTTGTTGCTACTCTGCTCCTATTGGTCGTAGCGTAATGATATATAGCCTATAGCCTTCCTCGATAAATGGACTATCTAACGCTGAAAGATTTTTTAAAATCGGACCAGTAAGTAGTTCCTGAGATTAGCGCGTTCAAACAAACAAACAAACTCTTCAGCTTTATAATATTAGTATAGATTTCATCCAAATCCATTCAGTGGTTTTAGACGTAAGATGAAACGGGCAGACAGACTTTATTTCGCCCGCATTTATTTTGTTTGCTATCGCTTCAATGCGATTGAGAATTACTAATGAAATAATCCACTTAGCTTACCCAGGATATCGTGATCAGCAATAATAAAAATACACCTGAAAATCAATATTTATTTCACATAAAAAAATCCAATCGCTTAGGAACCATTTTTATACAACCACAGGTAAAAAATATAATCCGAGACCAATACTCTTAGCTAAAGAAAAAAAAAGTAATATTTTTTCTCAGTGTTGCCACCCACAATATACATTATTGGTGTTATTGCACAACATTGAGCGTGTATCCGATCGAAAGAGGTCGTAAAACGGTACCCTTTTTTAATAAAAGCTTGCTTACACGGACTGTTTGTATTTTTTTTTTATTTTTTACGATGTTGCTTAAGGGAGGCGATTTAAAATCATGATTCGTTTGTAGTACTACGCTTTGATCTTAAGGGAAAAGGCGGAAACTACAGTTTCTTTACTCTTGACACCTTTTTAGCTATCTTAAGTATCGTTTTCAACACTTTTGAACACATATCTCAGTTGACAGCCATTCTTCTTCTTATCGTATGGTTAATGGTCCACCTAGGGTCAAAGTTGTTCAAGCCGCCCGAAGGCCTTTGACGTGGCTTAACGACTGTTATCGTAGTACATAACAACAGTGACCTACTTTTAACGTGCCCTCCGAAGCACGGAGACGCCCAGTTCAAATACCACTATGCGGTCACCCATCTATGGAGTGACCGCGCCAACGGTTGCTTAACCCACAGATCGTTTACCGACCGGTGAGCGCAACTGGCTATGGGTGCCTCCTTGACAGCTATTTGAAAGCCACTGTGCTGTACATTGTTTTCTTCCTTCGATTGCAGTGATTAACACGTTACGTCAAAGCAGCAATGTACTGAATAGTGACTATCAATTTGACGTACATACATTAGTTGTCAACTGAGATACGTGATAGCCCCTGGTGGTGGAATTCTGACAGTTTGCATTTGCTGCAACTTTATCTAGCAGATAGGTTACCCGATTCTTATTCATAGGCTGTAACTATGTCTAACTATAATGAATATATTAATGAGGCATTAACAGAACTATGAAATATGATTTCCATGTGAAATTTTTATATTCACAGAAAGCTACATTATTTCCAAACGGTTTAAATGCTATTTTTAACTTTAAAATAGTCAGAATGTCATTCAAAAAGATGAAAATCACTCGCAAAATTAACAAAGAACCAAACGAAAGCCTAACCTTAACTTAAATCATTACTTAAACGATAAAATAATATTTGTAACAAACTCACGGGTCACAGAGTTCTACTTACATTGTACCGAGCCTACGTCATCACAAAGTTAATTGCTTACTGCACAACGGATGTAATCACGGCTTCCAATTAACAAGTTTTAGGTTCCAATACCCGTTTGTGAAACTAGGTACTGTAGTCCAACGAAATGAAGCACGAAATATTGAATGATTTTGGCCGTAAATTGATTTTCTAGCCATGATTTGATTCATTTTCAAGCTAGATTTGAATGTTTAATGTATAATAGAATACGGGAATTAACGCGAACACGCATTTTACCAGTGCAGGTTGCCGTCAGCCAGCGACCACGGCGAGTGCAACCTGCGCCGAAACGTTAGGCATTTTAAGGTAAAATGCGTGTTCGCGTTAATTCCCGTATTCTATTATACATTAAACATGCAACGCGAGAGTTTAAAAGTTAAGATTTGAATCTTTTATACTTACTATAATTCGCGATTTATTAAGGGCATGCAAAGTCCCCAACCCGCACTTGGCCAGCGTGGTGGACTCAAGGCCTAATACCTCTCCCTCGTTTGGGAGGAGACCCTCGCCCTGCAGTTGGACAGTAATGGGTAAAAAAGTCATCATCAGCCTAGCCTTTCTTCCAACTATGTTGGAGTCGGCTTTCAGTCTCATCGGACGCAGCTGAATACCAGTATTTCACATGGACTGCCGACTAGCGACTGCCTATCGGACCTCCACAACCCAGTTACTTGGGTTATAACACGAAACTCTTCTGTAAGACTTTCAAGCTTCTTACTACTGGTAACGGTTGTCATAACATCTTTGAATATTACAGCACACAATTTAACGTGCCTTCTCAAATATGGAAACTCGGACGATACTAAGCAAGTCTGGTTGTCAGACTTACAAGCTTCTGACTACAGTTAACGACTGTCAAAGATCTTTGAAAATGACAGCCGGTACCCACAATTTAACGTGCCTTCCGAAAATTACGACGTGTTTACACGTAATTATTTAGACCCAAAGACAGGCGCCAATATGAATCAGAACCACAAAGAATCATTTTGACGCATGTATTTCCTTCAATATTTGCAAACATCTAAAAAACAGATAAACACATTGTGAAAAAAGAATTATTCCGTTTGGACCGAGTTCCCGCGCTTGGCGAGTTGCCAGACTGAAAAAAAAATGAATATTTTCGTGCAATTCAATTTCAATAATAGAATAAGAGTCCGGTGAGAATAACTGAAGTTATTTTTACAATTTATTTGCATGTTTTTTGTCAAATTGCAAATTTTTGTTATACATAGCTCGTGGCTTAGTTAACAACAGCGCGGATCTATCTCTGAAGCTATGGTTGCCGAGGTTGTTTTATGGATGTGTGACCATTTCATATATCAAGTTCCTCCGTGTTTCGGAAGGCACGTTAAATTGTGGGTCCCGGCTGTCATTTTCAAAGATCTTTGACAGTCGATTACAGTAATCTGACTACTTTTAACGACTGTCCAAGCTATGAAAGTCTGACAACCAGTCTTATTGAAGGGTATCGTGTTATAACCCAGATAACTGTGTTGTGGAGGTCAGATAGGTAGTCGCTCCATGTAAAATACTGGTACGTATCCAGGTTGCACCAGGTTAGACTAGAAGCCGACTCCAACATAGTTGGAAGAAAGGCTAGGCTGATTGTTCGGTTTAAAAAACCGTTGCTCCGTCTTTACAACAAAGTTGAGTTCTATATGGTTTTGAAAACTCTACAACATATTGTACTAGGCTAACCGCTAACTCAACGAAGAAAGAGTTTTATACGCAAGTTGTGTCGCGGCAAAAAAGTTTATTCCGACAATTGAGTAGAGACCCTTGGCATGCACGATATGTCTTAATTATCATTTATAGTTCTTAGTTATGTCCAAAAAAAAAATCCGTTTCCGTCAGCTGCATAAGTCTGCGGGTCACTGATGTTCTAAATTCTGAATGTTGTATACCTCTGACAACCGCGAAGCTATACTTAGAATACATATTAATAACTAAAGGTCGCCCGCGACTTCGTCCGCATGGAAACCCTACCCGTGTAAATCCCGATCCCTTGGTAACTCCGAGATAAAAAGCCTATGTGTTATTCTGGATCTTCAGCTACCTATATACCAAATTTCATCGTAATCGGTTCAATAGTATTTGCGCGAAAGAGTAACAAACATCCATACATACATACTTAGTAATACGTACATACATTTTCACAAAATTTCGCATTTATAATATGAGTAGGATCTGTCGATTTTCGAAGATCTTTACCAGTAGTCAGATGCTTGAAAGTCTGACAACTAGCCTTATCTACCTGTGTTGTGGAGGTCCGATAGACAGTCGCTGCATGAAAAATACTGGTATTCAGCTGCATGCGGTGAGACTGGAAGCCGACTCCAACATAGTTAGAAGAAAGTCTAGCTGATTGATTGATATACATACATGTTTTCTACCTTACAAATAACTTTCAGATAGTTTACCAGTCACAATAACAGTTTAAATTACAAACGTCTTCTAGTCACAGTTGTTGTATTACACAGTTATTTTAGTGCTGGCAGACGCACACACACCTGCACTCAATGATGCCAGCGATACTCATTAATTAATTATTTTGACTAATCGTTGTGTCATTCAACGGTAGTATACATTTAACTTTGGCTGACGGATACTGGGGTACAGAAATACTACGGGACTACCAGTCAGCTAGTCTTTATGCATGCATATGTTACGGTAAATGGCTTATGGCTTAGTTAACAACAGCCGCACGGGTCGATCTCTGAGGTTAAGCCATGCTTGCCGAGGTTGATTTGTGGATGGATGACCATCTTATACATATCGAGTTCCTCCGTGTTTCGGAAGGCACGTTAAATTGTGGGTCCCGGCTGTCAATTTCGAAGATCTTTGACAGTCGTAAACAGTAGTCAGAAGCTTGAAAGTCTGACAACCTGCAGTCTTACCGAAGAGTATCGTGTTATCCCAGGTAACTGGGTTGCGGAGGTCAGATAGGCAGTCGCTCCATGTAAAACACTGGTATTCAGCTGCATCCGGCGAGACTGGAAGCCGACTCCAACATAGCTTGGAAGAAAGGCTAGACTGATATATAGGTATATATATAATATATGTTACGGTAAATGTAAGCAATCGGTAATTATCTATAATAACAGGTAATTATGGATAATTCCTGACGCACATGCTAAAGCTTCTTCTTATCGTACGGTTAGTGGTCAACCTAGTGTCAAAGTTGTTCAAGCCGGCCTCAGACGTGGCCTTAACGACTGTTATCTTAATTGACAACAACCGAGACCGATTTTTTTGCCCAAATACTAAATAAATGTGTTTTAAATAATATTTTGTACGTCTCCATGTAGCGATGCCAAATATCGAAGTAGTGCCATGACCTACGGTATGTCGGCCATTAACCTCTCTCCATAGAGCATTTAGAATGTTTTCACACGCATAGGCACGCATTTTACTTTGATTTTGATTGTATAGAGGCATTTTCGTGTAAAAATGAGGACTTATTTCGTAACTGTAATATTAAGCTATCGCTAGCTTCAAGTTCGGCTTCATTGGTTTAGTAATATAGGTAGAAAAACGTAAAAGAATGGTTTTCAATCAAATATCGCTTTGTTATAGTACATGAATACTAACTTATGATCACATACATACATACTTACATACATAGGTACATACATAAAATCACGCCTTTTCTATTATAGGTAGGCAGAAACTAAAACGCTTATGACCGTTTAAATATTTCTTCTTTTACAATCTATCATCCTGTAAGTTTTGACTGAAATTAGTAGTCGTTTAACCATAGTTACGTTTGCTTATGAATTAGGCTAGATTTACAGCTTTACGGGCTCTAAGATAATTGCGACAAGATAAAGCAAATCCAGCCATAGTGAAATAATATCAAATTTCAATAAAAAAAAATATCAAAACTCCAGTCTTACGTATTTTTCTTTTGTTTCAGAACCGAAATCCTGCCCATCCAGATCGCGAACTGTCAAAACTCCCGCCAAAATGATCTGTCAAAACCACCACAGCTAAAAAATAGCAGTTGATACTAGCATGTTATTATAACTGCTATTTTTATTCAAAATTATAATGATATTTAGAGAATTATAACTGGTGTTTGGTGGTTATTTTGAATAAATATGGCTACCCCACCGGAATCCCCTGTTGAGGAGCATGCGTACGAGTTGGAGCCGAGTAGGACTCCTAAGCCAATACCGGTGGCCTTGGAGGAGCTGTGCCGGCAGACGAAGTTCTCTAAACAAGAAATTAGAGTTATGTACAGAGGGTTTAAGACAGTAAGTATTTTTTTTAATAGCACTGCTTATTTTTAACAGTAACTGCACGTTTGGCGCAGTGGTTATAGTGGTCACCTCGTCGTAATGACCGTAGCGCCGCGTGTGGTGGGTTCGAATCTCACCCGAGACAATACTTTGTGTGATGAGCACAAGTATTTGTTCTGAGCCTGGTTGTCAATTTATCTATTTATGTATGTATTTAGAAGTATATAAGTATGTATATAAGTTATTTGGTTATAGTACAAGCTCTGCTTAGTTTGGAATCAAATGACCGTGTGTGAGTTGTCCAATAATATTATTTATTTATGAATTCTATTTTAAAGCTGATTTTCCTCATATCTCGTTAGAAATATGATAATTAGTTTTAAATAATTATTATTTTCTAAATATATCTTTGAATAATAGCCTTGGCTACACTGCTGGGCGAGAGTATCTTCCTGCATTCAGGAGCCAGGTCTCGAGACCACCACGCGAATAAACAGCCGGTAGGGGATTTTAAGAACTCTCAGATATGCAGGGTTACATCACGATGTTTTCCTTCTAAATCATTATTTCTAATACACATATCAATTGAAAAAGTTATTGGTGGGTTGCCTTGGCTTCGAAACATCGACCACTAGATTAGTTTCAGAGTGAAATGCTTAAACTACTTAACTATTGCTATTTAAAAGTAATTTGACTGAAATATAACAACGTCTGATTCATAAAGCATATCGTGTAAAATATAAATTATCTATACTTCTATACTAATATTATAAAGCTGAAGAGTTTGTTTGTTTGATTGTTTGTTTGTTTGTTTGTTTGTTTGTTTGAACGCGCTAATCTCAGGAACTACTGGTCCGATTTGGAAAAAAAAATCAGTGTTAGATAGTCCATTTATCGAGGAAGGCTATAGGCTATATATCATCACGCTACGGTCATTAGGAGCGGAGTAGTAACGAAAAATGTTACAAAAACGGGGAAAGTTTTGGCTCATTCTCTTAGCTGACGCAAGCGAAGTTGCGCGGGTCATCTAGTTATTTATATGTTAAAAGTAATTTGACTGAAATATAACAACGTCTGATTCATAAAGCATATCGTGTAAAATACAAATTATTAGTGAATAATGTCCATTGCATGCTTGACCGCGCGGTTCAATTGCTGATAGATGTATATCTGAAAACGTGAGTCACTGATCGAGAGTTAGGGTTAGTTTACAATCTATACTAATATTATAAAGCTGAAGAGTTTGTTTGTTTGTTTGTTTGAACGCGCTAATCTCAGGAACTACTGGTCCGATTTGAAAAAAAAATTCAGTGTTAGATAGTCCATTTATCGAGGAAGGCTATAGGCTATATATCATCACGATACGACCAATATGAGCAGAGTACCAGTGAAAAATGTTACAGAAGCGGGGAAAATTATGACTCATTCTCTCTTATGTGACGCAAGCGAAGTTGCGCGGGTCAGCTAGTAAACCGTAAGGACTGCCCCTATGGTCTAGGCTATAGTGGTCACGCCATCACGGCTGGACCGATTTCACTATTTTTGAAGGACGGGGATGGTTTTTACGGTGAAAAAGATATTAAAAAAAAAAGATTTATGAATTTAAAAAATATTTTTTTATCAAAAGTCGGGTGTTAGGTTATACTTACGAAGTTTGCGGGGTCAGCTAGTATTAGAATATTTCTCAATAGTAACGTGCCCGGTATATGGCAATAGACTCGCCCCCTATTATGTATAAAACTAATGTTAATGCTGAAACGGACATGACTTTGTACCTCTGCCTACCACTTCGGGTATAACAGTCGTATTGTGCATAATAATATTTTACACCCATTAAAGATTAAAGTAGTGAGCATCTGACATTCTAAATTAAAAGAAAAATTGTTCTAAAGAACTACGCTAGGAGCGCTGATCAAATTTTCAGAGCTATCGGTTGTCAAAATTGTTAGAAAAACGCCTATGTTACAAAAATCTTACGTCTAAAAAGTTCCTATGTCAACGCCCTAGCTAAAAAAAGCTAACAATATCATTAAAAATAACAGTTCCCAGTAACTGGTATCGCGTGAATATTTATCGATATCAATGATACTGAATACAGTTAATTGATACTAATGGACTTTTGCACGATATCCGCCATTTTACCTAGCTAGAATCTATAGTCCATGCTAATCTATACTAATATTATAAAGCTGAAGAGTTTGTTTGTTTGAACGCGCTAATTTCTGGAATTACTGGTGCGAATTGAAAAAATATTTTACTGTTGGATAGCCTATTTATTGAGGAAGGCTATAGGTTATATAACATCACGCTGCGACCATTAGGAGCGGAGTAGCAACGAAAAATGTTATAAAAACGGGAAATCGCTTGCGTCACATAAGAGAGAATGCGTCAAAATTTTCCCCGTTTTTAGAAGTATATAAATATGTTTATCAGTTATTTGGTTACCATAGTACAAGCTTCGCTAGTTTGAAATCAGATGACCGTGTGTGAGTTGTCCTACGTTATTTGCCTATTATTTTATTAGTTAGAATCAATATTAAAGCTTATTTTTCATACTGCAATACAAAATAAAATGGCGGCTTAAAAGGCTAGTTGTTTGAGTGGGCTTCCGTTTGAGTGTAGTGTAGAGCTCTCAAATGTCGATGACTCAACGCGATTTATGAATAGTAAGCACGATCGAAGCGTAAAGCGAATGGTAACAGTGCTTTAAAAATTAAGCAGTAGCTTTAATAATAGTTATAATAGCATGCTACTGCTGTGAGCTATTGCTAGGTACAAATTCTAGGTCCGGCCAATAAGTTGAATTCAGAGTTTTTTTTTTTTTGTTTGAAAGACAACTCCCACTAAGAATTGCTCTTGTGTCGCGGGGACTTTTACGAACATACAAAAACGGACACACAGTAGATACAACTAGACTCGAAACAATAATTTTTGGCTCGCACAAATAATTGTTCCGTGTGGGAATCGGACTTTCCAGCTTCTGTGTTCTGTTAAAGACTGTCAAAGATCTTTGAAAATTACAGCCGGGGCCCACAATTTAAAGCGCAGAATACGGAGACACTGTGTTTGTATAATATGGTTACTCATACACTTACCAACCTCGGCAAGCGTAGCTTTACCTGAGTGATCAATCTGCGCGGCTGTTGTTATTTAACCACGAGTTCCTCTCTTTGTATTGGGTCGGGGGAAAAAGTTGTTTCGCATTATAGTATAATATGAACTTGTAATAAAATCTTTTCTCTACACAAAAAAGCTCTATATTTGGTTACCTCACGAGCTCACTGAAAGAAACCTAATGAACCGTGTACTCATTTGTGATTCTTGAAACCAAAGAGATTTTAGTTCATACTTACTATAATGCGAAAAGACTTTTTCCCCGACCTAATATGTATTTAAATAATTTAATTGATTTAAACCTAAATTTAGTCGAGTATTCGATATCGACGCGTGCCCCACAGTTATACGGTTCACAATAAACTGAAAAACACGCAATTTTGCGTGTTAGTACACAAATACACGTTGATATTAGTCGTACCAGTGCACGCTGTGATATTAAATATAGCTTTGAAATTATTTGATGGGAGTTTAAAGCGATTTTCTGTTATTTTGTGGATTTTAAGAAATAAATAATATCCTGCTAGCTGACCCGCGCAACTTCGCTTGCGTCACATAAGAGAGAATGAGTCAGAATTTTCCACGTTTTTATAACACTTTTTACTGTTACTCTGCTCCTATTGGTCGTAGCGTGATGATATAAAATATGCTTTTTTTTCACGAAAAATATTCTCAAAATAATTTATATCTCCTAATATAACGAAGTCGCGCTAAGGCATATCCGCCATTAAAACAGTTGCCATGACAACGGAATTTTGTTAATTCAATGTCATTATAAATTGATTATTCGAGACTTAGTTCGCCACCTGATTTTTCCCGGGAAATGCGTCATTTTCCCGGGGTAAAAAGTAGCCTATGTCCTTTCTCGTGTATCAAAAATATCTCCTTACTAAATTTCACGCAAATTGGTTCAGTAGTTTAGCCGTGACTGAGTAACAGACAGACAAACAGAGTTACTTTCTCATTTATAATATTAAAGTATGGATAAAGCCTATCACGTACATAAAAGAATTTACATACATGCATTTTTTTGTGCGGGAGATTTAAAAAAAAATTGCATCATTTTCTTGATTTTACAATTTAGAGAACAGTTTTAAACATGGACATATTGGACATATACATAATACCCTAAAACGTAGGTACATAGTGTAAGCAGAGGTATATCATGACGTAATTAATATATTTCATGTAATAGGGGGCAAGTCTATTGCCATTTACGCACGTTACCAAACTCCGGGCTACTATTGAGATTATTCTAGAAGCAAAATTAAAAAGTCATTGAATACCAATAAGATAGCACTTTACTTAACCCAGGAATTGAACCCGAGACTTTTAGATCAGCAGTCACATACAAGTAAGAAATACTGTTCAAACACGATATGAGTCTTGTCACTTGGAATAAAAATAAATAATAATAATACACTACTGCTTAGACCACAATAGCAGACCATAAATATAATTCTAGTTAAAATATCTATGAAATCAACAAGACGCCATACTGCTAAAAGTTAAAACAATATATTTGCTTCAATTTAAACTGGCGGTTAAGCCCTTAACGATTTCAGCTTTCAGCCCATTGGTTTTTCAATGTAGCGTAAAGGGAATGGGAGAGATTCTACCAATTTTCAGGATCCCCATAAGTTGTTTTTAAGCCTGAAAATTACTGTTTTTGTTGAACTAAATTCTGAATTTGTACTGAGTGCAGAATGAAATCAAGGCTGACTTAAAACAGTTTAGTCTTTCGTGCAGAAATTAAATTTGGACTTACACATACTCAATCAGTCTAGCCTTTCTTCAAACTATGTTGGAGTCGGCTTCCAGTCTCACCGGATGCAGCTGAATACCAATATTTTACATGCAGCGACTGTCTATCGGACCTCCACAACACAGTTACCTCGCTTATAACACGATACTAAGTAAGACTGGTCGTCAAAGATCTTAAATAATCTTTTCAAACCCTATTAGTATCCATACTGATCTGAAAATGCATCTGACAGTGAATAAACTAACTTAAGTAAACTTCAGCTGAAAACTGAAACTTTGTCTGAATGCACTGCTTACGTCATCACCAAGTTTTGAACCGACTGAACTTAAGTCTTGAAGGAGGTAGCCACTCACACTAGCCATTCCACCCGACTTCATCTGCGTGAAATGATTTCCCTGGTGGTAGTTTTAGGTCTTCTTCTTATCGTATGGTTAGTGGTCAACCTAGAGTCAAAGTTGTTCAAGCCTCCCGAAGGCCTTTGACGTGGCTTTACGACTGTTATCTTAGTAGATAACAGCCGGGACCGACTTTTAACGTGCCCTCCGAAACACGGAAACGCCCAATTCAAATACCACTATGCAGTCATCCATCTATGAAGTGACCGCGCCAAAGGTTGCTTAAAAGGTTGTTTTGGGTATAATGTCTTACCCGATTTTCGGCTACGGCGGTCAGTTTCATGGAAACTGGCTAGTGCTGCAAGACTTTGTTTATAGTGTCCAAGTGTGTGCAAAATACACAGTTACACCCTCGTAGAGCGGTGGAACAACTAAAACGACACGACTAGTGGTCCCCGGTTTCTGAGGTACTTTTAGCGGTAGTTTATCTATTCAATAGCGTTAAAACTCATACATGTTCATACATACTATAATGCGAAAAGACTTTTTCCCTGACCTAATATGTATGTGAATGAGGCAAGGGAAGTTTGTAAGGATCGTACCAAGTTACGTTTTTTGTTCTCCACCTACAAGAAGAATAAGTCTTGAATTAATGTATGTAAGTATTATTATATTTTTATTTATTTTTTATTTTTAAAAAGACAACACCCGCACTAAGAATTGCTCTTGTGTCGCGGGGACTTTTTACAAACATACAAGCAACGGACACAAAGCACAACCAGACCCGAAACAATTATTTGTGGATCGCACAAATAATTGTCCCGTGTGGGAATCGAACCCACGACCTCCCGAAGCAATGGTTGCGGCGTGGTGACCTAAACCACTGCGCCACGGAGGCAGTCGCTGATTATAGCTTTTATATCGCATAGCTTTCACTACAAACTGGCCGCCATATTGTCACAGTGTACCGCGATCACGCCACTCTATACTGTTATAACAAATAATATGTAAAGCCTATCTTAATGAGGAAATCTTACTAAAAGTAACTATATTAACTAAAATTATAACTAATTTCAAGGAATTTGAACGACTGCGACGCAAATGCTTTAGTTTTTTATCGTTTCGTAAGCAAAAGGCAAAATAAAAACTATAAACAGGATTCAATTACTAAGACTTCGCTGTCTGTCTGTCTCACCCCCGGTTTCTGAGTACATTTAACGGTAGTTTATCTATTCAATTGCGTTTTTTTATTGGAGTTTTAACGCTATTGAATAGATAAACTACCGCTAAGTGTACCTCAGAAGCCGGGGGTGAGACATGCAATAAATACCTAATTTATTTATTTATTCCTTTAATCAGACACGCAGGTCTATATTATTTTAAACACAATGCTATATTCTATACATTAAGAGAGTTGTTGAACACAGTTCTTGAAGGAATGCAAGGTTCGTAACCTGCATTTGGCCCTAAAGGTAGTCTAAAGGCCTAACTCGCCCCTCATTACGGAAGGAGATCCTTATCCGAGCCTCAAGTCCAGCACGCTGGTCAAATGCGGGGTATGAACTTTGTATACCTTCAAGAACTGTTCTAAAGAACTCTCAGGCATGCAAGGTTGCATCACGATGTTATTTTTCATCATTGAAACCAGTGATAATTGTTTCTAATATACGAATAACTTGGAAAAGTCATTGGTGTGTTGCCTCGGGTTTGAACCGACTATTAGTTCGGTACCAACTTAAACCACTCGGCTATCATCAAACACTCATATTTAAATCGTACTGAAAATAAAATTCTCACTGAAAATAAATAACCAAACCAAAAACATGCAACCCACAAGAGAAATAAACTCTTATAAAATTAGGCTGAACGCCATAATTCCTAAACCACGAACAATTAAAACCAACATCGCACCCGCAAAAACTCCCGCCATTTTTACATTTTTATTTTTTTTCGCAACAAAGACAAATATTTATTCTGCCAGCAGCGTCGGATGAGAATCTGTGTAAACCTGTACTAATGAATGAGAAAGAGACGGCTTTATACGTTGTGGAAATGCTAAAGCGAGATGGCAATGTTTCTATTGTGTCCGCTTCTACTAAAAGGTTAGTAGGTAAGTGTCGACGACCGTTCCCGCCAAAAATAACGCGGCATGACAGGTAGCCATATTGTATACAGATAATAAAAAATGATGTAACTATTAATGTGTTTATGATATTTACGGTTATAGTAAACAAATAAAAGTTTATTTTTGTGGTTTATTAATGGGCCTAATAAATTAAATATAGATTGAATGATGCTGTTAATACTTTAGTTGAGATAAAAAAATAATTCTACGACGCTCAGTAGTCTTATTCAGGCATAAAATATATAAAAGACACACCAATTACTTTTCACACAAGTGATGTGTGTATTAGAAATAATGATCACTTGTTATAACGGTGAAGGAAAACATCGTGATGAATGACATGTCTGACAGTTGTTTAACACAGTTCTTGAAGGAATACAATATTACTTGATTAGCATGATGTACTCAAATCCTAACAACATTTTTTTAAGGACCGTGGCAAAGGGTAAAATTTCGACCCCAAAATATAATTAAGTTATAAAAATCGTTTACAATTAGACCCAATCGGCCATATTAATTTTTATCTGTTAACCTTTGCCGTTCAATATTAGGTTATAACAATATAGAGCACAGTTACAAGGGACTGTTTCGCGACAGACTTTCTATTTTAAACTCGAGTTAGGGACCGTACATATTAGTGTTGGCAAATTCGGACAAATCAATTTTTATTATTTATTATACCTTTAACTGCACGTTTAGCGCAGTGGTTAAGGAATCGACACGCTACAAGCATTGGGTCGGGAGTTCGTTCGATTCCCACAAGGAACAATTATTATAGACATAGATAGTTGTTTCGGGTCTGGTTGTGCTTTGTGTCCGTTGTTTGTATGTTTGTAAAATCACAAGAGCAATTTTTAGTGCGGGAGTTGTCTTTTATAAGATAATAAAAAATATAAATGTTTTTCAAAAGAACTAGCTCCTACATTGAAAAAAGCCTGAACTAAAAAAAGAAAAACAAAATGCGTCTAAGTTTGAATCCAGCTCTCCAAAACAATGCAAAATTTCTTGAAAATCGGCTTGCTCGTTTCACCTTAAAAGCGTAAAAGACGTACTGAATTTCTCATATATCTTATTAGTATGTTTTCATATGTTTTCTGACTGTCGTATGTATAGTCCCTGTAAGGCTGGCTACACAATAACGACGGAAGCACCTTTCAGAGCAGCTCGAGACACCTGACACTCTACTGACACACATACACTGCTTTTTATATAATAACACTTTTTATACAAATTAAATATGCTTTTTCCATCGCGGTTTTATATGGAGCGACTGCCTATCAGACCTGCACAACCCAGTTACCTAGGTTATAAGTTGGAGCGACTGTCTATCGGACCTCCACAACCCAGTTACCTGGGATATAACATGAAACCCTTCGGTAAGACTGATTGTCAGACTTTCAAGCTTCTGACTACAGGTAACGACTGTCAAAGATCTTTGAAAATGACAGCCGGGACCCACAATTTAACATGCCTTCCGAAACACGAAGGAACTCGATATGTATAAGATGGTTTCCGATCCACAGATCAACCTCGGCAAGCGTGGCTTAACCTCAGAGATCGAACCGCGCGGCTGTTGTTAACTAGTTTTCACGTAGTCATGTAGCTCATACTGAGCTGTAGCCCTTTGTTGCACATAAATGTACTGACTAGTTATTAAGTTATGTATTTGTGATGTTTCTTTATGTGTAACAAAAATAAATGGTTTAAAAACTCATCTTTTAAAATCAAAGTTACCATCTTTTCGACACTAGATGGAGTTACAAGCGCTTATAATTAGTATTATAATACTAATGAGATCATGAAGCCGTAGTATATTATTTAACAAGATCAGAGATAATCACGGCTGTACAGTAGCAGGATAAGCAGGACTTAACCGACTTACGCCCTGCCACCGTGGCGCAGTGGTTTAGGTCGCCACGCCGCTACCATTGCATGAGGTCGTTCGATTCCCACACGAAACATTTATGCGATTGACAAATAACTGTTCATTAATTTATTTTTAATGAAGACAACTCCCGCACTAAAATTTGCTCTTGTGTCGCGGGGACTTTTACAAACATATAAACAACGGACACAAAGTACAACCAGACCCGAAACAATTATTTATAGATCACACAAATAATTATTCTGTGTTGGAATGGAACCTACAACCTACTACCTGGCTACCACTTTAACCACTGCGCCACGAAGTGTATAGCAGTACCGGCTGACCCGCGCAACTTCGCTTGCGTCACATAAGAGAGAATGGCTCATAATTTTCCCCGTTTTTGTAACATTTTTCGTTGCTACTCCGCTCCTGATGGCCGTAACGTAATGACATATAGCCTATAAGCCTTCCTCGATTAATGGTCTATTCAACACAATAAGAATTGTTCAATCCGAACCAGAAGGTACTGCGATTAGCGCGTTCAAACAAACAAACTCTTCAGCTTTATAATATTAGTTCGGGGAAAAAGTCTTTTCGCATTATAGTATGTATGAACTTGTAATAAAATCTCTTTGGCTTCAAGAATAACAAATGAGTACACAGTTCATTAGGTTTCTTTCAGTGAGCTCGTGAGGTACCCAAATAATCGAGCTTTTTTGTGTAGAGAAAAGATTTTATTACAAGTTCATACATACTATAATGCGAAAAGACTTTTTCCCCGACCTAACCTAATATATAAAATTCTCGCGTCACAGTTTTCGTTACCGTACTCCACCGAAACGGCTTGACCGATTCTCATGAAATTTTGTGAGCATATTGGATAGGTCTGAGAATCGGCCAACATCTATTTTTCATGGCCCTAAATGACACTTTTTTTATTTTTATGGCAAAACAACGTTTGCCGTGTCAGCAAGTATTAGTATAGATATCATAGTAGCTACTTTTACCTCTGCGCCGTCAAAGGCCCAGTTGCTCTATTTTCAGCACACCTCATTCTTAGGTAAGACAAAAAGTCGAGACTGTGTAGTGTGTATACAGCCTTACGTACAACAAAACATGTATCTTTTGTGTTGTACGACTAATATATAAGCGAACGCGATTTTATAAATGTTTTAAAAATTATCTACACTCATAATTGTTTTCATCATTTCATTTTCATTTATCTATACTAATATTATAAAGCTGAAGAGTTTGTTTGTTTGTTTGATTGTTTGTTTGTTTGTTTGTTTGAACGCGCTAATCTCAGGAACTACTGGTCCAATTTGAAAAATTATTTCAGTGTTAGATAGTCCGTCTGTCGAGGAAGGCTATAGGCTATATAACATCATGCTACGGCTGTTAGGAGCGGAGTAGCAACGAAAAATGTTACAAAGACGGGGAAAAATATGACCCATTCTCTCTTCGGTGACGCAAGCGAAGTTGCGCGGGTCGGCTAGTTCATATATAAAATGCGAAAGTCTATCTGTTTGTAACGTTTAAACCGCTAAGCTGATTTCGGTGAAGTTTTGAGAAGGGAATAGTGGTAAACTGGGATCGTGATATTGAAGAAAGAGGTAGTGAGCTGTTGATCAAGAGATGTCTAGGGTTCAATGCCGGAGTTGAACTATTGACCTTTTCTGATTTAAGGGTATATTGTCGAATATTTCTCAATAGTAGTCCGGATATTGGTAAAGCGTCCGGCAAATGCAATAGACTCGCTCCCTTTGACATGGGACTAACCTTGTTAATAGCAAAACATGGGAGTATTTCAGATACCCACACTTTTGCATATAATAGGCGTGTTATTATGTATGTATGTACATATCTATACTAATATATTAAAGCTGAAGAGTTTGTTTGTTTGTTTGTTTGTTTGAACGCGCTAATCTCAGGAACTACTGGTCCGATTTGAAAAATTCTTTCAGTGTTAGATAGCCCATTTATCGAGGAAGGCTATAGGCTATGTAACATCACGCTACGGTCATTAGGAGCGGAGTAGCAACGAAAAATGTTACAAAAACGGGGAAAATTTTGACCCATTCTCTTAGGTGACGCAAGCGAAGTTGCGCGGGTCAGCTAGTATTACAATATTCTCAATAGTAGCAGGTCTCAATAGTAGATGGCAATGTAGTTCAATGTACCTGGCTACCTGGTATAAGGAAATAGTCTCGCCCCCATTCGCTTATAACTGGTCCCCTACGGACTTGAAGCGGCCCCCTATTGTAGACGACATGACATGTACACACACACGGACAGACAGACACTTCCTGTGCGAGATACCTTGCAAACTGAACGAAATTATATACATACTATTTATGTATATTGTTTTTTTGAGATTTCGTATTTAATAGTGTCTTGTAGATATAGAAAAGAGCTTCTTTTCTGGGGTATAGTCTATTTTTCGATCGAATTTTATCGGAATCGATTCAGCCGTTTTGAAATAAAAATGAGTAATAATTCGGTGGCTTCGGATAGATATATATAAGTTTAGGTAATCTACTTGTCCTTAAAATGTTATCTAAATTAGTTCGGCCGTTTCACAATAGGTAAAACAATAGGCTTATTTTTTTCTTATAAATAAATTAAATCGCCGGGGATTTTTACGATTTATAACTTATATAGGTTTGGTTTATTTTTGCGTTTCAATAATCTATCTATAGATAGGTAGGATAGTTTGGAAAAAGTAGTTTACACTTTATATTTGTCCCGGAATATATTATCTTAATAACTACTAGCCTATAATTTTTAATTATAGTAATTATTATAACTATAATATTATTCCTGGACGTTTGACCGGACGCAGCAAACGACCGAGGGGACTGGAAATCTTGGGGAGAGGTCTTTGCCCAGCAGAGGGACACAGAAAGGGGTTATATAAAAAATATATACATATATTAGCTGAAATATTTTTGTTTGTTTCAGGAATGTCCCGAAGGCGTGGTACAGGAGGAATCGTTCAAAGATATCTATGCGAAGTTCTTTCCTCATGGAAGTAAGTATACATTTGTATGTTTGTAACAATCTTCTCTAAAACTGCTGATATTAATCTACTACGAAAATAATCCCGGTTGAAACTCATATAAAAAAACGCTATTGAATAGATAGATAAACTACTGCTAAATGTACTTCAGAAACCGGGGGTTAGTCGACTGTTTGACATAAAGAAATAACGTCCTCCTAGCCGATATTCAGCTACGGTGACCAATTACGGAGAACTAGGCAACTGTGGTACTTCTTATTATCGTATGGTTAGTGGTCAACCTAGTGTCAAAGTTGTTGAAGCCGCCCGAACTGTGTTGTAGTTAGTTTACAGTGTGTTGTGCACAATACACAGATACACTCTGTGTTACATCACTCTCATAGTGCGGTGTGACGAACACAACCAGTGAGAGGTCAGGCATGTCTTCTTTTTCTTATCGTATGGTTAGTGGTCAACCTAGTGTTAAAGTTGTTCAAGCCTAGCCTTTGACATGGTTTAACGACTGTTATCCTAATAGACAACAATCAGGACCGACTAATACCGTGCCCTCCACGGAGACGCTCAGTTCGAATACCACTATGCGGTCACCCATCTATGTAACGACCGCGTCAACGGTGGCATGTTAGTGTATGATTTAACATACAACTTTTGTTCCAGACTCCGCTCTGTACGCGCACTACGTGTTCAAAGCGTTTGATGTCAACTGCAGCGGCGCGATCAGCTTTAGAGTGAGTAAATTTATATTTATAACACTAAAATATTATTAGTATGTATGACCTTGTAATAAAATCTCTTTGGCTTCAAGAATCACAAATGAGTACACGGTTCATTAGGTTTCTTTGAGGGAGCTCGTGAGGTACCCAAATATCGAGCTTTTTTTTGTAGAGAAAAGATTTTATTACAAGTTCATACGCACTATAATGCGAAAAGACTTTTTCCCCGACCTGATAGAACAAACACAGTTACACTGACAACTGAAGGCAAACTGTAACTGCAGACTGCAAATGATATAAATCCTCTATAGAAAGAATTCGTGATGTTATGTACATATTATAATGTACTAACTTTTGCCCGCGACTTCGTCCGCGTGGTCGGGGCCTAGGACAGAATTTACGTACAGACTTTCATCCCCAATTTTTGTCCCCTTGGGGATGAAAATCTATCTACCTGCATACCAAATTTCAGCTCGATCTGTCCAGTGGTTTGGGCTGTGCCTTCATTCATAGACCTCTATTGCCCGGTTTCTGAGTACATTTAGCGGTAGTTATCTATTCAATACCGTTTTCTATATGAGTTTTGACTCTATTGAATAGATAAACTACCGCTAAATGTACTCAGAAACCGGGGGTATGTCAGTCAGTCACCTTTGAGTTATATTTATTTAGATGTCTCCTCGGAAAGGACATAGAATATTTTCTTATCTTCCAGAATAATGCTACACGAACTAACTCGCATGTAAAAGTATATATAATATGTGTTTGCTAACGACACACGACGTCTCCCCGTCGACAAAGTTGCGCTATAAATGTCAACTAACACCACCGATGCTGAGAACTTCACAGATTTATTGAATTGCGTTGTTATTTGTGAAGTAGTGACCTAGTTATATAGTATAGATATTTATTTATTAGATTTATCTATACTAATATTATAAAGCTCAAGAGTTTGTTTGTTTGTTTGAACGCGCTTAGGAACTACTGCTCCGATTTGAAAAAAATATTTCAGTGTTAGATAGCCCATTTATCGAAGAAGGCTATATATCATCAGGCTAAGGCCAATAGGAGCAGTGTACCAGTAAAAAATGTTACAAAAATGGGGAAAATTATGAACCATTCTCTCTTATGTGACGCAAGCGAAGTTGCGCGAGTCAGCTACTATAGTATAAGATGTCTCATCCCCGGTTTCTGAGAAACATTTAGCGGTAGTTTATCTATTCAATAGCGTTTAAACTCATGTAAAAATAAGTTTGAATAAATAAACTACCGCTTAATGTGCTTCAGAAACCGGGCATAAGTGGCCAATCAGCTACTCTTTATGAAATGGCCATGAGTATTTTGTTGAACCTTTTACGAGTAGTTACAAGTTATATTTTTGTCTAAACTACCGTTTGTTGCTTTAACCCCCGGTACTGAGTACATTTAGCGGTAGTTTATGTATTTAATAGCTTTTTTATATGAGTTTAAACGCTATTGAATAGATAAACTAACGCTAAATGTACCTCAGAAACCGGGGGTAAGTTGTTCAAGTTTTTGATGGCATAAGAATGTCGTAGATTCAATTCCCACACGGTACAAATTATTCATGCTTTCCACAAATAACTGTTTTGGGCCTGGTTGCACTTTATGTTCGTTGTTTGTATGTTTGTAATAGTCCCCCCGACACAAGAGCTAAAGCTGGGAATAGTTTAAAAAATGATTAATTCTAGTCTATACAACACGACTCTCTTTTACATAAAAAACATTGGCGCCCAACATGGGACTACAAAAATCTATTTTGTACCTAACTCTACACTTTCAGCGAGCGAATGTTTCTTACAAAACAATATAAATATCCTTGTTTTGATCGTAGATACAGGGTGTTCTCACACACAGCGAGTTCATATACAGCGTGCTACATTTTGTATAAACGATGTTTTTCTAAAATAACTGATGTTATCTACTAAATTGGATTTTTCAAGCTTGGAAATGTAAAATGTATTTTGCGTGTGTGTAAAGCAAAGTTAAGTAATGTCATCCAGGTCAATATTAAGATGGGTAGCTGTTTTCATGTGGTTTTGTCACCGTGGTGGTTTTCTAGTTTTCCATTTTATTAAATTAAGTTTTTTTTTAAATTTTAGCCCTGAAGGCTGGGGTCTCCTCCGAAACAAGGGGAAGGGTGAATCAATAAAATAAAATTGAAAGACATGTCTCTCCTGTTCTTATGATTTATCGCTCTGCATAATTACACCATAATGTGTTCAGTAGTTAAACCGTTACGCCTAACAGACGATTTTTTTTTATCTATACTAATATTATAATCTATACTAATATTATAAAGCTGAAGAGTTTGTTTGTTTGTTTGAACGCGCTAATCTCCGGAACTACTGGTCCGATTTGAAAAATTCTTTCAGTGTTAGATAGCCCATTTATCGAGGTAGGCTATATATCATCACGCTACGATCATTAGGAGCGAAGTAGCAACGAAAAATGTTCCAAAACCGGGGAAAATTATGACCCATTCTCTCTTATGTGACGTAAGCGAAGTTGCGCGGGTCAGCTAGTGTAATATAAGTTTTGCCTAAAATAAATTAGGTCATCTAAGATAGTGATCTTTAACCTTACTACGTCTAGACCAAAACGAGCTAAAATCTAGGCTAATACTGAAAGTCTAGAAAACTAGATAGTAAATATAAATTATAGCCTTCGGAACAAACAAACTTACTTGGTTTATTGAGCGAAAATAATTTGAGAAAAATAACGGAAACTAGTTCCTTTATCCGTCTTTATTCGATCTTTTATTCATTTTTCGTGATATACCAAGCTTTTTATACCCAAAGGTCTAGGCAGAAATATATTGAAAACACGGAGAAGGGCTTAAGTTATGGATCAAAATGGCACTTATATTTAGTTTTTAAATAAGAACTTATTACTGTCCCTCTGCTGGGCAAGGGTCTCCTCCGGAAATGAGGAAGGGTTAGGTCTTGAGTCCAACACGCTGACCAAGTGAAGGGCATCTGCATACCTTCAAGAACTGTTCTAAATAACTCTCAGGCATGCAAGGTTGCATCACGATGTTTTCCTTCACACACGTAACTTGGAATAGTCATTGGTGTTATTAAAATGTATTATTCGCCTCCGTGGCGCAGCAAATAAAGTGGTCACCACGCCACTACCAGTCGAGAGGTCGTGGGTTTGATTCCCATACGAAACAAATATTTGTGCGATCCACAAATAGTTTTTTCAGGTCTGGTTGTACTTTTTGTCCATTGTTTGCATGTATGTAGAAGTCCCCGCGACACAAAAGCAATTTCCAGTATGAAAGTCGTCTTTAATAAAAAAACGGAGGTATAAAATAGAATTCTGCCCACCCCTTCAAGAGTAAAAAGCGTGATTAAACCAAGAAAGAAAGTATTTAAGGTAATAACTACATGAAATCTTTTTGGCTACGATTCACAAAAGTTTTAAAACACTTCCGCGATGTAAATTATTATGTAGATACACCATGGCTTTTGAATAAATAAGGAGACTGCAGGCAAGTTGCACAGGTGACAGATAAATGCCGGATAACTTATCTCTTAGACTAGGTGACCCGTGCAACTTCGCTTGCGTCACATAAGAGAGAATGGGTCAAAATTTTCCCCGTTTTTGTAACATTTTTCACTGGTACTCTGCTCCTAGTGGTAGTAGCGTGATGATATATAGCCTTTAACCTTCCTCGATAAATGGACTATCTAATACTGAAAGAATTTTTCAAATCGGACCAGTAGTTCCTCAGATTAGCGCGTTCAAACAAACAAACAAACTCTTCAGCTTTATAATATTAGTTAGTATAGATAAAGTGACAGTTAAAGTATGAAATTACATAGATACATACATAATTACGACGAAATACCACGTTTCGCCATTTACAATTAGGCAGTCATACTATTATGAGTCTAGCCTTTCTTCCAACTATGTTGGAGTCGGTTTCCAGTCTCACCGGATGCAGCTGAATACCAGTATTTTACATGGAGCGACTGTTTATCAGATCTCCACGACACAGTTACTTGTATTATAACACGATACCTCTCATTAATACTGATTGTCAGACTTTCAAGCTTCTGACTACTGTTAACGATTGTCAAAAATCTTTGAATATTACAGCACACCATTTTACTTGCCTTCTCAAATGTAATTACTCGGCATATATAATATGGTCACCCATCCACAGACCAACCTCGGCAAGCGTAACTTAACCTGGAAGATCGATCCAGGTGGCTGTGTCTACTTAGCCACGAGCTGTTAAGAATGGACGTGGAAATTTCTAGTTTATGGTCACCATAGTCCTAGGTATACTGCAGTAAGACGTTTTTAAACCTACCTATACCAATTTTGGAAATAATCCAAAAATTTCAAAGCAGTATATAAACCCATAACATGAAATACGGGTGAAATTTTCAAGGTAAAACTACTTTGATAATATGTAAGTTTTGATGCCAACAATGCAATATTAGTGATTGTTTTCGGTTCAGTAGTTTTTGAGTTAATTACGAAAAGACAGGGCAAGGACATTTTTTTATAATAATAAAAAAAATTGTATGTAGTACTAGTAGTAGGTAATATGAGCGAGAGAATCCAAAAAAATGACTAACAGACGGATTTCAATACAGAGCTTGTACCTACTATGGTAATCAAATAACTGATAAAAATACTTTTATACTTGTAAATACATACTTAATTAAATAAATTGACAAGCTCAGAACAGATACTCGTGCTCATCACACAAATATTAGTCCCGGGTGTGATTGGAACCACACGCGGCGCTACGGTTATTGCGGCGAGGTGACCACGTTAATCACTGCGACAAACGTGATATTATTTATTTTACAATCCACCAGGCGGACTAAAAATTTAAAAATATAAGGGTCAGCGCAGACCAAGAGGAGCGCAGCGGAGAGGATTTTTTTAACGCACTTGAAAATCAACTTTAAACTAATTAAAATAAAGTGCATAATTGCTTGAACCTGACAAAAAATGCTCGCGCGTCCTCGAGGATGCGCGGGTATCCCCGCGCATACTCGGGGACGCGCGAGCATCGTACGAAAAATTTCAATGTTGTTACTGAGTTTAAAGAGAGAGAACGTCATTTTTATTCTTCTTCAGTCAAAAGAGCAATTATAATCATGGCCCAGTCTACCATCGTTGACGAATTTTCACGAAAACTGGCCTGTTTAAGGGTCAGCGCAGACCAAGAGGAGCGCAGCGGAGAGGATTTTTTTAACGCACTTGAAAATCAACTTTAATTTTATTAAAATAAAGTGCATAATTGCTTGAACCTGACAAAAAATGCTCGCGCGTCCTCGAGGATGCGCGGGTATCCCCGCGCATACTCGAGGACGCGCGAGCATCGTACGAAAAATTTCAATGTTGTTACTGAGTTTAAAGAGAGAGAACGTCATTATTATTCTTCTTCAGTCAAAAGAGCAATTATAATAATGGCCCAGTCTACCATCGTTGACGAATTTTCACGAAAACTGGCCTGTTTAATGAAGAATGGTAACCTAGAAAGTTTTCCTCGCGCAGGCTCGAGCAGTCGCGAGCATGCTCGAGCATCCGCGAGCCGTAAAGAAAATGCTCGAGACCGCGCGAGGATTATTCCGGTCTGTCTGCGCTGGGCCTTATGAAGAATGGTAACCTAGAACGCTTTCCTCGCGCAGGCTCGAGCAGTCGCGAGCATGCTCGAGCATCCGCGAGCCGTAAAGAAAATGCTCGAGACCGCGCGAGGATTATTCCGGTCTGTCTGCGCTGGGCCTTTTTTTTTTTTTTTTTTTGTTAACTCGGTTAATGCATGAAATTGCATCCCCAGCGCCCGGGGGAGCGCTGGGGTATGTGGGGCTCTCCGAACCAGAAGGGCTAGGCCTACCCACTAAACCACCGAGGTGTTGCCTCCTCCTCGCCGCATGGTGCCGAGGTCACGGGAGCTCTTTTAAGCACACATCCGCGACCCCGACGCGGCCGTCCACACGTGGACTCCTCTACAGTGTGGGACGACACCCCAACACACGGGTACCGTCCCCCCACTATGCCCCCTTGTGCAATGGCCAGCAAACTCCCCCGAGTTCGCCAGCCAGGGGGCCTTCGGAAGCCGGGACAGGCCACGCGCAGATGCGCAGCATGTCCCGGCCGCCGGCGGCGGAAGATGTGTAGGCCGCCGCCACCTCCTCTCCGACCAACGAGCCCGAGAGCGAGATCCCAACGCTCCCGGGCCCTACGGTCCCACCACCAGCCGCCATGGGTTAAGAGCCGGGTCCGACCGCCCGACCCCCGGCTCCCCACGGCAGCCCCACCGTTGCCGCATCTCACGGTGCGGCCCCGCCCAGTCGCGGAGATAGGATACATCCCTTCCTCCGCGACCAGCCCCTCCAAAACCGGCCAGACTGAGTCCACTCAGCCCAGCCGGCCGGCCGCTTTTGGTCCCCCGGGCTACAACGGTACCACCCAGACGGGGAAGCGGCCTCTCCTCCATCAGCCGCCATGGGTTAAGAGCCGGGTCCGACCGCCCGACCCCCGGCTCCCCACGGCAGCCCCACCGTTGCCGCATCTCGCGGTACGGCCCCGCCCAGTCGCGGAGGATGGGATACATCCCTTCCTCCGCGACTAGCCTCTCCAAAACCGGCCAGACTGAGTCTACTCAGCCCAGCCGGCCGGCCGCTTTTGGTCCCCCGGGCTACAACGGTACCACCCAGACGGGGAAGCGGCCTCTCCACCACCAGCCGCCATGGGTTAAGAGCCGGGTCCGACCGCCCGACCCCCGGCTCCCCACGGCAGCCCCACCGTTGCCGCATCTCGCGGTACGGCCCCGCCCAGTCGCGGAGGATAGGGTTTGTCTGCGCTGGGCCTAAGCCATCCCTAATAAATTCAGAAACTAGTTCACCAAACTCGTCGATAGATGTCGCTATACTAAAGTTTTGAACGGCCGCCATTTATTCAGAAGTACAAAACTTGTGCCAATTAAATTAAAAGTGCAATAACTGGGAAAAACTTATGCTATTCAGTTGAAAAAACTTTAGAAATAAGAAAATATGTATAATACATACATACATACATACATATAATAATCATCTTAAGAAGCTCGTGGTTTAATTAACAACAGCCGCGCGTATCGATATCTGAGGTAAAGCTACGCTTGCCGAGGTTGTTCTGTGGATGGGTGACCATCTTATACATATCGAGTTCCTCCGTGTTTCGGAAGGCATGTATAATTGTGTGTCCCGGCTGTAATTTTCAAAGATCTTTGACAGTCGTTACCAGTAGTCAGAAGCTTGATAGTTTGACAACCAGTCTTACCGAAGAGTATCGTGTTATAACCCAGGTAACTGTTGTGGAGGTCCGATAGACAGTCGCTTTATGTAAAATACTGGTATTCAGCTGCATCCGGTGAGACTGGAAACCTACTCCAACATAGTTGGAAGAAAGACTAGACTGATATGATTATTGTATAGTGATTATATCGCTCAATAAATATATCATTGTACAACTCACACACGGTCATCTGATTACAAACTAAGCAGAGCTTGTTCTATTGAAACCAAACAACTGATAAACATACTTATATACTTCTAAATACATACTTATATAGATCAATTAACATCCAGGCTTAGAACAAATACTCGTGCTCATCACACAAAGATTAGTCCTGGGTGGGATTGGAACCACACGCGGCGCTACAGTTGTCGCGGCGAGGTGACCACGTTAACCACTGCGCCAAACGTGTAGCTAATAGGAAATGGCTCCTTATTTCTATTACAGATTTAAATACGTTTATGAGATGATTTCCTGCGATATACCAACTACTTGTAAACGATAATAATATGTAGCAATAACATACAGTGGAGTTAAGCTTCTATTTTGAGCAAAACCATTGATTTATCTGACCAGTAAGGACTTGGCCACATAGGAAAGGGAGAGCATCAAAGTAAATATAATAATATAACATTCACTATGTCTGTGGCGTGGTCGGTAGTGACTATCCGACTGCTGATCAGGCAGTCTCGAGTTCGGTTTCCAGTGCCTCGATTCTCTACTACTATCGACTACCGACAACCGAACTGTCATCGAGAAATTTGTATGAAAATCTGATCAGCGCCTCTGACTGGTTTCGTAGGAAACATTTTGGCAATACATTCTAAATGTCAAAATTTCGATAGCTAGCCGGTTGTCGGTAGTCGATAGTGGTAGAGAATCGAGGTACTGGTCGTCAGATGTTTTTTTTTATTTCTGAATCCGCAGTTTGGAAACGTGCCCAGTATAACAATATGTTTATATCATATGCAAAACTTGGTCCTCATCCTTAACATCCTATTTTAGATTATTTTTTGTAAATTGTGGGTCCCGGCAGTCATTTATAAAGATCTTAGATAGTGATTACCAGTTGTCAGAAGTTTGAAAATCTGACAACCAATTTTACCGTGAAATATTATAACCCAGGTAACTGTGTTGTGGAGGTCAGATAGGCAGTCGCTGCATGTAAAATACTGGTATTCAGCTGCATCCGGTGAGACTGGAAGGTAACTCCATCATAGTTATAAAAAACGCTTTAAACTTTATAAAAAATCTTTTTTATTCAATAATGTTGTATCAGAAAAACTGTATAAACTAAACAGTTCAATAGCTTTTTTGTTTTCATGGCGAAATAGACAAAATAGGCAGGGTTCTATAACAAGTACTAACTTAGCTAAAATTATTCGAGCGGAGTCACAAGGGTTTTGATCCAAATGGGACTCAAACCTAACACTCTAACAGTCATAAACTTGTGATCCGTGAGTGCGGAAAGGTTTATGATAATACCTCATAACTGGCAAAACGCCAAGCACAACAGACACTTCGTATTATTGAAGAGATTTACATACTGCAAGATGCAAAAAGTAATCTATACTAATCTATACTATCTATACTAATATTATAGAGCTGAAGAGTTTGTTTGTTTGATTGTTTGTTTGTTTGTTTGAACGCGCTAATCTCAGAAACTACTGGTCGGATTTAAAAAAATATTTCAGTGTTGGATAGCCCATTTATCGAGGAAGGCTATATATCATCACGCTACGACCAATAGGAGCAGAGTACCAGTAAAAAATGTTACAAAAACGGGGAAAATTATGACCTATTCTCTTTTATGTGACGCAAGCGAAGTTGTGCGGGTCAGCTAGTCGTAGATAATCTATTTTTTTAACCAATGTCTGTCCCACTGCTGGACAAGGGTCTCCTCACAAACGAGGGAGAGGTTAGGCCTTGAGTCCACCACGCTGACCAAGTGCGGGTTGGAGACTGCATGCCTTCAAGAAATGTGATACTCAACTTTTAGATATTGTTTCATCACGATGTTTTCCTTCACCGTTATAACAAGTGATAGTTTTTTCTAATACACACATCACTTGGAAAAGTCATTGGTGTGTTGCCTCGATTCGAACCGTCGCGTCGCGTTGACTACTTGCGTGCTTTTACGCATCAAAATCCGTTGCGTAGTTTTAAAGACCTAAGCATACCTAGTATACATACATACAGACATAGAGACAGACACGAAAAGCGACTTTACTTTATACTATGTAGTGTCACACAGTTTATTTTTTGAGAATTCGTCCTATCATCATAGTATCTTTGACTTGCCATTACATAGCCAGATCTATAAATAATAACAATGGTCACCTTTACACACACACTGTATCGCACGTTCTTAGGGAGCGTACAGGATTACGCACGGGAAAGCAGCGCGCTCTTCGAGAGCGATTTTCTTCTCGGACTTGACAGATGAGCGCGGCGCGTGGTCTTTCCTTTCTCCTTGCACACCCTTTACACGCACGCTCTTTTTCACGCGCAATAGAGCGTGTGTGTAAAGGCACCTAATCTCTGCAGAAACATAAAAAAATCGTCTCCATTCTCTACTAAACTAAACACTACACCTTCTCTCTTCCAGGAACTCCTAGTGACTCTCTCAACTCTGCTCCGCGGCTCTGTCTACGAGCGTCTCCGCTGGGCGTTCCGCCTGTACGACGTGGACGGAGACGGCGCCATCACGAGGCAGGAGCTGGCTGAGGTGGTGGTGGCTGTGCATGAGCTGCTCGGCAGGAGAGCGCCACCGGGCTCGCCGGCTGCCAGGCTTGATGATGCGAAGGCCAATGAACAAGTAAGGAACTTGGCATCTGAAGATCTTAAAGTGCTCTTTAAGACCTTTCGTGGGCTTTAAAGACCTTAATCTAAAAGTTTCTTTTAAAGCAAGTAGATGAGACTACGCAGGTCTTAGGCTGTAAATTTGACCTTAATTTATAGTCTTTAAAGGCTACACGAGGCTATCTCCGATATTCAACGATTTTCATCTTCAAGTGCCCATATATGGTTGACCGCATAGTGGTATTTGAACTGGGCTTCTCCGTGCTTCGGAGGACACGTTAAAAGTCGGTCCCGGTTGTTGTCAATAAATGTAACAGTCGTTAAGCCACGTCAAAGGCCTTCGGGCTTGAACAACTTTGACACTAGGTTGACCACTAACCATACGATAAAAATTTGCAAATTAGCGTTTCAAATGGGAGAAAGAGTTTAAGACATCAAACTAAAATGTTAGTTTTTAAGTTTTTCCATGCCAATAATGGCAAAATGTTATTGTACTTTAAGATAATTAACACCTAGTCAACTTGGGTTACTTTAAATCATTTGGGTAACATTGAACGTGGGAATTTGTACTAGTTTAGATTATTTTTTCATATGAAACCAACACAATTGATAAAAGTTTGCAAAACTAAAATGAATCTTTATCAAAGTTGGTTTCATATGAAAAAATTATCGAAACTAGTTCAAATTCCCACGTTCAATGTTACCCAAATGTTTCAAAGTTACCCAAGTTGACTGTATACCGCCACATTTTTTGCAAATAAAATATATTATTTTTTTAAATGGTTGTTTCAGGTGGACCGTGTGTTTAGGAAGCTGGATCTGAACCAGGACGGCGTGATCACGATCGAGGAGTTCCTGGAGTCGTGCCTCAAGGACGACGTCATCACTCGCTCGCTGCAGATGTTTGACACTGGGCTATGACGGCACACCGATGCAGCGCACACGCGCACTCCTGCCAGGTAACCTGAAGATTTGAAGCCAAGGCTAGAAAGACAGGCATTGACAGATCTGCCCGCGCTAGTTAAAAAGACGCATAGCTAACGTTGTAGCCCCTATTTTTCATTCTTTCATTCTCATTCTAAAAAAGACACTAAGAGTTGCTCTTGTGTCGCGGTGACTTTTACAAACATGCAAACAACAGATAACCAGACCCGAAACAATTATTTGTGGGTCGCACAAATAATTGCTCCGTGTGGGAATCGAACCCACGACCTCCCGACGCAATGGTTTTCGGCGCGACCTAAACCATTGCGCCACGGAGGCAGTCGAAGTTGAAAAGATGCATCTTACATTTTTGTTGATATTCAGTTATATTTATAGCCGAAATCAGCAAAAAACGGCGCGTCTTCCCATATTTTTTATATATTTCTATGTCACTCCGTTTCAGTTGTAGCTCAGTCTTTTATCAGAGGCAGAATAGGTTATTCTTTCCACCTCCAAAACAATGAAATAACCAGTCCAAACATGTGATCCTAAACCCTAAGTTCTCAATTTGTGTACTCGTACTAAACGAAGGGGTACGTTTGAGCGGTACCGGTAAATGGTTAATTTTGTTTTTTAACCCATTAATTGACTGTGGGACTAGTGTCCTGGTGGACTTAAGCCTAACTCCTTCCTCATTACGGGGAGAGACACTTGCCCTAAAAGAACATTTTTTATGTCCAGGACGGTAGCCAAAAAAGCCCCATCTCCCCCGCTGTGCCGCTGCGAGGACGGCTTGCTCCGTTCAGCCGCCGCGTGGCTCCGGGCCCGGCGGTACACGCAGTACCTGGTGAACGTCGAGGACTTCTACTCCCGCGTGGTACGACCACGGCTAAGAAGCGTGTTGCTGCTGCAATTTTAAGTCTGGAGAGCTGGAGTTGTGAATCTGATGTGGAACCTAAATATATTTGAAATCTGGTGTGTAACCTAAATGATACTAAGTTGATAATCTGTTGTGGAACCAAAAACATCTCAATTATAACCATCCGTAACTTTTAAACTCTCGCGTTGCATGTTTAATGTATAATAGAATACGGGAATTAACGCGAACACGCATTAAGCATTTTAAGGTAAAAGGCGTGTTCGCGTTAATTCCCGTATTCTATAACCATGCGGTTTGGTAGATTTAGGAGATCCGTGTCCATCTGGTATTGATCCATGAGGTATTAAAAGATTTAAGAGATATACCTAATATCTAATGTTCCTTTTCCTGTCGTTCCTTTATGCGTGTCACGTATCTCAGTTGACAACTAGTGTACGTCAAATTGATGGTCACTATTCAGTACATTGCTGCTTTGACGTAACGTGTTAATCATTATAATCTGAGGAGATTACAATGTACAGCATAGTGGTTTTTAAATAGTTGTCAACTGAAAGTATTAATAGCTCTCCTTGTCAATTTGAACACAATGAGTTCAAATATATTAGGTTGTTTATACATAAAATCGGATGATTTTTTTTATTATAAAATACAAGTCAATATTCTGCCCTTCGTTATAAGTGCTTTTACAACATCTAGAGAACAATATTAAAATCTAGATTATTTCAATTGCTGCTTTTAGAATACAAAAACTGAAAATTCTATCAAGTCCTATCAAACCAGCGTTAGGTTACAACAATTTCACATAGGTTACATTCCAGATTTCACGGTAACCATCTGTAACCTTCAAGTTCCACATCAGATTCAACAACACTTACGGAGTTAAGAACTTCCCAAGGTTAAAATCTATTAAAGATTTTGAAAAAACATTTTAAAAATTCTAAATACCCACTTTTACGTGGGATCCATATTTCGTAGGATCGACTTTGACGTGATGGGATTATTCGAAAGTAATTTAAACAACTTAAAAGCTACGCTTCCACTGTGTTATTCGGAGTTTACGGATCGTAAGGAATTTTTTGTATTCTTCTTCTTATCGTATGGTTAGTGGTCAACCTAGGGTCAAACTTGTTCAAACCTAGCCTTTGACTTGACTTAACGACTGTTATCTTAATTGACAACAACCGAGACTAACTTTCTACGTGGCCGAAAAAGCACAAAGACGCCTAGTTAAAAATCCACTATGCGGTCACCCATCTTTAGAATGACCGCGCCAAGGGTTTCTGTCATGACTTAACGACTGTTATCTTAAAGAAACGGGACTGACTTTCTACGTGCCGACAGTCGACAAAGAGACGCCCAGTCCATATACCACCATACCGTCACCCATCTATGAAATGACCGCACTAAGGGTTGCTTAACTCACAGAGCGTTTACCAATGATGACTATTGATTTCTATAATACTGCGTCCTCTGGATCGGCCTTTTAGTGTCATAGAAAATAATAAAAAGTGTCAAATCTGGCGAGTTTTCCAGTCCCGATAGTCTATATCGCTGATTGTTGGCAGCTCCTCGCATGATCAATTATTGTATCAACCACATTGTAAATCTTTTGGCGATTGAAAAGAGTGTGTCTTTGTTGCTAGCTCTTCTCATAAGGCTGTACCCCCTTTCCGAGCTAGTGGTAGATTCAGTAATTGTAACGACTATCATAAGTGTCAATAAAATAAATAAATAAATTTAACCCATTACTGTCCCACTGCTAGGCAAGGGTCTCCTTCCGTAATGAGGGAGGGGTTAGGCCTTGAGTCCACCACGCTGGCCAAGTGCGGGTTGGGGACTTTGCATGCCCTCAATAAATGTATTAAACAAATTTTTTGGCATGCAAGGTTTCCTCACGATGTTTTCCTTCACCGTTGGAGCACGTGACAATTAT
This sequence comes from Anticarsia gemmatalis, assembly GCF_050436995.1. Classification (NCBI taxonomy): domain Eukaryota; kingdom Metazoa; phylum Arthropoda; class Insecta; order Lepidoptera; family Erebidae; genus Anticarsia; species Anticarsia gemmatalis. Next base: position 4,226,213 of record NC_134773.1, on the reverse strand, counting down.
TTCTAATACACACATAACTTCGAAAAGTCATTGGTGTGTTGCCTCGGGTTCGAACCTGCGACCACTTGCATAGGAGGTGTCAACTTATACCACTCGGCTATCACTGCTCCTATTAATAATATACTTAATAACTAATATTTGACATAAATTAATAAATGATTTGATTTTGATAGAGACAAGAGGCATGAGGTCGAGGACCAATGTCGCTGTCTCTTTCTCGCTTGCGCCTTTACGGTCCGTACGCTTTTTTTTACAACGCAATGGAAGCACAGATGAACTATGTATATCCCTGACGTCAAAATAAGTCTTTAAATTAAATTTGGGGGTGAAAACCCGGAGTGCAGCCATTTTAAAAATTACAATTATTAATCTAATTTTAAAGGTCTCGGTTCTGTATCTATAATTATATATAATTAAAAGTAAATCACCAAATATGTACGCGTAACTTTTAAACAACTAAATTGAATTGGATTTTTTTTTATGTTTGTTACTGCCTGGACAAGGTTTTTATGGGATCGATGGGATTATAATTCCCATGGGAATGGAATTAACGGGATAAAATTGTACTACACTCGGACGAAGTATGGACTGTCCGCTAGTTTTTAAATAAATATGTGTTTCTTTATTTTGATTGAAAAATCTAAATATTATTTTACTAGAACCGAGATCTTATAATATGATTGTATAATTCCCAAAATATTAAATAAGAGTTAAGTAGCGTCTTAAAACATTGATCCCTAGAATAAAAGGATTTTAAAAAAGAAATAGATTAGAAGTAAAAAATTCGAAAAAATTATCCATTTTAGAAAATTGCTGATTTTATTTTTCTTTACTGCTTCAAAACACTGATTGTTTTTAATTTCTATCTATGGTTGTGTCTATGAACCACTTTTTTTTTCTATCCATGGTTGTGTCTATGTTCTTAATTTTACTTTTTTTATATGAAAAAAAAACAACAGGGTAAAAACGCCGGCTCCACGGTAACCTGGAATATAATTTCGACAAGTTATACAAAAGAAAAAATATGAAAAAATTTTGGATATGCTTACTGATGACGATATTTTTCGAAATAAAAATCTTATTTTTTTCTAAGATTCCTTTTTAAAGCTTTTCGGTCCAATTTTATCGATTTTTATAAACAACACAGAACATCTTTTACGAGCTTCTCAATGTTTTTTGAGGCGGCCATGTTTGTACTTCTTCTTTTTTTTTAATTTCGTCACGTTTTGAAACCAATCACTGCATTCTTGAACGTTTTAAAACTTTAACACAAAAACTAAAAGGAAATAAGACCACAATGGAATTGAATATAAAACTATAGTTGACTAAAATAAAACTAATTTTTATGTGAAGATATCAGAATGGAGCGAAGACGAATGATCAGTCACGGAAGAGTGAGTTTTTCAAAATGCCAAAACTTTTTCTTTATCAAGTGACAGAAACGTAAAGACCGTCCTTACGGTTCGAATAAGAAAGCTGCCTATATCCCTTTTGATACGCTAAATAAATTATAAATTTAACCCATTAATGTCCCACTGCTGGGCAAGGGTCTCCTCCCGTAAGGAGTGCGGGTTGGGGACTTTGCATGCCCTCAATAATTTTTTTTTAAACAAGTTTTAGGCATGCAAGGTTTCCTCTCGATGTTTTCCTTCATCGTTGGAGCATGTGATAATTATTTCTATCTAATACACACATAACTTCGAAAAGTCAATGGTGTGTTACCTCGGGTTTGAACCTGCGACCACTTGCGTGGGAGGTGTCAACTTATATCACTCGGCTATCACTGCTTTACGATACGCTAACCAATATTTAATCCACAAGTCACGAAAACTGAATGTCAATTTAGACGTTCACAAAACGTTCCATTTTAAACAACTTTCGGGATAACATAAGGAATTCAGAATGTCATCCGTCTTCGCTCGACTTGGCTGAAACCTTCCGCGTGCCTAAAATAAACGATAAATAATATTTTTTGTGTAAATCCAATTATTTTATCCAAACATTCGTGTATTGACAATGAAAAGTATCTGTACACGTAACAAATCCATGCAATGTAATAAATAAGTAATGAGTATAATTTGTTCTGACGCCAGTTATCATCAGTCTAGTCTTTCTTCCAACTATGTTGGAGTCGGCTTCCAGTCTCACCGGATGCAGCTGAATACCAGTATTGTACATGTAGCGACTGTCTATCTGACCTCCACAACACAGTTACCTGTGTTATAACACGATACCCCCCAGTTAGACTGGTTGTCAGACTGAAATGTTATAATGTCCTCGTAACTGAAATCCAGCTACTTACATTGAAACCAGCCGACTTTACACGAGTTTATTAACAGTACCTATGTCGTGTGTACAATACACAGGTACACTCTCTATTACATCACTCTCATAGTGCGCTGTGACGAACACCACCAGTGAGAGATCAGGCGCAGGACCGACGGCTTTACGTGCTGTAAGCCACATACTAACTTATCTTATGTAACATTGCATGGATTTGTACGTACTATAAAATTCAGACTACGTTTTAAGAGTGTAAAGTTAAAAGAGATTATAGTTTTCTACCTTACTGTGAAAAACTTTGTGAATAACCATTAGTAGTAGAATAAAAAGTTGGCCTGAAATATGTACTGCAATTACAGATTCACTGATCTTATATTCTTTGTATCGAGTATTAGATAGCTGAAGTTACTGTCATAAAGAAGTTCTTTTATAATTCGATAAGGGCACTAATCGATTAGTAAAATCGCAAACCCATCCCAGCGACGGTGAAGAGAGTAACTCGATAAAATTTGTATAAAAACTCGATAGTAACTCGATGTCGTCTCGATAGCAACTCGATAGGGGTTCGTTTTAATCCGTACACACTCTTAAAACTAGCCTAAATATTCAGATAATACGGTTATAACTAACAGGTATCCGGGCTGAAAGCAAGATTTAGTAAGCGCGTGTAAATATGCTGCAAATCCAAATAAAACTCGCGGCAAAGTCAGTGGTCAGTCTGCGGCAAAGTTGCCGCGGCGGCAAAGTCACTTGTTAGACTCCGGTAAAATGTTAAAGCGGCAAAACAGATTGTGAAATTGACGGTTAAATGGACGGTAAAGCCGGCGGCAAAACCGTTAAAATTGTCGGCGGCAAAAAACACGCGTGAATACTATAAAAAATATTGATCTAGATTGTTGATTCTTATTAAATCAAACTCCAAGCAATTATCTATCATATCACATAAGTTTTATTCGTTTCGGTAGAGCAATTCTTTTAGTAAGAATTAGTTAATAAGCTTGCATTTATTTATAATTTAGATGCTATTATTTATTAATAGATTTAGGTAAAATAAAAATAATGTTGTTCTTTGTTTTTTTTAGATCAGAATTTAGTAAGTTTTTTTTATTACAGAACTACCAAAGTAGTTAGTCGATTTTACTGGTTAGTAAGTTAGAAAGTTGGTCACACTATTAAAGATAAAAGTTTAAAATATGAGAAGTTTTAAGGACTTATTACCCAGTAGTTGATTTTTGAAAACAGTCGTATTTTAGACTGATAGGAATTATACGAAACACTTTTCATGAAATAGGAATTGAATTTAAAGACTACACGAGCGCCTCTAGCGACTAAACTTGGAAACACAAACACTAACTTCTATTTTTTAAGTTGACATTTCTATCGTTAAATTTTTTAACAACTTATTATCCCACTGCTTGTTTGTTTGTCGTATGGTTAGTGGTCAACCTAGTGTCAAAGTTGTTCAAGCCCGAAGACCTTTGACATGGCTTAACGACTGTTATCTTAGTAGACAACAACCGGGACCGACTTTTAACGTGCCCTCCGGACGAAGCACGGAGACGCCCAGTTCAAATACCACTATGCGGTCACCCATCTATGGAATGACCGCACCAATGGTTGCTTAACCCACAGATCGTTTACTGACCGGTGAGCGCAACTGGCTGTGGGCGCCTCATCCCACAGCTGGACAAGAGTCTCCCGAACGAGTTAGGAGAGAAAACATTTACTAAGAATGTTTATAGATATAAATACCAACATTGGGAAAAAATCACATTATTTCTAATATCGTTTAAATGTATTTCTGTATCTACAATACATGTTAAACTGAAAAATTTGTAACAAAATCTAATATAAACGATTTTCTAGTTCAAATCGTGAAATAAACTATTTTAAAAGTCTTATGTCCGGTTTCTGAGTACCTTCATTTAGCGGTAGTTTATCTATTCAATAACCCTTTTTCTGTATTAGTTTAAACGCTATTGAATTGATAAACTACCGCTAAATGTGCCTCAGAAACCGGGGGTTATTCATTGTGTTCTGAAGTTAGTCACTAGAGGCGCCACTTATCTCACCACAGAAACCAAAAGTAACTATTACTATTTACTCGACTACTAGCGAACAAAACTTAATAATAACGATATTCAACTCGTAGATGTTAATTTATTTCACTTGATTTATTGTTAATCGCTCCGTTTTACGCTTAAGTATTCGTTTAGAAACTATTAGTGTTACTTGAACAGTGTTTTAGACGACTTTTATATACCACATTATATAAAAAAAATCTTTAAAAAATATTATATCTGCTATAAAAAAGTCTAAGTGTAAACGCACCTTAACAACTAACTGTCAACTGTCACTTTGACAGATCTGACAGTTGGTACAGTCAGCTACAAAAGTCAATCAGCCTAGCCTTTCATCCAACTATGTTGGAGTCGGCTTCCAGTCTCACCGGATGCAGCTGAATATCAGTATTTTATGGAGCGACTGTCTATCTGACCTCCACAATACAGTTACCTGGGTTATAACACGATACTAAGTAAGACTGGTTGTCAGACTTTCAAGCTTCTGACTATTATTAACGAGTGTCAAAGATCTTTGAAAATCACAGCTCATAATTTAACGTGCCTTCCGAAACACGGAGGAACCTGTTACAAAATGGTTGTCTACAGATTTTTTTTTACCCATTACTGTCCCACTGCAGGGCAAGGGTCTCCTCCCAAACGAGTGAGAGAGGTTAGGCTTTGAGTCCATGCTGGGGAAGTGCTTAATTATTTTATTTCCGTGGTAAATAAAAATCGTCTAAATCTGTTTTATTAAAAGTAATACGAAACTATACCGTAGTTATAATCTAGGTGGAATATCTTATGAATCCTAGCGCATAATGTTATAAAGAACGGAAGTTATTCGATTTGACTGATTTCTTCATATGATAGGCCAGTTCTATGTAGATGGATTATTTTTTTTCTTAGAATTTATTCGTGAATTTTTTTTTGGCACTTTTTTGACGTGTATTTGGAAACTTAAGGCAAGTTTAAAAAATCTCTTTGCTCTTTTAAAGCATTATTAAAGACATCGATTATATTTTCTAATAACAAAAACTTTTACTATAATGATAGTAAAACAAGAATAGAAAGAAAAATTGTATTAAAAGAGATGATTTTAATGTCAAGATTTTTTTGTTGTAATCCACTTAAAATACCAGCCTGCGATAAACAAAGATAATACTTATTGATATCTATTCTAGTGTTGGCAGGCCCCCCACAAGATGGACCGACGACCTGGTAAGGGTTGCCGGAGTCCGATGGATGAGGGCGGCCCAGGACCGGTCCTATTGGCGCTCGATGGGGGAGGCCTTTGTCCAGCAGTGGACGATTCCCGGCTGAGATGATGATGATGATGATGATCTATTCAAATTTATAAAGAAAAATTTAGTAAAAGTTGAAATAAAAAATGACATAATGATACTATTTTTTAGCAAAAACATTCATACTGTTTCGAGCCAATAGAAAAGTAACAAAAAAAAACAGATACATTTATTTATTCCATTTTCAAACTACTTAGTTAATAATATTTTAGCAGAAGATTTAATTTTCATTATTTCCTTTTAACTACAGACAAAAAACTATCTAAAAACGACATAAAAAAGTTCACGTCAAAAAAGTTTCAAAAGAAAAAAAAATAAAAAAACTTTCTAGCATACTATAGTTTAAAACCTAGTGTATAGAAAATAACTAATTTTATCAATACTATCAGTGTTGACGGTTGTTAGCAAATGGTCGTTATATAATTTATTTAAATATATATATATTTATATAATATGTTAAACTTTATAATCATCATCGAAAACCTCAGGCTTCAGACGAGAATAGCCAGCTTTACCCACACACTCTTTGGCGCATGATATAACAATCGCGCGTGAAAGAGTGTGCAAGTGCGACTACGCGCGAATAAAATCGCGAGCGAAAAGCGCGTTTCTTTCCCGCGCGTAATCCTGCATGCTCCTAAAAACGCTCGATAGAGTGTGTTTGTAAAGCTGGCTAGGAACTTTGCAGGATTATTAATATTTTACGAGAATAAATGCGATCATGTAATTTAGCCGTTTTTTCCACCAGAAATGTGCTAAGCAGATACTCTGCAAGGATATAAGGACATCGGTCGATTGAAATGCAAAAGAACTAAATATTTTACGAACACGAGGTTAAGATGATGATCGTTTCCCAAAGATCTTAAAATGCTGTACCGAATTACAGAAGAAGCAAGGAATTTATATAAGTATCCTAATATTTTATATGTAAACATTTGCTTGCCGAAAGTTGGTATGGAATTGAACTATCATTTTAAAACCTTTCGCAATATAACGCACGCCATTTCAAAATAAAAATTAAGTTTGTACAGTTTTTACGATATTCTTGAAAAGTTTTTCGATATTTTAGCGTAATTTATAATTAAAGCCTAAATAAGTACCTCGCTATAGGTTTCCTTTCAAAAACTTTTATTGTTAATTTATTTGTTTAAAAAATTTACCTGCTAATTTTCCCGCCTTATTTTGACAGTTCATTCAAGATGGCAGCTGCTATACTTTTTTACACTTACCTTACCTACAATGCGTGTAAAACCTTTTGGACGAAACGTACTTTTAGCCAACCAATTAGTATGGAGCCTTGGCACACAGGAATTGTCTAATTTATCTGTGTATTTCCAAAATAAAGTCGCTGTATCGAACATCCCATTTTCAGCTGCATAGATCTACGAGACATTGATGTTCAAAATTCAGAATTTTATCTGTGCCGTCTACGAACCTTGCATACAATACTCTCTACTAAGTTGTTGGACTTAAGGAGACACTTTCAATAATTTGTACAAATTCAAAAATATTTAAACAACTGCCATCTTATTTTTACTTTACAATTGTAAGTTTCGGCAAAATTCGTTTTTTAACGGAATTTACCGAAGTTTTTCTTCTTCAACTTTTTTCTTTTCTCAGCACTGGATCTTACCTACCTCTTGATTTATCAAGAGATTACTACATTTTAAGTACTTTTAAAAGCATATAAAATTGCTATTTAATGATAATTTCAACAGCCTTTAGTAAGATCCAATGTTGAAATCTAAAAAAATAATTTATCAATGAAAATTCGAAAATGTATTGCAAATTATACGACTGAAACTTTACGTAAACCATATTTGTATATAATTTTAAACTTTCGCACTATTGCATTTTTTTAATGAGCGTGGATCCAAGCAAGTCCATTTTATGAATATTATTTTTGTATTCCCTTACGCAGTTAGTTACGGGATAAGGCAGAATGAGAAAATTTCCTGTGCTATAAAATTTAAAAAAAAATGTTCTCTTCCTTCATGTCACCAAATGTCAAATTTAGTTTTTTTATTCAATATGTTGGTAGTTACGATAATTTTCGTATTTTATTTAAATGTTTAATGTATTTTGCAAAATCTTTACCTAAGTGCTTGATTTGTAAAAAGCAGGAAACGCTGAAAGAACAACACAATTAATAATAGGTATGTCGCTAATCGTTCTAAAATTAGTTTTTTGATCTTTCTGTCTATCCCGTGATTAATATATGAGCGTAATAATGTATGATAATTGATTCCCTCCTATTGCTATATTATAAGATCCACGTAAATTCCCAAAGCCAAATGTAGGCACCATTTTCTTATTACATAAGTTTTGGATTTAAATAATGATGAATAAAGGACAGAAAAAAAACCATTTCATTTTCTTTTTCGTATCGTTAGGTTATAAAAAAAATACTTTTATTTTCGTTTGATAACAAAGTTATTCGAATCCAAAACTTATGTTATTCCGTAACAATTATTATAATGGAAATAAATATTTGGCGATTTTTATGAGCGCATCGTTTGGTTATTGAATTTTTGTATCTGCAGCAATGAACGCCATAATTAAAATCAATTATGGTCACTAGTGGAAAAATGTGAAAATTTTAATTTATAGCTACATTTAAAAAAATACGACGCGCGACGGTCCGCAGTTGTCCTATGACTTCACTTTCCCGCCAAAATGTATGCCTACTAAAATGTCACTTTCGCCATTTGTTTATTTCTAAATCGAATAAATTGAAATTATCTTGTAATTTCGACGGTGTGTTAATTTTTAAGGAGAGAGTTTGTGCCGTGAGGCGTTCGAGGTGTGTAATTATTATAATTACTGTAAATATTAATATTTTGTCGCTGTGTCAATACGTCCACGTTAAATCTGATAGTAAAATGGTTCTTCATGTTTTTTGTGCGTTTTATTTCGATTATTATATACTCCTTAGTGTATACTTATACTATAAAACAAAAACATTAACCTGCCTCTGTGGCACGTTCGAATGCACAACTGCCGCGTATTAGTCTCGGGTTCAAGTCCCGAGTCAAGCAAAAAAATATTATCAAACTCTGCAGTTACGACTTTCTTTCAATTCCACCGACCTATGAGAGTTATGAAATACTTATTTGAGTGAATAGTTTATTATTAATGCTAAAGTTTGCTAAATAAAGCAATATTTTGTAGACCCAGTGAACAATTAAAATCAAATAATTATTTAATCAACAAGTTCAAGCTGATAGATGGTAAGTTTTAGCCTCAGCTGTCAGCCTTGCTAGTCCTTCTATTCTATCTATCTATCTAATCAGCCCGTATCCACCCACTGTTGAGTGTAGGCCTCCCCCTCAGCTCGCCACTTTATACGGTCTATTAGCCTAACGGAAACAGTAAGAGGAATACCTCCCGTTTTATTAAGAAACATTTATTTTCAAACCAAAATAACTGCATTTTTTGTAGGCAGTAATAAATAACAAACTTATTTACAAAATATTCTAAAAAGGAAAAACTAAACGCATTGCGTCAGCTGTTTACGTGACTACTAAATGTCAAGTGGTCGCGTTCCAAACTACCACATTTTTGTAATATAAAGCATAGATTTAATGTTGGCTCTGTCTATTATCAGTGATATTGCATACATTTGTCTCTCTTTAGCAAGAAGATGGTTGAAATATTAAAAATTCAATTGTTGAATGCTGTCAAATATCGTAAACAAGACGAAATATTTTGTTTTAATAAAATTATTAAAAGAAACAGTGAATTCTTATTAGAAAATGTCTAAGAACGCTCACGTAGTTGATGGAGAAGCTTCTGAATCGGATTCGGAGATAGAAATCGGACGATCTCCTGTAAGTAACAAGTCAAATATTTGTTTCAAGTTAAAGACCTTGTTTTTCGTGTAAATTATCAACGTTTTCATAGAGTTTTTCACTTTACTTACTATATTTTGTGACAATAAGAATACTCTTAACTTTATGTAGGTTGCTGTGAATCTACGAACTTTGATAATCTAGTGAAAAAGTATTTCTCTTTTTGGTCATAAAGTTGACCATCAACTATTTTTGGTTTTAACAAAAACTCATGCAACTTTTAGGATTTGGAGCTATCAACAAATTCTGAAGCATTTGTAATAGCTGGAGAAGCCCCTGAATCTGATGATGGTGAGTAATATCAAATATCATATCATTGAACAACTCACACACAGTCATTTGACTCCAAACTAAGCAGAGCTGTACTATGGTAACCAAAAAACTGATAAACATACTTGTAGAAATTTTATGTAAATCAAGTATGGTTAACTCTAAAGTATTCTATTTGATTACTGTGTTAGAATGAAGTGTTATGTAGTAATATGGTTTTCTTAATTACCTATTGTTTTAAAACCTACTTTAGATGGGGCATATACTACCAATGAAACAAAGGCAAAACACCAATGACTTATCTAAGTGATGTGTGTATTAGATATAATGACCACTTGTTCCAACGGTGAAGGAAAACATTGCATGACTTAGTTGAACACAGTTCTTAAAAGAATTGCAAAGTTCTCACACTTGGACAATGTGGTGGACTCAAGCCCTAACTCCTCTCTCATTCTGGAAGGAGACCCTTGCCCAGTAGTGAGACTGTAATCTATCCCTCTTATTCATAAAAATATATGAAGCTATGAAAGGCTTATAAAGTGTTTTGTTTCTTTCACTCCTTAGCGAAATGTAAAAGGGAATACATATTATAGTAGCTTTTTAACTAAAATAGGTTTATAGTGTGTTTATGAGTAAGAGGGTATGTATATAAAACTCTTCCATTACTGAGTGACTGACTGACTGATGAACAAGGCACAGTCTAAACTAGCCTTTTAACTAAAATAGGTTTATAGTGTGTTTATGAATAAGAGGGTATGTATATAAAACTCTTCCATTACTGAGTGACTGATGGACAACGCACAGCAGAAACTACTGAGCGTACAAACTTGACATTTGCTATGAACATTCCTTAGCAAGTGTAGAGGAGCACTAAGAGAGGGTTTTTGGAATTCTACCCTGAAATTGAAATTCCACGCGGGTCAATCCGCGGGCATAAAGCTAGTATAATAATAATATTTTTTTTCTATTTCAGAAACAAAGATAGAGCCTCTATCGAACTCCAAAGAGCTAGACTTGCCATTAAACAGTCTACTAAACTCACAAGTGCCTCTCACACCAGCTACTATCTACAACTCATTATTACATCAGAAATTATGTAAGTTAAACTTATACAAGATTTACTTTATTCTTATATCTGCCACGCAAGTAGCAGGTTCGAACCCGAGGCAACACAGCAATGACTTTTCCAAGTTATGTGTGTATCTATACTAGTATTATAAAGCTGAACAGTTTGTTTGTTTGGTTGCACGCGCTAATTTCAGGAACTACTTGTCTGATTTAAAAATTCTTTCAGTGTTAGATAGCCCATCGAACCCCCAACGAAAAATGTTACAAAAACGGGGGAAATTATGACCCATTCTCTCTTATGTGACGCAAGCGAAGTTGCGCGGGTCAGCTAGTTAGAAATAATGATCACTTGTTATAATGGTGAAGGATAACATCGTGATGAAACCTTGCATGCTTAAAATTTGTTTAATACAATTATTGAGGGCAAAGTCCCCAACCCGCACTTGGCCAGCGTGATGGAGCCAAGGCCTAACCTCCTCCCTCATTACGGGAGGAGACCCTTGCCCAGCAGTGGGACATTAATGGGTTAAATTTATTATTATTATTATTGAGTTTGTCTGTTAAAACTTTATTTAGGAGGATATTATTACATGCTGTGTATGTTACAGGGGAATGCAATGTGTCATTCAGAGCGACAATTGAAGGTCTTATAAAACATACAACAGACATATCAGTAGAGAAACTGACCCGCGCTGATAAAACTCTGCTTAATGTACAGGTATGAAACTTTATAATGTCTTCACTGCATAATATTTGCTTAGCCCATAGTTTGCTGCTTACTGTTTGCTGAGCTGATATTTAGCGGTAATCTATATGATATGCATACTGTAAACAGTTATTGGGGCAAATAATTGCCGTAAACGGTTTAAATTACAATTTTTACTTACTTTCATATAACGGTCATTTGCTTCGCAGATAATATGCAGCAAAATATTTGCTACGCTCACTTAATACGACAAACATTTTGTTGTCATAAAGTGTGTAGCTAACTGTTTCCGCACATCTTTTTTATCACAAGCTATATGTCGACATTCAGTACGCTGCAGATTATTTGCTGTGGCAAACTTTTTGCTCCAGAAAAATATATTACTTTCAAAAACTCAAGTATATTTTTATACAATAATCTATAATAATTATTTTCAGGAAAGCATGAGAGCTACAAACGCTAACCTTACGTTAGCAAGAGCTCGGCTGAAACAGTTACATGGAGAATTAGAAAAAGCTAACTGTAGCGCCGCCTTACCAAATATTAAGATTAAATAAATTATTTTATAAAATATACCTCAACTTTAATTTAACAATGCCGATTTGTTACGGCGGCCAGTTTCAATAAAACCAGCCGACTGTACAGGACTTCGTTTACAGTGGCCAAGTGTTTGGGGCCGATGGCAACACGTGGTTTCCGGGGCACGAAGGTCTACGACTTTACTACTAACTTTCTCTCACTCAGGGCAGTCCCTGAGAATTTTTTAACAATAAATCTGAAAATAGACTTTTTGGCCCGACACAGGATTCGATCCCGAGATTTCTGTGCAGCGGTCACATACGTAGAATCAAATATATCAGTCTAGCCTTTCTTACAACTTTGTTGGAGTTTCATGTCTCACCGGATGCAGCTGAATACCAGTATGTTACATGCAGCGACTGTCTATCGGACCTCCACAACACAGTTACCTGAGTTATAACATTGTGACCAGCTGTATTTCAATGACATTAGAGTCGTATTTCGCACTAATATGTTGTGCTTTATGTCGGAATTGTATCTACGTGGTTTTAGTGTCATCTCTTAGGTTAGTACTAGGGTAGGTATAGCTGCACATACTTCATATGGCACGCGCGCAACGCCCCTTCCTCTTGTGTTAGTTATTCTGTAGTCAAAAATGACGTAAACTCTAATACTGCAAGCTAAAGATGTAAGTAATTAAACAAAAACTAGTTTTGTTTCATTTTCCTCGTCTGACGAGTATTGAACAAATATCAATTATTTCTTAGTATTTAGCATCTACATGCCATCTACAGACATTTTAGTTTTATTTATTTTGTTAAATTTTTTTTACAACGACCACGGCGAGTGCTACCTGCGCCGAAGTGTTAGGCATTTGAAGGTAAAATGCGTGTTCGCGTTCATTCCCTTATCCTATTTTTTTTAAACCCATTACTGTCCCACTGCAGGGCAAGGGTCCCAAATGAGGGGGAGGAGTTAGACCTTAAGTCCACCACGCGGGCCTAGTGCGGGTTGATTACATTACCTATTTCTATTTGTCTGTCTGTTTTTATGGAATAATCTCTGAAAAATCTATTTCTCATTCAGATGCCAGCTCTTCTCATTGGCCCTACCTTCCGAACTGACGGTAAATTCACTCTCTGTATCATAGACTATCATAAGTGTCAGCATTTGACCTACATGAATAAATGATTTGATTTTGATTTTGATGATTGTATCTTTATGCGTAGCGGGCAACGCTTACGGAAGGTCTTCAATACTGTTATTCTAAATAGTAAACACTACGGCTTATCTGTAGTGTCAGTAGAGTATCAACAAACATTGACCTATTGCAATATAATAATATGAATCATTGACACGCGAGATAAACCCAATTACTTTCCTGCAATCATTGGAAGTGCCGATTGCAGTTAACCTCATAATTATATTTATTTATTTTACTTATTTTTATATGTCGTAAAATGCATGTGACACGGTTACGTACGATGCGATATATCGATACAAAGGGAAGCGATAATATCGCGTATCGATACAATCAAGTGCGATATAGTTGCGATGCGATATATCGATACAATACATAAGTATTTTTGGGTATCCCTAATGGATGTAAAGGCAAGGGATTTTTGTAAGGATATCGTACCAAGTGGCGTTCTTTAGTCTCAGCCTATCACTATGGGAAAAGGGCGTGATATGTAAGTAGTTTTTGCGTGAAAAAGTAGCAAACATAACGACAAGCTTTCAAGTTAAATGTCATACCAACGAGTAAAAAGTGTGAAGTAGTAAAAAAGTTTTTAAGATTTGTTTTTAATAAGTCTTGTCATATGCTACAAATGGCCATAGGACTATAAGACTATTATTGTTAATGGCCAAACGTTAGTGTATTTCATACACTTCTGCCTACATCTTTGAGTAGCAGATAATGTACATTAAAAATTATGTATTTCTAGTAAATACGCCATTTTTGAGTTATGTTTTTTCTTGAGAAATTCTTATTTATTCAGAATTTATGATGCACGATTTTGTTAAACCAAATGATTTCTTATGAATGATCATTTGTTCAAACGGTGAAGGAAAACATCGTGATGCAACCTTTTTTTTTGTATGACTGAGAGTTCCTTAGAACTTAGAACAGTTCTTGAAGGAATACAAAGTCCCCGCACTTGGCCAGCGTGGTGGACTCAATGCCTAAACAGTTTCAGAGTCAGTTTTTTCGTAAGAATTGCTCATTTTCTGAACAAATGAGTGATTTATATTTTTGTGTCTGAATACATAAAATAAAATAATACGAAGTGGTAAGCCTTTTTTGTTGCAGGTAGGTAGGTAGGTACCTAATTCTTTTTTTACTCTGAAAGATTTTTTTTTGTCAACCCAGTCAAATACTCTATTGTACCTACAAGTTATTGCGGTCAACGGGTCAAAATGTGCTTATTAAAATATTTTAATATAAAAAAAGGTAATCACGAATTCAATACTCAGTTATATTAAGAATATAAAGAAATAAAAATAAAGTGTTTTGTTTGTTTATTTTGATTAAACGTATTTACCTTGGGAACTGCGCGTCTCATATTTTTTTTTATGTGAATAAAATCTTTTGTTATTGTATTTTAGTTGCTTATATACATAACGTACGTTTAATACACCTACACCATTCAGTCATGTATGTAAATAAATAATATCCTGTCTGTATGTATGCTTAGATCTCTAAAACTTCGCAACGAATTTTAATGCGGTTTTTTTAATAAATAAGGTGATTCAAGAGGTTTAGGTGTGTGTAAAAATAATATAGGTGTTAGTCTCACGTAATAGGGAGCGAAAGTACCTATATAGGTACCAGGTACGTTAACAAGCTCCGGGTAACATTTGAGAAATATTCTGAACTAAGTAGGTAGGTATGACTTAATACCATTTGCTTCACGGCATTCGCGTATATTACCCACTGCAGAGACATCAGCTATTTAAAAAAACTATAGCATTTACAAAATTAGTAAAAAACTAGTATGTATTATAAATGCTACAATTTGATAAATAAAAAACTAGTCGAATTTCGACCACCATCTACCACGAGTCATTATAAACTTTGACTAATCAATTAAAACGAAAAAAATATCTCATCATTTTAAATATTTTTATTAAAAGTTAACAACCTTCATATAATTTTTCCTCCAATGACGTAAGCGAACTAAGCGAATCCGGTTTTACCGCGCGCGCCAATGGCCATTACCGAACGAAATGAATGACAGTTGATCGCGAAATGTCCTAATGGATGCACGCTACACAAAATCATTAAATATATAGTTTTTCTCGCATAATATTGCAATGTTTACACATTAATTATTAAATATAGTGTTTTTAGTTTAAAATAAAAGTTCCTTGTGAAGTGTTTTGTACGAATCGGTGAGTTTTTTTTTACTTTAAACTTTTTTTTGTAATCAAAGTGTCTTTGTGACCTTACTCATCTTTGAAGTTTGCATATTAAGTTCTATGATATTAGCTATTAGCTTTAGACCCCGACTTCGTTCGTGTGGAAAGATTTTGCGGCTAAAAAGTATCATAACTTTGTTATCATGTTATCAATTATCTTTGTACCGAATTTCTTCGAAATTGTGTCTTAATTTTGGCGCAAATGTTTTACGAATATGGAAATACCTATCTAAATAATTGTTTTTGCTGTTAAAAACCTAGTTTTAATTTCGTTATCTTTGTTTTAAACTTCTTTGTGCCGAATTTCATTAAAATCTATGCAGTAATAGTTATACAATAACAAACAACCATATACCAATCTAAATTAATTTTTGTATGTTTTCTTCCCAAGAATTCGTCCGCGTGCTAAAGATTTCCCGGGGTACGAAGATCTTAGGTGTTAATCCAGATTAAAAACTATCTGTATTTCGCGTAAAATAATAACGAACAACGAAACAAACTTTTGCATTAACAATATTACTAGAGACCACCCGCGATTTCGTCCGTGTGGAAACCTGTCCCGTGTATATCCCAATCCCTCGGGAACTCCAGAATAAAAAAGCCTATGTGTTATTCTATGTCTTAAGCTACCTACATACCAAATTTCATCGTAATCGGTTCGGTAGTATTTGCGTGAAAGAGTAACAAACATACATACATACTCACAAACTATCGCATTTATAATATTAGTAGGATTAGCACCATGTCTGGTCACTATTTTTTTTGTGGTCAACTTAATGTCATAGTCGTATTTGACCTTTAGGTTAGAAAAACGCTGGCCAGTATTTATTTTTTTATGCAAATATTGACATAGCTTCGTGCTTGAAAATACTGACTTACTAATAAACATGGTGTAAGCTCTGATCTATACTATACTAATATTATAAAGCTGAAGAGTTTGTTTGTTTGCTTGAACGCGCTAATCTCAGGAACTACGTGTCCGAATTGAAAAAATATTTCTGTGTTAGATAGCCCATTTATCGAGGAAGGCTTTAGGCTATATATCATCACGCTACGACCAATAGTACCAGAGTACCAGTGAAAAATGTTACAAACACGGCGAAAATTATGACCTATTCTCTCTTATGTGACGCAAGCGAAGTTGCGCGGGCCAGCTAGTAAGCTAATATACCAGACCACAGAGTATATAAGATAACAATAATATGATAATAGACAAACAACTGGAAACTTTTTATAGAAACGCTCACCTCAAATACGTATATTGCGGTCATATTAATAGGTATTTTACCGCGTCAAAGGTAGCTTACCTCATTATATTGTTTACCGAACAAATCATTAAATACTAAGTTTTATTCAGCACTACTTGGAATAACAATATTCTTAGTATTTATCGTTTATTAGAGGCCGCCCGCGACTTCGTCCGCGTGGAAACCCTTCCCGTGTAAATCCCGATCCCTCGGGAACTCCGGGATAAAAAGTAGCCTATGTGTTATTTTACTGGGTTTTTAAGTAGCTATATAGGTAGGTACCTAATATATTCATCGTAATCGGTTCTGTAGTATTGCGTGAAAGAGTAACCAACATACATACAAACATACATTCTCACAAACCTTCGCATTTTTATATAACTAGGATTTTGAACGCCTCCGTGCTTCGGAGGGCACGTAAAGAGTCGGGCCCGGTTGTTGTCAATTAAGATAACAGTCGTTAAGTCACATCAAAGACCTTTCGGGCTTGAACAACTTTGACACTAGGTTGACCACTAACCATACGATAGATAGATAAAGTATTTATCTTATGGAGAGCTGGCTTAGTTAACAGCAGCCGCGCGAATCGATCTCTGAGGTTAAGCTACACTTGCCGAGGTTGTTCTATGGATGGCCATCTTATGACATATCGTAGGTTACGTTAAATTGTGCGTCCCGGCTGTCATTTTCAAAGATCTTTAAAAGTCGTTAACAGTAGTCAGAAGCTTGGAAGTCTGACAACCAGTCTTATCGAAATGTACCGTGTTATGAACCAAGTAAGAAACGCTATTGAATAGATAAACTACCGCTAAATGTACCTCAGAAACCGGCGGTTTACAGTCGGTTTCAAATCGGGTAATAACCTTATCCATATATACAATTATGTACAAGATGAACAAAAAATAACAGGTTTTTCATAGCAAAAAAACAATCATTATATGTAATTTAGTTTATCTTAGCATCAAAGCATGCAAAACAAAATATTTATATACATACAGGTAGACTTTGTTGAAAATTTGCTTTTAGTAATTTTTTATAATAAATCCAGTGGCGTAACTATACCGTTCGAGGCCCGTGGCCAATTCATGGGCCCCCTCCCCCCAATATAAAAAAGATGAACCACTTTTTTTATTATATTTTTGGGTTTTTAATACATTTTTAATCTTTTTTTTGCAACTGAGTAGATAACAAAAATAAATCAAAGACAGAGCTTTTTTGTAATAAACATGTATGATATAATAATATAATCAAAGTTGGGAGTTGGAATTTTCCTCTGATCGGGGCCCCTTCCGGCTGGGGGCCCGTGGCATTTTGCCGACTTGCCACCCTGTAGTTACGCCACTGAATAAATCCTACTAATATTATAAATGCGAAAGCTTGTGAGAATGTATGTATGTATGGATGGTTGTTACTCTTTCACGCAAATACTACTGATCCGATTACGATGAATTTTGGTATATAGGTAGCTGAAGACCCAGAATAATACATGCTACTAACGAGGGATCGGGATTTACACGGGAAGGGTTTCCACGCGGACGAAGTCGCGGGCGGCCTCTAGTAATAAATATTATTGGACAATTCACACACGGTTATTTGATTCCAAACTAAGCAGAGCTTAACTGCTAAACATACTTATATACTTTAATAAATTATCATTATGGAATATTTTATGTAAATACGCAAATAATTTTGTAACCATTTGGTAACCAAATAACTGATAAACATACTAATATGCTTATTATAGCGAGGGAGCGAGCTTTTTCCCGAGATATACCGGGAACGTAATCCAAAATCTAAAATATTTTCCTTTTTTTGCAACTCCCGCAAAAACAATTGCTCTTGTGTCGCGGGGACTTTTACAAACATACAAACAACGAACACAAAGTACAACCAGACCCGAGACAATTATTTGTGGATCGCACAAATAATTGTCCCGTGTGGGAATCGAACCCCACGACCAACTCAAAGGTAGTGGTGTAGCAACTATCTTAACTACTGCGCCACGGAGACTGTCAAACAATTGTTGATTAGGATAAGTCATTAACAGTCGTTAACTTATATAAAGGGCCTTCGGGCTTGAACAACTTTGACACTAGGTTGACCACTAACCATACGATGAATAATCTATAACCTTCGGGTAAAACCGATATGGTTAAAAAACTATATTATTCCTTTTATTTTTTAAATTAAAGATGATATAAAATTACAGGTCGTTCAATGTGAATTTATAAAGTTAAGGTCATAGACGTTTTAAGCCACGCCTTTAAAGAAACGATAATATACTTAAACAACTAACACCCGGTTTCTGAGGTATATTTAGCGGTAGTTTATCTATTGTGTTCTTGTCTTCTTATCGTATAGTTAGTGGTCAACCTAGTGTCAAAGTTGTTCAAGCCTGTAGGCCTTTGACGTGACTTAACGACTGTTATCTTAATTGACAACAACCGATATTTACGATTATTCATTTAAAAAACTGGTTCTTAAATGTCATATTTGATGTTTGAAAGGCATAATAATATAATAAACTAGTTGCTCTTTATACCAAATGATATTTAGACTCATAGCCAGTTGTGCTCACCCATCGGTAAACGATCTGTGGGTCAAGCAACTGATGGCGCGGACATTCTATAGATGGGTGACCGTGTAGTGCTATTTGAGCTGGGCATCTCCGTGCTTCGGAGGGCACGTAAAAAGTCGGTCCCGGTTGTTGTCAATTAAGATAACAGTCGTTAAGCCACGTCAAAGGCCTTCAGGCTTGAACAACTTTGACACTAGGTTGACCACTAACCATACGACAAAATAGAGAATGACTGACGACATTACTAGCAATTAATATTTATTAATTGAATCCAATTGGCCAGCGTGGTGGACTCAAGGCCTTACCCCTCCCTCATTACGGGAGGAGACCCTTACCCCGCAGTGGAACATTAATGGGCTAAATTTATAAATCTATACTTCTATACTAATATTATAAAGCTGAAAAGTTTGTTTGTTTGTTTGTTTCAACGCGCTAATCTCAGGGTCTACTGGTCCGGTTTGAAAAATTCAGTGTTAGATAGCCCATTTATCGAGGAAAGCTATAGGCTATATAACATCACGCTAGGGCCATTAGGAGCGGAGTAGCAACGAAAAATGTTACAAAAACGGGGAAAATTTTGACCCATTCTTTCTTATGTGACGCAAGCGAAGTTGCGCGGGTCGCACGGTTAAGCCCTTCTCCCATTACGATACGCCCGCGCGAGACTACCAGTATCGTAATGTGAGAGTCTCCATACAAATGTATGTGAGATACTTCGTGGCGACTAGTCTCCGAGACTAGAGTCGCGCGGGCGTATCGTAATGGGAGAAGGGCTTAACGGTACGGTCGCGCGGACGCAAGCGTCAGCTAGTATTTAATAACTAAACCCAATTGGCCAGCGTGGTGGACTCAAGACCTAACCCCTCCCTCATTACGGGAGGAGATCCTTACCCAGCAGTGGCACATTAATGGGTTAAATTTATAACTAAAATTAATTATTTGTTTATTTACAGAACAATGAAGGCGTTTCTGCTATGTTTGCTAGTGGGTCTGATCCACTGTCAGTCCACGATAGACCCGGCGACGCTGATCGAACTGTTCGGAACTCCGCCGACCACTGTCAAGCCTGTCGGACCTACCACGCCGCGATATGAGGATGTAAGTAATATGAGGCTTCACTTTCTTTTACGCTAGGTACGGTCTTGCACACACACACACATGCTTGCATGCCGGCATGCACACACATGCACACGCACACTCACACAGACACACACACGCACACAAATAAATAAGCACATACTAACACCCACACATACACTCTCACTCTCTTTCTCTCTCACACACACTTACACCCTCTCTCTCTCTCTCTATCTCTATCTATCTCTCAAACACACACACACACACACAATTTATCCCCTTGGGGGTACCTACAATTGATCAAAATCCTTTCTTAACGGGTGCCTAGGTCATAACAATATCTACGTGCATACATTGGCGTAACTACAGGGTGGCAATTCGCCAAAATGCCACGGGCCCCCGACCAAAGGAGAATCCCAACTCCCAACATTTATTATTTATCATGTTTAATAAAAATAGTTCATACTTTGATTTTTTTACTTCATGTTAAAAAAAATATTAAAATAAAAAAAAATGGTAAAATGAAGTTGGTTCAGCTTTTTATATTGGGAGGAGGGGGCCCATCTGATGGGTTTGCGACGGGCCTCGAACGGAATGTATATAGTTACGCCTCTGCCTGCAGGCTATGTTTCAGCCCGATCCGTCCATAGGTTTGCTGTGCGTTGATAGATCACTATGTCAGTCAGTTATGAGTTATATATATTTAGAGGTATGTAATTTAACAATTACTAACGATATGTTCCAGATAACAGTGAAACCCACTGACGGCACGACGGCCTTCGTGGACAAGAACGGGGAGAGTTGTCAATGCGTGCCCTATTACTTGTGCAACAACAAGAACGAGGCCGTCGATGTGGACAACCCGGATATAACCGGATATGGTGTACTGGATATCAGGTAAAGAAAGAATAACTATAAATTAAAAATTTTAAAATCCCCCAATTTTTTACCTAAATTTTATATTTCATATTTTTTATAGATTGGCTAGTTAGGTTAAGCCATTCTAATATTCCCACCACCAACTTTCTCATCATACGAAGCTATTTGAGACCCCATCCGAGTAAATTTCCTCTCCTCCCCTCACTTTAACCCCCTACAACTTTTTGACGGCTCAACCGATTTTCATCAAACATGACTAAGAACACTCGCACATAAGTAACTATGTATGGATGTTTGTTACTCTTTCACGCAAATACTACTGAACCGATTAAGACGAAATTTGGTAATATAGATGGCTGAAGACCCACTACTAGGCTACTTTGTATCCCGGAGTTCCCGAGGGATTTACACGGGAACATACATACAAACTTACAAACATTCACATTTATAATATTAGTAGGATGTATTACTATGTATGTTTAATAAAACAATGTAACTCCCAGGTTTGGTGAAGACAATCCTTGCCAGGAGTCTGTGGAAGTTTGCTGTACCATCCCCAAGAAGCCCGACGTGCCCAAGCCGTTGCCTGACCCTAAACGGCTTAAGGGCTGTGGGTATAGAAACCCTAATGGCATTGGCGCTAGTTTTAGTGTAAGTAAAGTTTTTTATTACGTTAAAATAAAAATACTTTTCATAGAAAATATTTGTCCAACACTTCTCAATCAGTCTTCTCCCAACTATGTTGGAGTCGGCTTCCAGTCTCACCGGATGCAGCTGAATACCAGTATTTTACATGCAGCGACTGTCTATCGGGCCTCCACGACACAGTTACCTGGGTTATAATACGGTACCTTCGGGTAAGACTGGTAGTCAGACTTTCGAGCTCCTGACTACTGTTAACGACTGTTAAAAATCTTCAAGAATGACAGTCGGGACCCACAAATTAACTTGCCTTCCGAAACACGGAGGAACTCGATACGTACAAGATGGTCACGCATCCACAGATCAACCTCGGCAAGCGTTGCTTAACCACAGATATCGATCAGCGCGGCTGTTATTAGCTAAGCCGTGAGCTCCTCATTTTTTTTAAACCTGTTATTATCCCACTGTAGGGCAAGGGTCTTGTCCCAAACGAGGGGGAGGGGTTAGGCCTTGAGTCCACCACGCTGGCCACTATGGCCAAGTGCGGGTTGGGGACTTTGCATGCCCTTTAAACAAATTTTAGACATGCAAGGTTTCCTCACGATGTTTTCCTTCACCTATAATATAGCTCCTCATATATCCATGCTTATTGCTCTAATGTTGTTATACTCCAGGGTTCAGACACACAGTTCGGCGAGTTTCCGTGGGTGGTGGCGTTGCTGGACGCTCACAATTTATCTTACGCCGGGGTGGGAGTGCTCATCAACCCTGAGGTCGTGATGACCGGCGCACATATCGCTGCTAAGTAAGTACTTTGACTTGAAGACTAATTTATTTATTTAAAACCTCATAATTACAGTCAACCTGGGTAACTTTGAATCATTTGGGTAACATTGGCAGTGGGAATATGAATATTTTGATTATTTTTTCATATGAAACCAACACAATTGATAAAAGTTTGCAAAACTAAAATAAACCTTTATCAATTGTGTTGGTTTCATATGAAAAGATAATGGAAACTAGTTCATATTCCCACTGTCAATGTTACCCAAATGATTCAAAGTTACCCAGGTTGACCTTATTATAATAATATGTACATCTACCTATATATGTAAAACTTAAAGGTGACTGACTGACTGACATAGTGATCTATCAACACACAGCACAAACCACTGGACGGATCGAGCTGAAATTTGACATGCAGATAGATGTTATAACGCGTAGACATCCGCTAAGAAAGGATTTTGCTAAATTCCACTCCTAAGGGTCCTAAAGGTTGGCCAACCATTATCCACTTAGGAGTATGAAAAATAGATGTTGGCCGATTGTCAGCCTTGCTCACAAGGCTGTATTTCATGAACCGTATTAGTTAGTTAGTTGAAATTCTGGTGGTTGAATGGGTTAAATTTATATATTTAATATTTTCTGTTCAGATTCGCTTCCGGCGCCTTGAAGATCAGAGCTGGTGAGTGGGACACGCAGACTGTGAAGGAGATCTTCCCGTACGAAGAGAGGATTGTACAAGAAATAGTCATACATAAAGGTAAAAAATAAAACGTATATCGTTTTAAAAATCTACTACACTAAGGATAGGCGCGGTGCCAGACGGAAATTTTAAGGAGCCTATAAAATATGTTGAGTATTACTCTAATTATTTATTTCACTATAAAAAAAAGTAATTTTTTTCTATTCTTCATAGACGAATCGATTTGGGGGTCGTCTGTTTTCTATTACAGTCGTTTAATTATTAAGTTTGAAATAAAAACATAGTTTTTGTTTGATCCCAGGTCATCAGTTATACACTAATTTAAACAGAATCAATTCAGATGTAAAACATAAAACCTTAAAAGACAGGTTTTCGTATTGATATGTATACATAGAACTGTTCTAATTTTGTTCAAGTAATAACTTTTATTTATTTTCGATATGTGCAGTATGATATTTAAAACAAACATAAAATTTCGCTAAAACCACTAACTGATATTCCAAAATTCTTAAATTTAAGTACTTTAGTAACGAAAAAGTTAATTGTCAAATATTTTCTAGATTTCCAGCCGAAAAGCTTGAAGAACGACATAGCGCTCCTCCGTCTGGACAGTCCCCTGGTGCTAGCTGACCACATCAACGTCATCTGTCTCCCGGAACAGGACGAGGTGTTCGACAGTCATAAGAATTGCGTCGCTAACGGCTGGGGCAAGGACGTGTTCGGTAAGTGGACATTATCTAGAGATAAACTGCAGAATAAAATAAATATCCTTTATTTAATTTCATTTAAAGGAATAATATCACTTACATTATCAAATTACTATTTACATACTTTTAACATATAAAATATTATACTAAACTATGAATTATTTGCAAAAAAGGATCTATTTACAATTATACAATATGTACAATGTAATAATTACTTAACTTAAAACTGCAGAATTTCTTAATGTAAAATTGTAAATAGCGCTATCTAAGGAAAATTCTGAATACTAGCAAACGTAAAAATTGAGAACTACGCCATCTATAGACAACTTGCAGCACTAATAAATCTGAAATTGTAGTCAACGCCATCTATTGACTGCTCGTGGTATTACCAAAATTATGATCGCCGTATTCTCAACGAGACATAATGCCATCTACCGGTGTATAGAAATATATAGTAGCTAAACGAAAGTTTTGCCAGAGATAATTGTGTTTTAAATAGATTAAAATGTTTCATGGAATGTGGTATTTAAAAATACCACATTCCATGAAACATTTTAATCTTTTATGTCCCACTGCTGGGCAAAGATCTCCAGAATTACATAATCATTTATTTGCCAGAAATGTTGTAATAACAAAGATATTAATAACAATATATAGGAGCAGTACACATTCCGCTATAACATTATAGCATGCAAATATTAATAATAGGAAAAAACGTAGATCTAGTGTCTACCACACTAAGCACTTTCATAATTTAACTCCCATCTGTCTACAGACCGCACCGGGCGCTACGCCGTGATCCTGAAGAAGGTGGAAGTAGACATGGTGCCGTACAGTCGCTGCAACACGCTGCTGAAGAGGACCCGCCTCGGGAACCACTTCAAACTGCATGACAGTTTCCTCTGCGCCGGGGGGGAGGAGGGCAAGGACACTTGTCAGGTAAGCTGCCACTGGATCCTTGGCAAGAGGGCTTAATTAAAATAAAGAGAAAATTACACAATTAGGAATCTCAAGCCTCAAAGTATACATTTCTTTTGGTTGAAAGCCAGTGTAGAGCTGCTATGAAGTCAATAGCAATGGGTAGACTGTACTTGGAGCGACTGACTATCTGACCTCCACAACACAGTTACCTGGGATAACACGATATCCTTTGGTCACGATTCCCTAACAATTTCCGCGCGCATCGACGTCTGAGGTTAAGCTACGCTTGCCGAGGTTGTTCTGCGGATGGGGTCCATTTTGTACATATCCAATTCCACCGTGTTTCGGAAAGCACGTTAAATTGTGAGTCACGGCTGTCATTCTCAAAGATCGACAGTCGTTAACAGTAGTCAGAAGCTTGAAATTCTGGCAACCAGTCTTACCGAAGGTAATCATGTTATAACCCAGGTAACTGTGTTGTGGAGGTCAAATAGACAGTCGCTCTGTAAAATACTGATATTCAGCTGCATCCGGTGAGACTGGAAGCCGACTCCAACATAGTTGGAAGAAAGGCTGATATATATTAAACCACTGGAATACTATACACTTGAAACATAATTTCTTTTCCAGGGTGATGGTGGAGCCCCTCTCGCCTGTCCCATAGGCAACGCTCGCTACAAGCTCACCGGTCTAGTAGCTTGGGGTATTGGCTGCGGCGGTAAAGACGTCCCAGCTGTTTATACCAACGTGCCCAAGTTCAGAGACTGGGTTGATGACAAAATGGAGCAGTG
Organism: Anticarsia gemmatalis; assembly: GCF_050436995.1. Lineage (NCBI taxonomy): Eukaryota > Metazoa > Arthropoda > Insecta > Lepidoptera > Erebidae > Anticarsia > Anticarsia gemmatalis. The sequence continues at coordinate 4,200,404 of NC_134773.1, read as the reverse complement.
GGGCCTGCAAGCCACGTCTTATAGAATTAAGAATGACGATTGAGGATTAATAAATGATTTTTGATACTATGTGGGCTTTTTGTTGTACCTTTTTCTTGGTAAGGTTGGTGATACTTACTGTCTTTATGCTAAACAAAAATTAAAATGCTTTTAAAGATTATAATTATAGACAAATCTTTATTTTGGACTATAGGTAATTATAATATATTTATTTCTTTCTTTCTTTCTTCCTACCTTAATTTACAAAAAAACAATAACGCAACAAACATATTTTCATTTTATATTTTGTTACATTACAAGAATAAGTAGCAGGATTGCATAAATTAAGAAGAGAAGAGAAATTCTTACGAATTTTTAATGTGATCATTAAAAATTCATAAGAACTTTTAATGTGATTTGAAATTCTTATGAATTTTTAATGATCACATTAAAAATTCATAAGAATTTTGTTGTTGACAAAGTTAAAGTTCTGCAGTTGTAGCGACATCTGTCGTGCAGTAGCTGCATTAGTAGAATAGCAATCGATGTAACCGATATTTTATTTTAACGCCGATCTAATTAATGCTAATAAATAATGCACTACTTCTCCACTTATTTTCTTGTTCATCTTGTCGAAAAATTGATCCACAGCTACCAGGAGAACATGATTAATTGTGGTTAAACATAAGTAAAAATTGGTTGAGCTGTCCTTGTGTTTAGCGTTTAAAAACACGTTTGAGTTCCAGGATCACATAACTTACGAGGAGGTCTTTTTTAGTAAAAATGTGTTCAAGTTTAGCGCCATCTGTTGAGCAGTAGCTGAATTAGTACAATATTAATAATTAATGAGTTGTAACGACATCTATCGAGCAGTCTCTGAACTAGTACAATGACAATTAATTTAACTGTTTTTTAAGGCCCAGCGCAGACAGACCGGAATAATCCTCGCGCGGTCTCGAGCATTTTCTTTACGGCTCGCGGATGCTCGAGCATGCTCGCGACTGCTCGAGCCTGCGCGAGGAAAACTTTCTAGGTTACCATTCTTCATTAAACAGGCCAGTTTTCGTGAAAATTCGTCAACGATGGTAGACTGGGCCATGATTATAATTGCTCTTTTGACTGAAGAAGAATAAAAATGACGTTCTCTCTCTTTAAACTCAGTAACAACATTGAAATTTTTCGTATGATGCTCGCGCGTCCTCGAGGATGCGCGGGGATACCCGCGCATCCTCGAGGACGCGCGATCATTTTTTGTCAGGTTCAAGCAATTATGCATTTTATTTCAATTAATTTAAAGTTGATTTTCAAGTGAGTTAAAAAAATCCTCTCCGCTGCGCTCCTTTTGGTCTGCGCTGACCCTAAATTAACCGCCGAACTAATGCAAAACCTTATACAGATGTTTATACAAGAGGCGATAAAAAACACACACAAGGATTTTTAAAAACATATATTTTTTATTAATATTAAAAAATATTTACAATAAAAGTAATCGGCTAATACATTTAATAACTAATAGATTTAACGCTAACATATAAAAACTAGCGACATCTCGCGGCGAATATAGTAACATGTCGTTTTTATTTAATTTCAATACTTTATTATCTTCAAAAAACTTTACTTTGAGAAATAATTACAACATTTTTAACAGATTATCTCGAATTATACAGCAAGATATAAGCAGAGGTATATGAAATACACTCACGTTTCGCCATTAACAATGTTAGTACCATGTAATAGGGGGCGAGTCTATTGCCATATACCGGGCACGATACCAAACTGGTTACTATAGAGAATTTAGCCAGATTTTTGGAAATACTATCAAAAAGTAAAATAAAAACAGTTTTTCCATACTTTTTGGTATGAAAGATGTTTATAATTATTATTTAAATCCTGTTTTAGTAAGATTCCGTACCCAAAGATGTAAAAACGGTCTCCTATAACTAAGATTTCGCTGTCTGTCTGTCACCAGGCTGTATCTCATGATAGTTAGAGAGTTGACATTTTAATATTATCGTATGGTTAGTGGTCAACCTAGTGTCAAAGTTGTTCAAGCCCGAAGGCCTTTGACGTGACTTAACGACTGTTATCTTAATTGACAACTAACGAAACCGACTTACATCTGTCAAAAATCAAAAGTTTCTTTCAATAAAGTTTTTTAAAGAAAAGAGTAATTAAAAAACATTTTTTGTTGTATATTGCTTTCATAGTGTGCTATTCGATTCCCGAGTCATGACTTTAAACTTTCGCGTTGCGTTTAATTAATATTATATAAGAATTTTTAAATTAGCGAAAAATGTCTGTGTAACAAGGGCCGAAAAGTCTAGCAAAAACAATAAAATATGCTGTTCGCGTCTTCCTATATAACAATAGTAAAATACAACGCGAAAGTTTAAAGAAAAATCATTGCTGGACTTAAGAATCGAAATGACATACTACTTTTTCAAAAAATGTATTTAAATTAAATAAAAATCAGACTATCGCTTGCACAATTCCATCATAACAGGTCTAGTATTTTTACATACATAGTAGAAGCGTATTAACATAGATTTGAATGCATTCATAATATTGTCGTGGCCGGTATTTGGGTGGCCAGTTTCATTGAAACCGGCCAACTGTAGAGTTTATGCCGAACGGTTATTTTCCCACGCAAGTAGTCACAGGTTCGAACCCGAGGCAACACACCAATGACTTTTCCAATGTGTATTAGAAATAATGATCACTTGTTCCAACGGTGAAGGAAAACATCGTGAGGAAACCTTGCATGTCTAAAATTTGTTAAATACATTTATTGAGGGCATGCAAAGTCCCCAACCCGCACTTGGTCAGCGTGGTGGACTCAAGGCCTAACCCTTCCCTCATTACGGGAGGAGACCCTTGCCCAGCAGTGGGACATTAATGGGTGAAATCTTTTACGAGAACAAGTTTAATACATTTTCATGAATTTACACTGAAAAATTTGGCGCGAACAAAATGGTATTGTCTATATGAATACAAGTAATTTCACTGCATCTGTAGCGCGGTCGGTAGTGTATGCGACTGCCGCGTCTCAGGTTCGAATCCAAGATCGGGTGTAAAAGTCATTTCTTACCCCCTCATGTACAAAAAACGCTATTGAATAGATATATTACCGCTAGTGATAGCCGAGTGGTATAAGTTGACACCTCCCACACCAGTGGTCGCAGGTTCGAATCCGAGGCAACACACCAATGACTTTTCGAAGTTATGTGTGTATTAGAAATAATTATCACATGCTCCAACGGTGAAGGAAAACATCGTGAGGAAACCTTGCATGCCTAAAAATTTGTTTAATACATTTATTGAGGGCATGCAAAGTCCCCAACCCGCACTTGGCAAACGTGGTGGACTCAAGGCCTAACCCCTCCCTCATTACGGGAGGAGACCCTTGCCCAGCAGTGGGACAGTAATGGGTTAAATTTATTTATTTATTTATTACCGCTAAATGTATCTCAGAAACCGGGGGTTAGTCGGTGGTGTATACGACTGCTGCGTCTCAGGTTCAAATCCCGGGTCAGGCCAAAAAGTCTTTTCTTAGTCGATGGTGTATGCGACTGCCATTTCTCAGGTTCAAATCCCGGGTCAGGCCAAAAAGTCTTTTCTTAGTCGATGGTGTATGCGACTGCCGCGTCACAGGTTCGAATCTCGGGTCAGGCTAAGTCTTTTCTTGGTCGATGGTGTATGCGACTGCCGCGTCTCAGGTTCAAATCCCGGGTCAGGCCAAGTCTTTTCTTAGTTGATGATGTCTGCGACTGGAAGGGGTCTCAGGTTCAAATCCCGGGTCAGGCCAAAAAGTCTTTTCTTAGTCGATGGTGTATGCGACTGCCGCATCTCAGGTTCAAATCCCGGTTCGGGTCAAAAAGTATTTTCTTAGTCGATGGTGTATGCGACTGTCGCGTCTTAGGTTCAAATCCCAGGTCAGGCCAAAGTCTTTTCTTAGTCGACGGTGTATGCGACTGCCGGGTCTCAGGTTCAAATCCCGGGTTAAGCCAAATAGTATTTTCTTAGTCGATGGTGTATGCGACTGCTGCGTCTCAGGTTCCAATCTCGGGTCAGGCCAAATAGTATTTTCTTAGTCGATGGTGTTTGCGACTGCCGCGTCTCAGGTCCAAATCCCGGGTCCGGCCAACCCTTTTCTTAGTCGATGGTGTATACGACTGCCGCGTCACAGGTTCAAATCCCGGGTCAAAAAGTAATTTTCCTAATTTTCTTCATCATATTTGTAATTTTTGATGTTATCGTATGGTTAGTGGTCAACCTAGTGTCATAGTTCGTGGGGTCATGTATCACGGATAAAGTATGGTATAGTTGTTAAAGGTTTTCATGTAGGAAGTGTAAGAGTGTCGCTTCGTAGTGCTTCGCTGCGTGCATCGCGCGAAGCGAGTGTCTTTCACCTGGGTATACCTGGAAAATATATAAATATTTCTAAACTACTGGAAATAATTAAGCTAAAAATGAAAATCAAAATTTTTGGGCATTTTTCAACAGGCCGTAGTAGTTTTGAGAGAAATTGTCGTAAAGGAAATAAAAAAAAGTTTTTATTTTTTAAAAAACAACTCCCGCACTAAGAATAATTGCTCTTATGTCGCGGGGACTTTTACAAATATACACACAACGGACACACAGTACAAGCAGACCCGAAACAATAATATAATCGTACAAATAATTGCTCCGTGTGGGAATCGAACCCACGACCTCCCGATGCAATGGTAGCGGCGTGGCGACCTAAACCACTGCGCCATGGAGGCAGCCAAATTTTGACGCGGTTTTATACATAGGGTGATTTAAGAGGAAGGTTTCTGTGCAAAAGTTGTGAAATATTTTTTTTTTATAAAATAATTGTTTAAGTCGGATGAAGCCGGAGCGGGCCGCTATACGGGCCATTTCAAACATGCTAACTAAGTCATGTCATTATATCGGAGTCGCTCACTACACATTGTCACATTACTATTTTCTTTTGATTATGACGTAGTGAGCACGATTGTAACGGCCTGATTATCTATACTAATCTATACTATAATATTATAAAGCTGAAGAGTTTGTTTGTTTGAACGCGCTAATGTCAGAAACTACTGGTGAAAAATTATTTCAGTGTTAGATAGCCCATTTATCCAAGGCTATATGCTATATAACACGCTATGACCAACAGGAGCAGAGTACCAGTAAAAAATATTCTCTCTCTTATGTGACGCAAGCGAAGTTGCGCGGATCAGCTAGTAGCAGTATATTTAGAAGAGACTATGTGTATATTACCTGTACTCTATGAGGTTTTCCGAGTCGTACCAGCTCGGCGGTGAGCGCGGCTGTGTGACAGAAGTGTACGTTCTCATCCGCTAACCCGTGAATTATGAGTAGACGACCTTCCCTGAAAGTAATACATATTATATAATATTATGTCTGTCGTTCTCGAAGGCAGGTTACGCCAGGAACGAACCTCGAAGGTATGAGTATGTATGGCGATATATTATATCATATCACGTTTGTTGTTCTTGAAGGGAGAGGTATACTCCCGAAAGGATCCCCGAAGGAACCTTGATCGACTCAAGCCGAACAAGTGCAGTATACTGACAGATGACCAGTATTTGCGGGATGTGTCCCGGAATAAAAAAAATACTAGTTTTTACAAAGCTGCGATACTACAAGGAGTTTTATTTGTGACCAAAACTCTGATTCCATTCGTGGCCCTAGAAATGTCCACGGAATGATCCACCTAAATCTGGTAACCTTATTTCCGCCTTGAATATGGGTCGTAAGGATCTATACTATACATGTAGCGCTCGGTGTAGGCCGTGTCGTAGAGCCGCCAGCACATAGTGACGTCACTAGTGTCTGTATAGTGTATAGTGTACAGTGTACAGTGTACAGTACATACTGGTCAGGGAAGAAGGGCGCGTGAGCCAGCACGCTGGCCCGCGTGTAGGCGTGCGGGGCCCGCGCCGGCGCGCCCATGTAGCGCTCGGTGTAGGCCGTGTCGTAGAGCCGCCAGCACATAGTGACGTCACTAGTGTCTGTATAGTGTATAGTGTACAGTGTACAGTACATACTGGTCAGGGAAGAAGGGCGCGTGAGCCAGCACGCTGGCCCGCGTGTAGGCGTGCGGGGCCCGCGCCGGCGCGCCCATGTAGCGCTCGGTGTAGGCCGTGTCGTAGAGCCGCCAGCACGTCACCGGCGCGCCCGCCACGCACACGCGGAAGATGTTGGGCCGCGTGGCCAGCGCCAGCAGCGACAGGTAGCCGCCTGATGACAAACAGACTGCTGTGAAACGTATTCACTTCGCGCTCCGAAAGGACGAACAATAGCCTTTACACACACACTCTTGTAGTGTGAGCGCAACTCTACCCAGTACTTAATATACGACGTTCAAACCATAAACATGTGTATCATTGAGTCATCATTACACTCCATCGCGCATGAAACTATGATCGCGTGTGAAAGTGTGCACGGCCTTGAGTCACACACGCTAGCCAACGTGTGACGTGTGAAGGTATGCCAAAGTCCCCCAGGACTCAGATACGGATACTCGATCAGTAGCACTCATCTGTGTCACACATACGTAGCACACATCAGTATCTCATCTGTAGCACACATTCGTAGCTCTCATCTGTAGCACACATTCGTAGCTCTCATCTGTAGCACACATCCGTAGCTCACATCCGTAGCACACATTCGTAGCACTCATCATAACACACATCCGTAGCACGCATTCGTAGCACTCATCATAACACACATCCGTAGCACGCATTCGTAGCACTCATCATAAAACACATCCGTAGCACGCATTCGTAGCACTCATCATAACACACATCCGTAGCACGCATTCGTAGCACTCATCATAACACACATCCGTAGCACGCATTCGTAGCACTCATCATAACACACATCCGTAGCACGCATTCGTAGCACTCATCATAACACACATCCGTAGCACGCATTCGTAGCACTCATCATAACACACATCCGTAGCACGCATTCGTAGCACTCATCATAACACACATCCGTAGCACGCATTCGTAGCACTCATCATAACACACATCCGTAGCACGCATTCGTAGCACTCATCATAACACACATCCGTAGCACGCATTCGTAGCACTCATCATAACACACATCCGTAGCACGCATTCGTAGCACTCATCATAACACACATCCGTAGCACGCATTCGTAGCACTCATCATAACACACATCCGTAGCACGCATTCGTAGCACTCATCATAACACACATCCGTAGCACGCATTCGTAGCACTCATCATAACACACATCCGTAGCACGCATTCGTAGCACTCATCATAACACACATCCGTAGCACGCATTCGTAGCACTCATCATAACACACATCCGTAGCACGCATTCGTAGCACTCATCATAACACACATCCGTAGCACGCATTCGTAGCACTCATCATAACACACATCCGTAGCACGCATTCGTAGCACTCATCATAACACACATCCGTAGCACGCATTCGTAGCACTCATCATAACACACATCCGTAGCACGCATTCGTAGCACTCATCATAACACACATCCGTAGCACGCATTCGTAGCACTCATCATAACACACATCCGTAGCACGCATTCGTAGCACTCATCATAACACACATCCGTAGCACGCATTCGTAGCACTCATCATAACACACATCCGTAGTACACATCCATATTCTAAATCCGTACCCTATTGCAGCGCCATATCGCCGAAGAAGCGTTATGGCGCGCTATTAAAATAATGACATTTTAATTTGATATTTTCCTAACAATATGCATCACAATAAAAAGAATACAATTTCTACTGAGTATTTTAACGTCTACTAAGTAATAAAAAATGATTTTTATAACCTATAGTAAAAAAAATCCACTATAAAGCAGTGATAGCCGAGTGGTATAATTTCGCGCCTCCCACGCAAGTGGTCGCATCTTTGAACCCGTGGCAACACATGAACATGAACAATGACTTTTCCAAGTGATGTGTGTATTAGAAATAATGATCACTTGTTATAACGGTAAAGGAAAACATCGTGATGTAACCTTGCATGCCTAAAATTTATTTAATACATTTATTGAGGGCATGCAAAGTCCCCAACCCGCACTTGGCCAGCGTGGTGGACTCAAGGCCTCCCTCATTACGGGAGGAGACCCTTGCCCAGCAGTGGGACATTAATGGGTTAAATTTATTTATGTTATAACGGTGAAGGAAAACATCGTGAACTTACCATAACTCCAGCCGTGAATAGCAACTCGTTCCATATCTATACAGCCGGTCTCTTTAGCCAGCCATTGTAGGACCTCCACCTGTGGACAAACGTATATTTTAATTAAAGTGGTCTTACTGTCCCACTGCTGGGCAAGGGTCTCCTCCCGGAATGAGGGAGGACTACGATCGTTTACCCAGTAAGGGCCACTTATAGGAAAGTACCCTAATCACTCCGGTCAAACGAATCACCCCAAAACTTGCTTGTTCATATTACGACCATATAGCGACTTCAAGCCTTATGGTCACTATTGAAAGGCTGTATCACCTCAAATCACCAAAAAGAACTGAATTACCCCAATCACCCGGTATCACCCAAACACCCCCAAGACCCCTATGACTCTAAAACACACTAATCCCGAATCATGCTTAAACGCTAGTATCACCCCAATCACCCAAACGCTTCCAAAACACACCCAAACACCCCGAATCACCCTAAAACACACCAATCACCCGAATCACCCCAGTCACACAAACGCACCCAAGACCCCCCAAATGACAATAAAACACACTAATCACCTCGAATCATGCTTAAACGCTCATATCACTCCAATCACCCCGAATCACCCCAATCACCCAAACGCACCCCAGTCACCCAAGGCCCCCAAATCATCCTAAATACACTCATGACACCCAGAATCGCCTAAAGCACACCAATCATCCCGAATCACCCCAATCCCCCCATAATTACCTGATCATCGAGCTCTATCTGTCCGAGCTTGCCTTTAATGGCGGCCTCCCACGCTCGGCCGCGGTGCTTGGAGCCGCGCGAGTCCACCGCCACCACGTTGAACCCGCGCGCCGCTAGCATGTGCATGTACTCACTCATACTATGACCATATAGAGACTATAGGCCCTAGGGTCACTCTAGAATGACCGTATCACCTCAAAACACTGAATCACCCCAATAATCCCAAATCACCCCAATCACACAAACACATCCAAGACCCCCTAATGACAATAAAACACACCAATCATCCCGAATCATGCTTAAACGCTCATATCACCCCAATCACCCAAACGCCTCCAAAACACACCCAATTACCCCGAATCGCCCTAAAACACCCCCAATCCCCCCATAATTACCTGATCGTCAAGCTCTATCTGTCCGAGCTTGCCTTTAATGGCAGCCTCCCACGCTCGGCCGCGGTGCTTGGAGCCGCGCGAGTCCACCGCCACCACGTTGAACCCGCGCGCCGCTAGCATATGCATGCGGAGTTGTCTGATACCCTGGGAATACGACAATATACTAAAAAAACAATATAATTATTAGGTCGGGGAAAGTCTTTTCGCATTATAGTATGTATGAACTTGTAATAAAATCTTTTCTCTACACAAAAAAGCTCGATATTTGGGCACCTCACGAGCTCACTGAAAGAAACCTAATGAACCGTGTACTCATTTGTGATTCCCCGACCTAATACATACCTATTTACGGTGGAAAAAAAAATATGAATCAGGGAAAAACTAGTCTAAATATTGAACATTATCTTAATACACTAAAAGGAAACATGCTATTATTTTTGAAGAAAGAAAAAACTGCGTTCAACCTTTTTGGATAATTTTATATCGTTAAAAAACGGGTTAAGTCACCATTAGCGCGGTCATTCCACAGATGGGTGACCGCAAAGAGGTATACGAGCTGAGCGTATCAGTGCTAAGGAGGGCACGAAAAAGGCGGTCCCGGTTGTCAATTAAGATAACAGTCGTTAAGCCACATCAACGGCCTTCGGAGCTTGAACAACTTTGACACTAGGTTGACCACTAACCATACGATAGATAGTAGGTGTGTGCGGCTTGAAACTTTGACACTAGGTTGACTAGCCATAAGGTCACGTACCTTATAGCTGTTGGTGACGGTCTGCACCTCGGGCCCCCCGTACACGTGCAGCACGGTGGGACTGCGCCCCGCGCGGCCGCAGCGCCACAGCGTGCAGTAGGCCGTGGCGCCGCACGACAGGCGGGTCGAGTAGATGGCCGGCGGGGGGATCTCCGATATACTGAGGGACCTTTCTGTGGACAAGCGACCTATTGTTTAATTTTAGTTTTTTATGTATTAAAGGTTACTTATATGCGAGTGTTCTTAGACACGTTTCATAAAAATCGGTTGAGCCGTCAAAAAGTTGTAGGTGGTGAAAGTGAGGGGAGGAGAGGAAATTTACTCGTTTGGGGTCTCAAATAGCTTCGTATGATGAGAGAGTTGGTGGTGGGAATATTAGAATGGCTTAACCTAACTAGCCAATATACAACGTGTCCCAAAACTCAACGTCAAAACGAAAACCTGAGCTAGGCCGAGTTGTGTTGGCTCTCAAAAAATATTTAAAAAAAATCTATTTCATGTAGTTTCAAAATGACAACCATTTTTGAAAATTAATGAGTTTAGTCTACTGTGGCTACAAATGACTTCTTTTCTAGTACTTTTTTTGTGTGGAGTATTCCTAAGTAACGCTACTACAAATTTCAATTCATTATTTGCACACAACTTCATTGAAATTTCTGAAAATATCCCTTTTATGGCGAACTATGCCTTGAAAATATTTCATCACTCAACTTTGACAGTCTGTCCTGAAAAATAATTGTACAACGCTTTTTCGGCATGTACCCTTAAAAGTTGGCGCATTTAATGGGCTTTCGAAAATGGTATAACACTTATTAAACTATTTCATAGACGACGAGAAAATAATAAAAATCTTAAGATAGTCGATATTTAAGATCGTCATAAAACTTTCTCAAAATTATTCTAATGTCATCTAAGCGTTCTTTCATTCTTAAAGAAGTCATTTGTAGCTACAGTAGACGTTAACTCATCAGAGGGTGGCAATTTGCAAAAATGGTTGTCATTTTGAAACTACATGAGATAGATTTTTTTCAATATTTTTTGAGAGCCAACACCACTCGGCCTAGCTCAGGTTTTCGTTTTGACGTTGAGTTTTGGGACACGTTGTATAAAAAGTATGAAAAAAAAAATAAGTATAAAATCGGGGTTTTTTATATTTTTAATTTAAAATTATGTTATTATAGGGGTAGGCAGAGATCAAACACCACTTGGTAGGATCCTTACAAACTTCCCTTGCTATCACATACATACATGTTGTCATACAGTATATTTATCTATAAATAATAATAAATAAATTTAACCCATTACTGTCCCACTGCTGGGCAAGGGTCTCCTCCCGTAATGAGGGAGGGATTAGGCCTTGAGTCCACCACGCTGGCCAAGTGCGGGTTGAGGACGTTGCATGCCCTCAATAAATGTGTTAAACAAATTTTAGGCATGCAAGGTTTCCTCACGATGTTTTCCTTCACCGTTGGAGCAAGTGATAATTATTTCTAATACACACATAACTTCGAAAAGTCATTGGTGTGTTGCCTCGGGTTCGAACCTGCGACCACTTGCGTGGGAGATGTCAACTTATACCACTAAACTTATTAAACTATTATAGATAAACTTATTTATCTATACTAATATTATAATCTATACTAATATTATAAAGCTGAAGAGTTTGTTTGTTTGAACGCGCTAACCTCAGGATCTACTGGTCCGATTTGAAAAAATCTTTCAATGTTAGATAGTCCATTTATCGAGGAAGGCTATAGGCTATATATCATCACGCTACGACCATTAGGAGCGGAGTAGCAACGATAAATGTTACAAAAACGGGGGAAATTATGACCCATTCTCTCTTAGGTGACGCAAGCGAAGTTGCGCGAGTCAGCTAGTACATTAAATTTATGTTAATTATATTTTAATTACACTATTGTCTGTACATACCTCTGACTAGTGATCCGTTTTCGCTGTCTGTGTCATCACCATCTCCGGACCGGCTGTCCCACGATCCGTTGAAACTCCGTGAGTCCACTGAATCAGCTAAAAAATAGACAATACAATTTTAGTCCAATACTATTTATATAGCCCGCACTAGGCCAGCGTAGTGGACTCAAGGCCTAACCCCTCTCTCACCCGGGACTAATATTTGTGTGATGAGCACGAGTATCTGTTCTGAGCTTGTTAATGTATCTATAATAAGTACATATGTACTAGCTGACCCGCTCAACTTCACTTGCGGCACATAAGAGAGAATGGATTCAATTTCTTCCCATTTTTGTAACATTTTTTACTGGTACTCTGCTCCTATAGGTCGTAGCGTCATGATATATAGTTTACAGCCTTCCTCGACAAATGGGCTATCTAACACTGATAGAATTTTACAAATCGGACCAGTAGTTCCTGAGATTAGCGCGTTCAAACAACAAACCTTTCAGCTTTATAATAATAGTATAGATTTAGAAGTATATAAGTATGTTTATCAGTTATTTGGTTACAGTACAAGCTCTGCTTAGTTTGGAATCAGATGACCGTGTGTGAGTTGTCCAATGATATTTATTTATTATTTACCTGAAGGAGGTCTATCAGTGATGGTCCCTTGTACGAGCAGTCTCGGTGTCAGCCAGGGAGTGATCCTGTATACCCGAGTTACAGGCACGCTGCTTATATTTGAAGATGTTATCACTGCCATTGTGCATTCCTACAACAAATAAAATTAGTATTAAATATTGAAGTTGACTACCAGTTAAATAAGGTACTCTTAATCATCATCAGTTTAGCCTTTCTTCCAACTATAGGTCGGGGAAAAAGTCTTTTCGCATTATAGTATGTATGAACTTGTAATAAAATCTCTTTGGCTTCAAGAATCACAAATGAGTACACGGTTCATTAGGTTTATTTCAGTGAGCTCGTGAGGTACACAAATATCGACTGACCTCCACAACACAGTTATCTGAGTTATGACACAATACTCTTTGGTAAGACTGGTAACTACTAACTAGGTTTTTCTGTGCATATGTGACCATATTATAAATATCTAGTTCCTCTGTGTTTCGGAAGGCACGTTAAATTGTGGGTCCCGGCTGTAATTTTCAAAGATCTTTAACAGTCGTTAACAGAAGTTAGAAGCTTGAAAGTCTGACAACCATTCCTACTTAGTATCTTGTTATAACCCAGGTAACTGTCGTATAATAGACAGTCGCTCCATGTAAAATACTGGTATTCAGCTGCATCCGATGAGACTGGAAGCCGACTCCAACATAGTAGGAAGAAAGACTAAGCCATGATAACGATGAATAGGGTAGTTGACTACCAGTCAAATCAGCTACTCATTATGAAATGTCAAAGGCATATTTTATCTATTCAATAGTGTTTAAACTAATATGAAAAAAAACGCTATTGACAAGATAAACTACCGCTAAATGTACTCAGAACCCGGGCATTAGATACACAAAGTTACATAGCGCTTATTATGTACACTTACATCATCTAAATCCACAGCACAAGAATGGCCGACGGTAGTGAGTAGCTGTACAGCGTGGGGCCGCGGCGGAGACAGCGGGGCGGAGTACAAGTGGCGCTCCAGTGGCGTCTCGCGGAGCCCTACGAAGTATACTTGAGAGTTCTTGATGTCCACCTGTGAGTTAGAATATTACATTAATAAAATGAATAAATGTCAATCTAGGTAACTTTTAATAAAACGATAAAAATGTTTATTTTAGTTTTGCAAACTTTTATCAATTGTGTTGGTTTCATCCATACTAATATTATAAATGCGAAAGTAACTCTGTCTGTTTGTCTGCTACTCAATCACGCCTAAACTACTCAACCAATTTGCATGAAATTTGGTATGGAGATATTTTGATACCCGAGAAAGGGCATAGGCTATATATCATCACGCTACGACCAAAAGGAGCAGAGTACCAGTAATTAATGTTACAAAAACGGGGAAAAAATTCACCCATTCTCTCTTATTGGACGCAAGCGAAGTTGCGCGGGTCAGCTAGTATAAAAATATAATCGAAACTAGTTCATGTTCCCACTGTCAATGTTACCCAAATGATTCAAAGTTACCCAGGTTACCCTGTACCGAAATGTACGGGCATAACTTTTGAACAACTAAGCTTCTTCTTATCGTATGGTTAGTGGTCAACCTAGTGTCAAAGTTGTTCAAACCCGAAGGCCTTTGACGTGGCTTAACGACTGTTATCTTAATTGACAACAACCGGGACCGACTTTTTACGTGCCCTCCGAAGCACGGAGACGCCCAGTTCATATACCACTATGCTGTCACCCATCTATGGAATGACCGCGCCAATGTTTGCTTAGCCCACAGATCGTTTACCGAACGGTGAGCGCAACTGGCTATAGACGCCTCAAATGTACAGGCATAACTTTTGAAGAACAAAACTAAATTATTATAATTGGTAGTAGTTACTTCCATGCAAGTGGTTGCAGGTTCGAACCCGTGGCAACACACCAATGACTTTTCCAAGTGATGTGTGTATTAGAAATAATGATCACTTGTTATAACGGTGAAGGAAAACATCGTGATGCAACCTTGCATGTCTGAGAGTTGTTTAGAACAGTTCTTGAAGGTACGCAAAGTTCCCAACCCGCTATTAGCCAGCGTGGTGGACTTAAGGCCTAACTCCTCCGAGCTGAAGAGTTTGTTTGTTTAAATGCGCTTATCTCAGGAACTACTGGTTCGATTTGTAAAATTCTACCAGTGTTAGATAGCCCATTTATCGAGGAAGGCTATAGGCTATGTATCATCACGCTACGACCAATAGGAGCAGAGTCCAGCAGTGGGACAGTATATACTCACCCATATTTTCCTGGCCATAACCTCCCATTCGCCGGCTGTTAAAGGTTCCTTCTTCAATACATTGGGACCATATGCGTTGCTTTCATCTTCTGAAATCATCTCGATCAGGGCTGAAACAAAATTGTAACCTGAAGCTTAACTTATAGAATATAGGTAAGGGTGTATAAGGGGAGTGGGCAAGCGTGGGCATTGGGCAATTGTGGGAAAGACAATCGTGGTAGACAGTGTCAGAAAATACAAAAATGTTTGGGAAAAGCGTGGACTTAACTAAGACAGTGTTAGGAGATTGTGGGGCGCCATTAGGCGACCGTGAAAAGATGTTGGACAACCGTGGGTAACAGTAAAGTTTTGGGCAGCCGTGGGCAAGCTCTAAAAAAGTCTGGGCAAGCGTGGGCACCTGTAGAAACGTGTTGGGCAACCGTGGGCAAGCTCTAAAACTGCGTGGGCAACCGTGGGAAAACCTTAAAAAGGTGTGGGCAACCATAAAAATGCGTGGGCAACCGTAAAAAGTGTTGTGCAACCACTAAAAAGGCGTGGGCAACAGTGGGCATAACTTACAAGGCCTGGTATCGCACGCGGCGTGCTGCAACAGGCCGCAGGTGACCAGGTACAGGTGCAGATGGCCCGTCTCCTCGCTGGCCCAGATGAAGGACAGCTCGGTGCTCTTGGACGGCAAGAAGTGTAGTATGTCGTGTACGTTGATCCACGCGTCTGGCGCTGTTTCTGTTATTAGTACTTGTATGTCTTGGATTAACTGGAACAAGAGAAAGAATATAAAATTTTATCGTATGGTTAGTGGTCAACCTAGTGTCAAAGTTGTAAAGCCTAGCCTTTGACGTGGCTTAACGACTGTTGTCCTAGCATACAACAACCGGGACTGACGTTTTACGTGCCCTCCGAAGAACGGAGACGCTACGTTAAAATACCACTACGCGGTCACCCATCTATAGAATGACTGATGTGCTATGTATATTAGAAATAATAATCACACATTCCGGTGAAGGAAAACATCCTGAGGAAACCTTGCATGCTTAAAATTTGTTAAATACATTTATTGAGGGCATGTAAAGTCCCCAACCCGCACTTGGTCAGCGTGGTGGACTCAAGGCCTAACTCCTCCCTCATTACGGGATGGCAAGGTAACAGATTATATTCCTGGGCAGGATACAATATACAATGGTATTTTCTAAACCAATATTATAAAGCTGAAGAGTTTGTTTGTTTGAACGCGCTAAACTCAGGAATTACTAGACCGATTTGAAAAATTATTTCAGTGTTAGATAGCCCATTTATCGAGGAAGGCTATAGGCTATATATCATCACGCTACGACCAATAGGAGCAGAGTACCAGTAAAAAATGTTACAAAAACGGGGAAAAAATTCATCCATTCTCTCTTATGTGACGCAAGCGAAGTTGCGCGGGTCAAACAAACAAACTCTTCAGCTTTATAATATTAATATAGGTGAGCGAAAGTAACGGTAACGAAACCGCGCTGTATGAGCTACCCAGCTTGTATTTGGCAAGGTAACAGGTTATATTCCCGGGCAGGAAATAATGTAATTTATATAATATACTCACAGGTTCCCCGCTAACGGGCGGCACATAGTGTGTGTGTGAGAGACAGTCGGGCACGTGCTCGTAGCGCGACGTCGTTGAGAACTGCGACAGTGGTATTAACACCAGCTCC
This sequence comes from Anticarsia gemmatalis, assembly GCF_050436995.1. Classification (NCBI taxonomy): domain Eukaryota; kingdom Metazoa; phylum Arthropoda; class Insecta; order Lepidoptera; family Erebidae; genus Anticarsia; species Anticarsia gemmatalis. The sequence continues at coordinate 4,183,822 of NC_134773.1, read as the reverse complement.
AGACGCTGCTGCTTGCGGTCCAGCAGCTGGACCCACACGCTGGAAAGAAGGAAATAAGTAGTTAGTAAATAATCTTGTATGAGTCCTGATTTTACTGCCTCCGTGGCGCAGTGGTTTAGGTCACCACGCCGCAACCGTTGCGTCGGGAGGTCATGGGTTCGATTCCCACACGGGACAATTATTTGTGCGATCCACAAATAATTGTTTCGGGTCTGGTTGTGCTTTGTGTCCGTTGCTTGTATGTTTGTAAAAGTCCCCGCGACACAAGAGCAATTCATAGTGCGGGAGTTGTCTTTAAAAAAAATAAAAATGAATGAAGTGAAATGATTACGTCGTCTAGGATTCTAGGTCTGACAAAGGATTATTATTTTTTTCGGGTAAAAGACTATTGATCTTTTCGAACTTATATTGATGTATTTTCAATAGTAGCCCAGATTTTGCTAAGGTTAAAAGGTAGGTAAGTTCAAGTCTGAAAATATTCTGTGAATAAACCAATAGCACTTAAGCCAACCTGAGGACCGAACCTGCGACACCTTTATCAGCAGTTGCACCTCATGGGCACAGATCTCTGAAAATTCTTAACAGAAAAACTCACACCCAACTTTTTGGCTCGACCCAGGATTCGAACTCGAGATCTCTGCACGGCAATCGCATACACTATAATACCATAGAGACACTTAATACTCACTGTTGTCCGTCTGGCGTCCAGCCCACCCTGGCGAGGTACTCGAACCAGGGGAAGGTGTCTTTGAGCGGCTGTCTCAGCTCGTACCATCTGATGTCCGTCACCTCCATGGAACCGTTGCTCATGTCACCTGGTCATCAAAATAAGCATAAAATACTATTATTTGTTCTGGTCTTTTTAAGACAACTCCCGCACTAAGAATTGCTCTTGTGTCGCGGGGACTTTTACAAATATATAACGCAAAGTACAACCAGACACGAAACAATTATTTGTGGATTGTACTAATAATTGTTCCGTGTGGGAATCGAACCCACGACCTCCCGACGCTATGGTAGCTGCTAAACCACTGCGCCATGGAGGTCGGATTATTCTTTCAAAATATTTACCGACAAGTCGTCGAGACCACAGACGAGAGAGAAGTGTTTGTTTTAACGCGCTAATCTCAGGAACTACTAGTGCGAATTGAAAAATTATTTTATTGTTGGATATCGCCTATTATTAAGGACGACTATAGGCTATAACATCACGCTACGACCAACAGGAGCAGAGCACCAGTAAAAAAATGTTTCAAAAACGGGGAAAATTGTGACCTATTCTCTCTTTTGTGACGCAAGCGAAGCAGTGCGAGTCAGCTAGTCTTTTATAAGCCCTAATTTAGTGGGGCCCTGAAGCCCTATGTACTTACAATGTTCAGCGGCTTCCTGGTAATAGTCCAGCACGGTCGTAGGCGATGCCTTCTGTAGTCTGAAAGTGACTAGCTTCAAAGATGACTTCGCGTTAGGCGTGCCGGCGCGGGGAAACCTAGAAATATAATAACAATTTAAATATTATATGTTAAAAAATACATTCTCAATTAGTTGATTTAAAATAGGCCAGGAAACGAATATCTTGCGATCATTTTAAATTGATTTTAGTAGTAAAATCACTCCTGTCAAGTCCTGTCATATTTGATGGTGTATGAAATACACCCACGTTTCGCCATTAACAATGTTAGTCCCATGTAATAGGAGGCGAGCCTATTGTCATATACCGGACACGTTACCAAACTCCGGGCTACTAGTGAGAACTTTTCTCATTTAATTCATATAATTTACTTACACTATTTAAATTGTATAATTTTATTTTTTGCTACATTACTTAAGACTATCAAGCCATTAAAAAAAATCTAATAACTAATTACACGACTCAGGAATCGAACCCGACACCTTTTAACCAGCACTCTTACACACTACCACTCACACCTCATTCATCATCACACACATAAGCAATCACCACTAAGAAATAGAAACAGATGGGTGAGCGCTCACCTGAACTCCTCAACCTCCCCGCTGCTGCTCTGTGATGAGGGAAAGCTGAAGATTTTGACCTCACTCTCGTCCACCTCTTCGTACACTATTCTGTATACGTCGTCTGAAAATAAAATATATTTTTATTTTTGTGTTTTTTGCAAGTAAATTAGTGTTTGTAAAATTTTATCACAAGTTATTTCTGGGATATTTTAATAATGTGAAAATGCATAAACATTGGATCTTTCACTTTCTGTCTATAATATAACCAACTTACCCCCGGTTTCTGAAGTACATTTAACAGTAGTTTATCCATTCAATAGCGTTAAAACCCATATAAAAAAACGCTATTGAATAGATAAACTACCGCTACGACCGACGTATACGAATATTGGATCTTTCACTTTCTGTCTATAATATAACTAACTTGCCCCCGGTTTCTGAAGTACATTTAACAGTAGTTTATCTATTCAATAGCGTTAAAACTCATATAAAAAAAAATCTATTGAATATATAATATTTGCTATTGAATACTACCGCTAAGACTGCCTCCGTGGCGCAGTTGACTGCCTCCGTGGCGCAGTGGTTTAGGTCGCCACGCCGATACCACTGCAACGGGAGGTCGTGGGTTCGATTCCCACACGGAGCAATTATTTGTGCGATCCACCAATAATTGTTTCGGGTCTGGTTGTACTTTGTGTCCGTTGTTTGTATGTTTGTAAAAGTCCCCGCGACACAAGAGCAATTCTTAGTGCGGGAGTTGTCTTTTTTAAGAGAAAAAAAAAAAAAAAAAAAAAATGTACTCAGAAAGCGGGGGTAGATTTTGAATGGATTAATGTCTAACCTTCAGCCTGAGGTTGCCACCAGAAGCCAGTATATCTGGAGAACTCCTCCTGGGTCACGTAGCACGGCACACCTGCTTGGCGAGGATCGTCTGCTAACCTGAAACATGGACATACATAGTGTTAATACTTGGTTAGAAGACTAGGGTCCCTGACCAGGGTACAATGGTGAAATCCAGGTCTAAATTCTCTCTGATTGCAGGAGGAGACCGATGCCCAAAATTTTTATAATTCCGTATGAATGGTAAAAACGGAACCCTATTACTAAGCCTTCGCTGTCTGTCTGTCCGTTTGTACTTACGTATGTACAAACCCGTACGTACGTACCCGTTTTATATACATTACCCTAATTACCCTAAATATATATACCCTATCTGTGGTCTTAAAATTTTACGAAGACTGGTCCAATAGTTTAGCAGTGAAAACTTAACAGACAAACAAACATTATATTGACATATGATTTATTATATTACTAAAACCACAAATGACTCGCCTATCAGGTTCATGTCCCCTACACGCATAAGTCAATCTGGTCGGTCGTCTCAGGTGTCCCCCGGCGAGCCATATGTCCCCCCTCGCGGCGTGCGCCACCAGCTCCGGGGCGCGCGGACACATGGCCGGGGTCAGGGGCGCTCCCCCGCCCGTGTTCAGCGACCGGGGCACTAGGGGCGGCGCCTGGAATAAATGAAAAAATATATTTTAAGTATAGTAGATCGAATTATCAGTGAATATATATCAAACTCTTCCATTACTGACTGACTGATGGACAACACACAGTCGAAACTACTGAGCGTACAAACTTGACATTTGCTATGAACATTCCTTAGAAAGTGTAGCACAAAGAGAGAATTTTTGAAAATTCCCTTTTAAGTAAAAAGGGTGAATAAAATCAGTTGCGATGCAAATAGGCATTTGATTTGACGTATTCTTTCGCTCTTAGCCCTGTGAAGCGGAAAACCGACACGACTAGTGAGAAGTGAGACGCAGGACCGAAGGCTTTACAGGCTCTCTGAGACACGGAAGTTTACAACGTCAACTCCAGACAATTTACTTAGCATTTCTTGACAGAAAAACCTAACCTGGGATTCGAACCCAAGACCTTTACGTGGCAACTACACTACCGTCAGCGCCACAGATGACTGTAAAGATTATCTTTTAAAACGTAGCATAATAAGTATTTATTTCTTTCACAAAGGAGACACATACCTGTCCAAGCCCCTCATCAGCTACAAACAGCGACGAGGCACAAGGGAACATGATCCGGCCAGTATGAGGGTGCAGCTCGTAGGACGCGATGCCCCACGCGGCCACCCTCTGTCTCTCCCATAGCAGCTGTTCCTCGCGCGACCACTTGCCTGAGGTCACGCCTAACGCTACGTTGGATTCGATGAGCGGCTTCCAGTCTAGTCTGTAATAAAAAATAGATAATATAATAATATTATTGAACAACTAGCTGACCCTGCAAACGTTGTTTTGCCATATAAATTATTAAAGTGTTACTTAGGGGTATGAAGAATAGATGTTGGCCGATTCTCAGACATACTCAATATGCTCACGAAATTTCATAAGAATCGGTCTAGCCGTTTCGGAGGAGTATGGCAACGAAAACTGTGACGCGAGAATTTTATATATTAGATTCACACACGGTCATTTGATTCCAAACTAAGCAAAGCTTGTACTGTAACCAAATAACTGATAAAAATGCTTATATACTTCTAAATACGTACTTATATATTTAAATTGCAAAGGCTCAGAACATATACTTGTGCTCATGACACAAAGATATGTCCCGGGTGGGATTCGAACCAACCATTTTCATTAGTTGTGACCGCGTAAACCACTGCGCCAATAAATAGGGTTATAGTAGGCTTGAAAGATGATATTATAAGTGAGAGTGTGCGACTAGTCCAGTAAAACTGACACTATTTTGTCCCAATTCTCTTTTGGTGGGAGGTGTCCCAACTCAATGAGTCTAGTGGTGAAATACCATGATTAGAGTTTAATCTATACTAATATAATAAAGCTGAAGAGTTTGTTTGTTTGTTTGTTTGAGCGCGCTAATCTCGGGAACTACGGGTCCGATTTGAAAAATTCTTTCAGTGTTAGATAGCTCATTTATCGAGGAAGGCTATAATAGGCTATATATCATCACGCTACGACCAATAGGAGCAGAGTACCAGTGAAAAATGTTACAAAAACGGGGAAAATTGTGATTCTCATATGTGACGCAAGCGAAGTTGCATGGGTCAGCTAGTATACATATGTACAGTACAGTTTTAGAGATTATCACAAACAGTTGTTGCACACTTTACATTATACTATGTAATAATATAAATAAATACATATGTAAAGGGATAAAGACTAGTAAACAAGGGTCAATGCCCTATGATGTAATATAAAGAGATTTATATAATATCATGTGTGAGATAAGCTTGTGATTAGGTTTAAGGCTAATTTCACTTGTTAATAACAATAATAAATATCACTAGCTGACCCGCGCAACTTCACTTGCGTCACATAGGAGAGAATGGATCAAAATTTTCCCCGTTTTTGTAACATTTTTCAGTGGTACTCTGCTCCTATTGGTTGTAGCATAATCATATATATAGCCTATAGCCTTCCTCGATAAATGGACTATCTAAAACTGAAAGATTTTTTCAAATCAGTTCAGTAGTTCCTGAGATTAGTGCATTCAAACAAATAAACAAACTCTTCAGCTTTATAATATTAGTATAGATTGGGCAACTTAAACACGGTCATTTGATTAACTGTCCCGCTGCAAGGCAAGGGTCTCCTCCTATAATGAGGATGGGGTTAGGCCTTGAGTCCGACAAGCTGACAAATTGTGGTTTGGGTTAAAATATGCGTTATTTTATTCTGTTTGGGTGTGAATATACAAATTCATCAAAAAGAATAAGCTGTTATTTTCTTGCAGTTGTTCCATACAATATATAACATAATTTTTGTTATTATTCTTCATTCACATGCATATAATACAAATATTGTATGCATGAATAATTAACACATAATTTAACTTTTTGAAGGACATTACTAATTGTTTTAAACCAAAAGATATTGTTTAAAATATTTTATTTACATAATTACCCCAATCGTTGTATTTTATTGTTTATTTTTGAGTAAATTTGTATTTAAGTATACATTTACAACTTGTATTTACAATTTGTATTTAATCACACCTTTTTCCCATAGAGGTATACAGGGGCTAAACAACACCCAACTTGATACAATCCTTACAAACTTCCCTTGTCTCATTCACAATAACAAATTTAATGAAAATCACCTTTTTATTGTTTCTCTGAAATAATATGATCACGAAATAGTCATATTAATCTAAAGGAAACAGGTTACAGGAAGAATTAAACAGAAATATTTAATTTTATGTACAAAATTAATGATGTCTGAAGTTTTATACAATTGATTATGATCTATAATTCCCACAGAATTTTATGAAGGTCTTGAACAACTAACTTGAGGAAAAAGTTTATAAAACCATAGCAAAAGACTGCCTCAATCAATTTTATTGAGATAGCCCTAATTTTGATGGTAATGGTCCTCATTCCAATGGTATATCTATTTTGGATACTCAATTTTTAATAAGTTCGTAGCCAGTCGAGTCAACTGAGTAGCCATACCATGTTTTGTGAATTCGAACTTTTGTTACAATTTTGATATTCAATACTTTCAATAGTCAAATGCCTAGTTTCTGAGGTACATTTAGTGGCAGTTTATCTATTCAAACTGTCATGTTTATATGAACCTTAACAATAAAAGTTGTTTAGCCAATTTTGAAACAAGGTTTACAATAGAAAAAACAACATATAACCTAACTTTAGACCAAAAAGTACACAGGCAAGTCTAAATTGATGATTGTTTTGCAACTATTTTCCTGTACCCAAAAGCAAACACCACTATGAACATTTTTATTTCCTTGTGATAACCATAATAAAGAGAGTCTCATTGTCTTTGCCTAAGTTCAAGCCTCCATAGTAACAAACCATAATTGTTTAACTTTATCTTCTATTTAGACATCAACTTTGTGATAAACAACACAACAGCTGTCTTATTGACAACAGCTGAGATTTAATCCAATAATTTGATTAAGAATAGAGAAATATAGGGAATAAATGAGTAACACATGCAACAAGGTTACATTTCTTTAGATAAAACATATGCACATTCCAAAACATAGTTATCAACAAAAGAAAGTTCACAATGAACTGATAAGGCAATTTATTATTGTATTAATACTTTATGAAGTAATTTATCTTGATTTAAACACATAATTAGTGCATGAGAATTTTCCAATGGCGCGAAAACATGATGCCTAAATTAAATATCTATGCCAAGACATAAACCTATACAGCCTTTGTTAAAAAAAAAAAAATGTCATACCTGGAATTACTTGGTTGTTGTGATGGAGTAACATCTGTGTATAAAAGTGTTATCTCCCATCCATTCTGAGGGTTCCTCAAGAAATATATCCTCGTCTTCCCATTGCCAAGTTTACGAAAACTTATAGCAAGTGGGACCATAGTCGACAGACATGATAATTCTTTTCGTAAATCGTGAACTGCCTGTCTAACTTCCGCCCAGGAGTATCGTTTCGAAGGCGGACGGATATATTCTCCCGACGCCGCCCCATCTCCAGCCCCTCTCACTTCCATAATATCAGTTTCCATTAATTTATACTCCACCGAAAATCAATTTTTTTCCCTTCTCAAATTTTTATTCATGATGTAACAAAGAACGGTAAATGTGTGCACTTTGACACGTAATTCGACTAATTTAATGAATATTTAAATAGCGAGCTCATTATAATAATGAATTATAATGATTTAATTTTTGTTTTACTAAAAATAGGGCCAACACACTCGTTTTTTGACTTTTAGTTGTCTTGCCAAATGGTCGCTGACCGATCGCGGTTCTACTACTGGAACACAGTACGTTTACATTTTTCATTCGAAGTAAAACTGGAAATTGTAACCTGTCTCACTCATACTACATGTGCCAGAACGAGCCAAAGATATATGAATTTTGACGTGTTCTTGTGATTGATAGAGAAAGTGAGAAACGAGTGAGTTTTCGTGTGGCATGTACGTTCGGATATACAATAACGTAAAGTAACAGAAAAGTATACAAAACGAAGTTTAAATAAAAAATTAGGTCTCTTCTATAACAGTGGTCGTGACTATATAATCTAAAAGTTTAGTGGTTAACGTATTTCCAACTGCATTATTGCATTATATTAATAAACATTATATTATTTGGCTTAAGTGTTCAAATAAAGTTTTAATCATGTAGGTAAATAAGTTTGTTTTCATCCACACCTATAGACATGTATCCGAACTATCCATGTTAGACAACCTATTTAGAAAAATCATGTTAGCCAACATTAGAAAATGAGAGACAGACCCGTTCAGAAACTATTTGCAAAAAGTTAAAAGCAAATAAAAGCTATATATTTTAAATAAGAACGATATCTATAATGTTATTGAGTTAAAGCCAGTGGAACCTTTCAACTTTGTACCATATAAACGCGATCTAAAATAAAACAAATCAAAAATGAAAGACAACATGATTAGAATTTTAGTACATTAATATTTGTTCACATGTCATGTAGATACGATAGTTTTATGATTATCATTTTATTACTTAATACATATTCAATTAAAATATATTTATTTATTTTTGTTTTCCGATAATAAATCAATAATAAATTCGAACAGGATATGACAACATTTTTTTAAACTACTGCAGTTCCGGCAACAATTGCCGCCGAACTGTCAATCGCGAAAACATGTCGCTATAGACGTCGCGTCGATCTGTTGTTTTCTTTACCAATTTGCGCTTCGCAAAAATGGCTCCAGTGTTTAATGTGATACGGACTTGTGGTATATTAATCGGCTTATTTTTTTATGTGCACGCCGTTGATAATAATACGTCCAAACCAAGGATAATATCGTTAAAATTGGACAACAAAATATGTGATAGAAACAGTTGTAAATATTTAGTAAACATAAAGGGTGGTGAGTTTCTCGGGCATTATTCTTGGAGATTAACCCCTGTGGAAGCCGTAGAGGGTGGTAAATGTGACGTCATATACCCTAACTACGAATTAAAGGAGGTATTTAATACGAAATGGGTGACGAAACTTGAAATTTTGGTGCCTATATCGGACGTAAAATTGTATTTTTGTTTGTATAAAAATGATGTGGAAAATAGTCCGTTTGGTGGAAAGTGGGTGCATCAAGGTGTTCAACATTTCTTGGATACTGGAAGCGATAGTACGGAGCAGTCGTAAGTATTTTTTTCGTTATAAACTTTCACTAAATTAATCGTTTTAGTGCACGTTCAGGAAACGGTTTATTGTGATCGTTTTTTTAACAGTAAGGTCAATAAAACATCTATTGTACTATATTCTATCCATTTTTTGGTCATTCTTAAGGCTATTTTAACTCAAAAAAAGTACAACGATATTTTATAAATTAGTTTTATTTCGATTTCAAAATTTGTGAGAGTACCCACTTGATAAATTTGCACGTATTTTTATTTATTATTTTTCATTTATAATATTATAAAATAGTATTAATATATTCAATGTACAGAATTTTGTTATAAATAAACTAAAACGAAACATTAAATTAATACATTAAATAATAATTTTATATGTACAAACGAAAAATAAAATAATAATAATAAAGGAACTAAACATAAATAAAACTAAAATAAGGCATCATAAAATATCTCCGCATCGCCGTCCCCGGGTAACGTGCCCAGAAGGCTGGCAGCATTGCCACGTTGAATGGCAATGCTTATTCTTTGCCCTAAGTAAAGGCCAGCCCTCTGGTCACGTGTCGTGCTGACTATTCGGCGAGAGATATCAAAGAAATTTTTTTTTTGCACTAAATAAATATACTTGGTTACTAATATTATTAATGCAAAAGCAAAATTCTGAGAAGCAATGACTTGTATATAACAAATTATATCTCTTAAACATAGAAACCACTAAACCAATAAACAAAAAACAAATTTTTTTCATTAAAAAAAATACGAAAAAATGTTAGAGAAAAGACTTACAGTAACTTAACTTATGACTACAATGAAACACGGGGCAATTTACCCTGAAAAATCTTCTCACACAGATGAAAATAATAGCGTGCTGAAACTAGTATATCTATAATTCCTTTCAACTAAAATCCATAAAGAATTGTTTACATTGTTATAAAATATTTCTTTAAAGTTTGCATTTTATTATCACATTGTTCCTGCTGCATAGCTCATAAAGTTATTGCTGGATAAATATTATTGCATAGTTGTAAAGACAACATAGTTTTAAATATATTTCTATGTTTATTCAAAAATAGACTGGACAAATATTTATTTAATGAATGATTACATCATAGTGAATTACCAGGATACAGGCATCCAGTTGTATACAACTGCATGCCTGCTAATAAATAAATAAATAAATATTGCAGCTATTCTAGCTTTGTTTTAATTTTCCACCTGGGTCTAGATATTAATCTAAATATAACTGAGACAGGCTCATATTTGTGTTAATAGGTTACTAACCCATATCTGCACATAGGGTTGGTGAGGGAGAAAATGACGCACTCATTTATGGACATAAATGTAACTTAATTAACATACTATTATGTAAAAATTACAAAAATCTGTCATAAAAAAAATTCTGGCCATAAATGGGTTTAAAAACCCTACTTCCCAATGATCTTGTAACCAGTAATGAGATCTTTATGTCTCAGATTATTTTCTCTGCTAAAAATCTGTTCTACGTTTTTTCCCACTCCTTCTCATCCTTGAATTTTTTGGGTCTGCCGACATAAAATTGTCCATAACACAAAGATTTGAATCCTTAGACCTCCCTGTAAGAATAAGCTTAATCCATTTACTACCAAGTACCTATCTAAGTCATAATAATTTTTAATACCTGAAAACCCTACCCTAGCCTATGCAAAAGTTTACAATAGCAAAACCAAGTGAAACGCAACACACTCTTAATTACACAATTATATTAGTTTTATATAAAGGTAGACTGACACATTAAGCAAGAATTTAGGTACATAAACAACAGCATTCCAATTTCAATAATTAATTTCCACTTTAAAAAAAAGTAGTATTTGTCCTACATATTTTTTATATTGTTTTTTCCTGTATGCATAACATTTAATTACTTACTAGGTACTTATTACTGTTACCTGCCTATGCTGACGTAAATTATGCGTACATAATCAGGGATTTTGCTATTTATAATCTATTAATTAGTTTCGTCTAATTATAGATGATTTACGATAAAAATATACTTAGAAGTGATAGAAAAATAAATGACCAGCGTAATTAATGCGTATCAATGCGTATATTTTCATCTCGGGAATGCAGAAAACTGAAAACCGATAACTTCTGCCATGAACAAACTAAGAGAGTCAATTCTACGATATTTTCGCCAAAAATTTCCGTAAATACAAACGAAATCGCTGCTTCAACGCATAATTGAGTTAAGCACTGACGTTTCATCCTTATTTGGTGGAAATGCGCCCTTACAACATCACGTGATTGCCCCTAATTCCCTAGAAACCTTTTACTACTGCTAAGGTAAGGCTCCCGAAATAAAAGTTGATAAGCCGGGACTCCATCACAATTTCAAATCCGAGTTCGGAGCTCGTTAAACAAATTAGTGCGTTATCACACCCCTGATTCACAGTAAAGTGAGTGAGAGTGAGCGAGACAGAACGATGTCCCTGTCTACACCATAACGTGATAATGAGCAATATGAATCATGGTAATAACGTAATCAGCATGTTGACTTACAGGATATCTACTTTACGAGAATACTTGAATATAAGTGACTAGCTGACCCGCGCAATATCGCTTGCGTCACATATGAGAGAATGGATCAACATTTTCCCCGTTTTTGTAACATTTTTTACTGGTACTCTGCTCCTATTGGTCGTAGCGTGATGATATATAGCCTATAACCTTCCTCGATAAATGGACTATCTAACACTGAAAGAATTTTTCAAATCGGATCAGTAATTCCTGAGATTAGCGCGTTCAAACAAACAAACAAACAAACAAACGCTTCCTTCAGCTTTATAATATTAAGTATAGATTAGTATAGATGTGATGTCACTTAGTCCCTTATTTCTTACGTGTCCATGACTGAGCGCAGGTTCTAGCCAATACATTTTTTAGGGTTCTGTACCCAAAGAGTAGAAACGGAAACCCTATTATACCTGGCTGTATTTCATAAACCATAATAGCTAGGAAGCTGAAATTTATTTATTTCCTTTGGCGCTACAACAACAAATATTTGAAATAAAAATAGGTACCCTTTGCGATTTAATAATATACCAAGTGTAGTCGTAGTCGTACAAGTACTTAAAAATGTCAAAAACACATTTCTATATAGAAATACGGAATAGGAACGTCACATTTTCTAATTTATGTTATGATCAAATGAGTGCTTATAAGAATGTTTTGAGTCTGTAATCATTTTAATTTTACTTTATTTACGAAACAAAAACTACTTCGAGTACACGTTTAATAATATAGTCTTTCGATAACTCAGTTAACTTTTAGCAACCAGCAACCGCTAAAATAGGAGAAGATACAAACAAAACGGCGTGTTATAGCTAGTCTATACTTATTATTTATTTTTAATATTATAAATGCGAAATTAAAAACTCTGTCTGTCTGTTACTCAATCACGCATAAACTACTGAACCAATTTGCATGAAATTTGGTATGGAGATATTTTGTTACCGAGAAAGGACATAGGCTACTTACTACCCCGGGAAAATGACACATTCCCATTAGAAAATTCAGGTGGCGGACGAAGTCGCGGGTAAAAGCTAGTTTAGAATTTTAGCAAAAACAATCCCCACAGACAGCCTACAGTTTTTTCTATAACACTATTATCTGTTGACCTACATAAGGTGAGTGAACTATAGCGCCCCCTACACCCCCTTATCACCCCCTACTACCACCCGTGACCTTAAACACCGACGTACTGGCGACGACGTTTCTATGTAGGCATATTGACATTTTGTTCTGACTGCGTAGTTTGCGAAAAGTTTGGGTTTTTTTGTTGACTAGCGGTGAGCTACGGTTTTGCCTGGGTGTAGAATATTTTTACGTGTATATTATACTGCTTTGCTATACCTAGTCAGTTACGCTGACCGTTAGGTAAACTGCCTCCGTGGCGCAGTGGTTTATGTCACCACGCCGATACCACTGCATCAGGTCGTGGGTTCGATTCCCACACGGAGCAATTATTTGTGCGATCCACAAATAATTGTTTCGGGTCCCGTAATGAGGGAGGGGTTAGGCCTTGAGTCCACCACGCTGGCCAAGTGCGGGTTGGGGACTTTGCATGCCCTCAATAAATGTTTTAAACAAATTTTAGGCATGCAAGGTTTCATCACGATGTTTTCCTTCACCGTTGGAGCATGTGATAATTATTTCTAATACACACATAACTTCGAAAAGTCATTGGTGTGTTGCCTCGGGTTCGAACCTGCGACCGCTTGCGTGGGAAGTGTCAACTTATACCACTCGGCTATCACTGCTTGCCTATTGTATCAAAAACATTGTAAATTTTTTGTCGATTAAAAAGCATAGCCGTGAGTTACTTGTTATCTCTTCTCATAAGGCTGTACACTTTCCGAGCTAATGGTAGATTCAGTAATTGTAACGACTAACTATCATAAGTGTCAATATTTGACCTAAATGAATAAATAATTTGATTTTGATTAATTATAACAGATCATGATTAATTAATCATTAATCAATCATTTAAAAAATAATATAAATATCTCAAGTCTAGTATTACGGTAATGGCACTCGGCCAGTAGGAATGCGCTTGCGTTGCTCACGTGACGACACATGTGTGTGACAGACTATGCACATGTGCAATCTATATTGGGAATTGTGTTATTGTTTAGACATTTTAATACAACAAGAGTTAATATAAATTGGTATATAAGACCTCTCACGAAAGTTGACGGTTCGAACCCTAAGCAACACCAATGACTTTTCCAAGTGATGTGTGTATTAGATATAATGATCACTTGTTCCAACGGTGAAGGAAAACATCGTGATGCAACCTTGCATGCCTGAGAGTTGTTTAGAACAGTTCTTAAAGGTATGCGAAGTCTCCTACCCGCACTTGGCCAGCGTGGTGGACTCAGGTTAACTCACCTCTCATGACGGGAGGAGATCTTGCCCAGCAGTGGGACATTAATGGGTTACATTTCTTTATTTACGAGCTTAGAGTTTTCATAGATTACCTAGATTTCGCGGCTCAATTTTACATTGGTATGGGCTAAAAATTATACCTTGAAAGATGCCTACAAATAGCTATCACTAAATAGTATAAAGCAAAGTCGCTTACCGCGTCTGTCTCTATGTCTGTATGTATGTATGCTTAGATCTTAAAAACTACGCAACGGATTTTGATGTGATTTTTTTTAATAGATAGGGTGATTTAAGAGGGATGTTTATGGGTAAAAGTTTCAAGGGCTTTTTTATGTAAAATAACTGCTTAAACCAGGTGAAGCCGAGGCGGGCTGCTAGTGCGATATAAAACGATATTTTATTGCTTTCTCGTCATATGTTGAATTTATGAGTATTGCAAACGAAGGCTACGATTATGTGCGTCACTGTTTATACTTAGACGCTAGTAAAAATGTGCTGATGTAAGTCTGTTTGTTTTGTTTTTATGGCGAAACTGATGAAACTATTTTGATATGTAATATACTTGGATTTGATTCAGATAAAACATGATCGCCTGAGGATTTTTTTTAATGAAACAAAAAAAGGAAAATAATGAATTTTTCTCGCTTTCTTTAGTATTTTATGGTTATGGTTACGGGTCAACCGGTTGAACGGATTTGGATGTAATTTAGCAGAGTCAGGTACCATTAGGTCGGGGAAAAAGTATTTTCGCATTATAGTATGTATGAACTAGTAATCAAATCTTTTCCCTACACATAAAAACTCGATATTTGGGTACCTCACGAGCTCACTGAAAGAAACCTAATGAACCGTGTACTCATTAGTGATTCTTGAAGCCAAAGAAATTTTATTACAAGTTCAAACATACTACAATGCGGAAATACTTTTTCCCCGACCTAATAATATTCCGGGGCAGAAATCTGCGCAGATATTTACTCAAACTTTGCTATTACATGCGAGGGAAGTCACAGAATGTAACCAGTCTCTCATAAACTGTAGACTGCCTCCGTAGCGCAGTGGTTTAGGTCGCCACGCCAATACCACTGCGTCGGGAGGTCGTGGGTTCGATTCCCACACGGAACAATTATTTGTGTGATCCACAAATAATTGTTTCGGGTCTGGTTGTACTTTGTGTCCGTTGTTTGTATGTTTGTAAAAGTCCCCGCGACACAAAAGCAACTCTTAGTGCGGGAGTTGTCTTAAAAAAAAACGCTAAATACACTATTAAGAGCATTATCCATTAGTTACGTATAATCTGTTGATGTTAACTAGCGTTATCTGATTGACGATACATCGTTACTAGTAGATAAAGTATCATTACACTACTTTAAATAGAAGTGATCGCTAACCCCCGGTTTCTGAGGCACATTTAGCGGTAGTTTATCTATTCAAACTGTCATGTTTATATGAGCTTAAACGCTATTGAAGAGATATTGACTGCCTCCGTGGCGCAGTGGTTTAGGTCGCCACGCCGAGCTTGTGGAGTAATGTTTTAGGTCGTAAGTTTGATCCCCACTCAGGACAATTATTTTTGCGACCCACAAATAAATGTTTCGGGTCTGGTTATGCTTTGTGCCCGTTGTTTGTATGTTTGTAAAAGTCCCCGCGACACAAGAGCAATACTTAGTGCGAGAGATGTCACAGGTACCCCCGGTTTCTGAGTAACATTTAACTGTAGTTTATCTATTCAATAGCGTTAATACTCATACAAAGTCACAAACGTGCCCACAACGTCATGTAATTCACTAGGTTATAATTCACTTTTACCTGCCATAAATAT
Organism: Anticarsia gemmatalis; assembly: GCF_050436995.1. Lineage (NCBI taxonomy): Eukaryota > Metazoa > Arthropoda > Insecta > Lepidoptera > Erebidae > Anticarsia > Anticarsia gemmatalis. The sequence goes on along the minus strand of NC_134773.1, from coordinate 4,167,955 downwards.
CTTTAAATCATACGATAATGCTCTACTACACACTTGATCACGCAACTGACGTCATATCACGTCAGTTCACGTTACTCCACATTGACGAGCTGACATAGCAGACGTGTCTTAATTAAAATAAAAAAAATAAATTTAACCCATTACTGTCCCACTGCTGGGCAAGGGTCTCCTCCCGTAATGAGGGAGGGTTTAGGCCTTGAGTCCACCACGCTGGCCAAGTGCGGGTTGGGGACTTTGCATGCCCTCAATAAATGTATTAAACAAATTTTTAGGCATGCAAGGTTTCCTCACGATGTTTTCCTTCACCGTTGGAGCATGTGATAATTATTTCTAATACACACATAACTTCGAAAAGTCATTGGTGTGTTGCCTCGGGTTCGAACCTGCGACCACTTGCGTGGGAGGTGTCAACTTATACCACTCGGCTATCACTGCTCGTGTCTTAATTAGTTACAGTTAATTATTGTACTGTAGGAATTTTGATTGAAATGACATCAGCCTAGCCTTTCTTCCAACTATGTTGGAGTCGGCTTCCAGTCTCACCGGATGTAAGTAAATGTCGGTATTTTACATGGAGCGACTGCCTATCTGACCTCCACAACACAGTTACGTGGGTATCTAACACGATACCCTTCGGTAAGACTGGTTGTCAGACTTTCAAGCTTCTGACTACCGGTAACGACTGTCAGAGATCTTCGAAAATGTCAGCCGTGTGTATGTTTGTAATAGAAAAATAATGCACTAGGTTATAATAAGGACTCAAGGCCTAACCCCTCCCTCATTACGGGAGGAGACCCTTGCCCAGCAGTGGGACATTAATGGGTTAAATTTAATTTTAACTAGCTGACCCGCGCGACTTCGCTTGCGTCACATAAGAGAGAATGGGACATAATTTTCCCCGTTTTTGTAACATTTTTCGTTGCTACTCCGCTCCTAATGGCCGTAGCGTGATGGTCTATCTAATACTGAAAGAATTTTTCAAATCGGACCAGTAGTTCCTGAGATTAGCGCGTTCAAACAAACAATCAAACAAATAAACTCTTCAGCTTTATAATATTAGTATAGATTTATTTATAGGATATAAATATAATAAACTTTTACTTGCCTTTAATATCTACTCTCTACTACACACTAAAACACGCAACTGACGTCATAATATCACGTCAGTACACGTTACTCCACATTGACGAGCTGACATATTAGACGTGTCTTAATTAGTTATAGTTCACTACTTTACTGTAGGAATTTTGATTGGAATACCACTTTTTTTGGGTTCCGTAGCCAAACGGTAAAACGGGACCGTCACTGGTCACTGTTGAAGGAACACCGTCTGGTTTTTAGTCGGTATGCCCTAATCAAAGCCGGGACACCTTGCCCCCGATTCCTTCCTGGAGCGGTACATGCAGTTATGTACTCTGCGATAAAAATCGGCCAAGTGCGAGTCGGACTCGCGCACGAAGGGTTCCTTACTATCATCTATAATAGAACAGCACGTTTGTTGAAATTTTAAGCGTCTACCTGTTGCCATTTTTAATATTGAGCAAAAAAATACGGAATATTTAATTATTTAAATTTTTTTGTACTTATTTGTTGTTATAGCGTCATGAATACAAAATCTGTGAAAATTTCAGCTTTCTATTCTTAACGGTTTATGAGATACAGCCTGGAGACGGACAGACAGCGGATGTTTAGTAATAGAGTCCCGTTTTACCCTTTGGTTACAGAACCCTAAAAAAAAAAAACAAAAATGGCGTCGTAACATCGGCGTCTCTCGCATCTTCCTATACTCAGACACAAATAGTTTTAATACCGTGTACTAAATAGCAGTTTTGACGTCATCAATTCGCACGCGATTCTAAGTAAACAAAGAAACTCGATTGTTTACTGTTTAGTACTTATTTGTGGTTAATTAAAACGATGTCAGGTGTTAATTAACTGGATGTAAAAAGAGCCTAGTCTTTCTTCCAAACTGTTTTGGACTCGGCAAATGCAATTGTTATTTTTTTAAATACAACTTTGTTAATTTTTAAAAGACAACTCCCGCGCTCAGAATCGCTCTTGTGTCGCGGGGACTTTTACAAACATACAAACACCAGACACAAAGCACAAATAATTGTCTCGTATGGGAATCGAACCCACAACCTCCCGACACAATGGTAGAGTAAATTTTACGTTGCCTATCTACATTATTGGGTTTGCGTGCAAAGTTAAAATAATAATTGTAATAAATTATTAATTACTATTAGTATACATATCGACGGTCCCTACGTACAATAACCTAATTGCAAAACGCAAATTTTACAGGAGAGCGGTTTGAAGTTTCAAACACTTGTATCTCAAGTTCTATCAATCGCAGAGCTATGAAATTTTGCACGAAGTCTTTATTTGTTGTCTTTTATGAGAAAATTAAATAAAAACGTTAAAATATATTCATTTTATGTTCCATTGGTTACAACCGTCGTTTTAGATCGGAAACATTCTGACTAGCATTTACCTAAGTGGTACTTACTGATCTTTACTTGGGGGATTGAACAACGATCTAAATTGTAACTGCCTTTTACAAAATTTTACGTTGAGTATAATATTGAATTACGGTGTTTTCATACTGGGAGCCATGAGGTAAGGGCTGAAAATAAAATAAAAAGAAAAATTTAAAAACCTTTTTTTATTAAATTCACAATAGGCAACCCTTTTCTTCATCATAAAGATATAAAATATGACAAAGTAATAATATTGAGCGGTCATAATTAGGTACTTGTTGAATATGGTTGCTCGAGAAAAATGTTTCAAGTATACATCAACGCTTCCAAAGAAGGATGATGAAGCAGAGATCGAGAAGGATCAAGAAGCATACACGTTAATATGCCTTTACTTAGAATCTCATCTGTATCCGTATGTTCAATATCTTACTTATGGAAAAAAAGTGTGGGATGCATTGACAATAATTTTTGAAGATAAGGGAATAAATAGGCGCATAACTCTGATGAATTGTCTCTTGGATGAGAAGCTGGAAAACCACCGATCTGCTGACATGAGTCACGCTCAAAAGCGTAAAGAAATCAATCAAAGTTTCGATGACGATTTGGTTGCAGTGGTACTTTTGCGAGGTATGCCTGATGTTTACCGACCATTACGGATGGCACTAGAGCATTCGGGAATGAACATTACTTCTCAAAATGTTCGGCAAAAGCTTCTACAAGGAGATAGCGCTCAGAGCTCTTCAAATGATTCCTCGTCGAACTCGGCTTTAGTAGTGAAGAAACAACAGTCAGTATTAAGGCTCAAGTGCTTTTAATATGGAAAGAAAGGTCATAAGAAGTCCGATTGCCCGATGCTGGACATTCTGGACAAGGATGTGGATGGTGCACGCTTACCAACGGTTTCCTCGAAGTCGAAGAAAGTTGCGTTATGCTGTTCAAGTGTTCACTGTCGGTGCACAAATCCTTCAGTCCCTCGACGTTTTATCTCGATAGTGGAGCCTCGACACACATGAGTTTTCAGAAGCAGTGGTTTAGAGACTTTAAGGTTACTGATAAGAATGTTGTGACGTGTGCAAATGATGATAGAGTGTCAAGTGAAGGCAAAGGTGATATTATAGTTAATGTGAAAGGAGTTTTGTTAACTGTAAAAGATTGTGTTCCTTTGTGCCTGGCTTGAAAGTTAATCTTTTGACGGTATCTAAGTTGGTACAGAATGGATGGAGAGTTATTTTTGATTCTGATGGCTGTAGGATGTTTCACCAATCGATAAGCGAGATAACGAGTAAACTTGTGATTACTGCTAGTGAAGTCTCAGGTATCTATAAGTTGGATGATTGTTTTCCTATTGTAGATGGTGCTTTGGCTACGGTTCAAGTTGAAGACCCGTTGGCACTTTGGCATCGTAGATTAGGGCATGTTAACTTGAATGATTTACGGAAGTTGCCTAACATCAAGGTTGGAGGTAAAAGTGTAATGGAACCTTGTGCTGCTTGTATAAGATGTAAAGCACATAGAATACCTTTTCCAAAAGGTGAAGCAAGGCGAGCGAAAGACAAACTCAGTTTATTACATGCTGATTCGTGTAGTCCCATGTCGGAACGTTCTTTTGGTGGAGCTCGTTACATGTTCGTAATAGTAGACGATTTCACTAGTAAATTTTTTTCTCAGGGAGAAATCTCATGCTTGGACCTTTTTAAAGACTTCGCGAGGCGTGGAAAACGAAACACGTCTGACAGACCCAGACAGTATTGAAGATGCGGAGGAGAGCTCAGACTCAGCATATGTGGATACAGATCCTTGTGTTGAATCTGTGTAGCCTGTGAATTCAAATGAATCTGATGCTGAACATTGTGATACAAGAGTCAGAACAGTAGGTGTGAATATCGAGAAAGAGCCTAGGTATCCTTTGAGGAATAGACTTCGTAGCGCACAAAGTGGACTATATTGCTACAACAGTACATGCAAGTTAGAGGAAGAACCACGTTCGTACAAAGAAGTCCTTCGAAGACCTGATAGCCATGAGTGGATAGCAGTGATGAAGCGGGAGTTGGAGTCCATGAAGGAACACGATGTTTGGAAGGTGATTGAGAAACCCCCTGGAGCCAAAGAGAAGACGTCGGTTGTGGCGATTCCAATATTTCTACTATACTTGAATCTGACAGTATTTTATCACCGAGCAAATTTGAAACTAATGGAGCCGAGGGTGGCGTAGGACTCATTTTTGCATGGATTTGAGCCAGATCTTAGTGTTTATCTTTTGATGCTAGCGAAAATGGACCCGAAAAAAATAACAAAAAACAACGTAAAATAACAGAAATGGTAATTATTTACATTTTTAATTTAATATTCCCGATGTAAAATAACTTAAGTGGCAGTTACTTAAAACAGTAGTATATGTTCTCCCACGTAAAAACACTTATGTAACACTTAAGACTTTTCTGATTCAAAACATTCCCAAGTAAAATAACGTAACTACCAAAAGCGACTAATTACGTCGGAATTGAATAAAGCTTGTTTAGATTACCAAAAAAGTAATTTAAGTTGATAATGTAATTTAAAATATACTTTTTACTGACTAATAATTAAAGTTGAAGAAGGTACAATAAAATAAAACGTCAAATTCAGCTTACCTGATGATATTTTGAAGGTTTTACTTTTATCTTTTACATTTTTCATTTTCTTTTATGCGCGAGCGCAACAAGTCCGCATGTGGGAGTTACGGGGGAGGCACGCGCGGGTGTTGTTGACTTGCCAATGTAAAATGACTTAACTCTCACTAGTGACATTTTACATTGGAAGTGTTGTAGTTCTGGGGTTTGTCGAGTGTTGATTTAGGGTAGAATTAAAGCATTTTTACTAATTTTTCTTTAATCAATCGAAAATATATGACAATCGGAAGGTCACGGAAGCAAAAAAGGCAAATCCCGTAAGTACCACTTGAGGGAATGTACGTAGGGACCGTCGATATGAAGGTTAAAAGATATTTATTTGAAGTGCTGATCGTAATTAAATCCATGGAATTTTGTCTAAGTTATTGTTTTGTAGAGTTTCTTTGTTCTGACTTCCTTTACCTTGCAAACAATCCTGTTTTCCCTTCGATGATTAGTCATAGTGAAAAATGGTCATATTATTTAGATTTTATATATTTTTCCTTTTTTTAATAAGACAACTCCCGCACTAAAAGTTGCTCTTTTGTCGCAGGGACTTTTACGAATATGCAAGCAACGGATACAAAGTACAACCAGACCCGAAACAATTATTTGTGGATCGCACAAATAATTGTTTCGTGTGGGAATCGAACCCACGACCTCCCAACGCAATGATATCGGCGTGTCGACCTAAACCACTGCGCCACGGAGGCAGTCAACTATTACTTGGCAGTTAGCTAAACTATAAATAAAATATTGTTTAAATTAATCATCATCCTAATCATATTATACCCTGTACTAAGAATCACAATATTCCCAAGAATTGCGACAATATTTTATCACACATAACTATTCGTTCCTCCCACGCAGTGCAAAGGTACGAAACGTAGGCAACAAGACATTTCCAGGTGATGTGTGTATTAGAAATAATGATCACTTGTTGGAAAACATCGTGATGCAACCTTGGAGGCCTGAGAGTTGTTTAGAACAGTTCTTGAAGGTATGCAAAATCCCCAACCCGCAATTGGCCAGCGTAGTGGACTCAAGGCCAAGCGAGACCTTGCAGTGGGACATAAATGGGTTATTATTTTTATTTATTTACATCAAATCACGCCTTATTTCCATAGATAGAGACCAGAGAACGTCACTTGGTACAATCCTTACAATTCCAGTAGTTCCTGAGATTAGCGCGTTCAAACAATCAAACAAACAAACTCTTCAGCTTTATAATATTAGTATAGATTTATTATGAGTAATTGATCATATTACTATAGTATACCAATAATATCACATTTCTAAGATCTGCATCCACTCCATCATGTAAAACGTCAGCACCCGTCATGCGTCACTTGCTGAATGAAATCTATTTTAAACCTGCTATTAGTCTAGGGGTGGCAGTCAGTCCCACCCGCTGATGCCGTTCAAAAGTTGACTTTACTAAGGTAGGGCAGAAATGTGTGTAAACAAAAGCTATGTGTAATAGAGACGATTATTATAATTTCAAGTTGTAGTTTAGTATAGGGACTATTTAATTTTATATTATGGTAAACTAACGTAATAATTAGGACTCAAGGCTCAACCTCTCCCTAATTTCGGGAGGAGACGCTTGCCCGGCAGTGGGACAGTGATGGGTTAAAAGCAACGATTGTTATATAAAGCTGTAGGTAGTTTTCAACGCCATAGGAGTCTATCTTTTATGATAAACTAGCTGACCCGCGCAACTTCGCTTGCGTCACATAAAGAGAATGAAAATTTTCCCCGTTTTTGTAACATTTTTTACTGGTGCTCTGCTCCTATTGGTCGTAGCGTGATGATATATAGCCTATAGCCTTCCTCGATAAATGGGCTATCTAACACTGAAAGAATTTTTCAAATCAGACCAGTAGTTCCCGAGATTAGTGCGTTCAAACAAACAAACAAACAAACAAACTCTTCAGCTTTATAATATTAGTATAGATTAACCTAAAAACTCATTTAAGTACCTACATTTTATTATACTTAAGTAGGTATATTTCGGGAGGAGACCCTTGCCCAGCTGTGTGACAGTAACAAAAGTATCTTAATTAGCAACAACTGCGACTGACTTTTTACGTGCCCTCCGAAGCACGGAGACTCTCACCTCGGATACTAGCCACCCACCCATCTAAATAACGACCTCGCTAAGATTGCTTAACTCACTGATCGTATACCAAACAGTGAGCAAAATTAGCCTAATTATGTACGTATCTCAAATATTTTCTAAAAATTATGTAACAATATTACGATATCGTTCAACATTTTCAATGATTTTTCATAGTACATGTTTGCAGATGTGTTTCGCACTTGCTCAATATCGCGTGTTAGTACTTAGTATGTAGTCTAGTTGTTGCCTAGACTATTGGCGTATGCAAGGTCGATCGTATTTCGGTGGAGGTTGTAGACGAATTATGGCCTGAAGAGGTTTTATATTCGCTTTACTGACTTATAGAAAATGCTGTAGCAAAACCATGTAATAGTAATTTATTATTTTAATATCGCACTAATATTACAATAGTAACAATTTTTATGAGAATCTTCAAATAATTTGTTAACTCCCTATTGTGAGTACGAAAAAACTATATGCTCTTTGTGTTTTCAAAATGAATTTAAGGATATTGTTTTGATATTAATAAATGTAATATGATAAAGCAGTTATAGCCGATTGGTATTAGTGGTATGGATGTTTATTACTCTTTCACACAAATACTATTGGATCGATTACGCTGAAATTTTGTATATAGATAGATGAAGTTCCCGGAGTTCCCGAGGGATCGAGATTTACTCGGGAAGGGTTTCCACGCGGTCAAAATCGCCGGCGGCCTATAGTGGATGATATGTTTATTACCGCAAGCGTGCATCGATTAGTATTTAAATACGTATCGTAACTTATACTCATATCACCACTAGCCAAATCTATCATCACGATTTGATAACTATTTAACAAGTAGGTAAATTTTGTAGAGGATAATCTCCAAAACTATCTCCATGTAATATTCAGGTACTAGTCAAACGTTAAATCGAACCTGAAGCTACATTATATCCTGAAAAATACAATGAATATCACAGATTTTTTTACCATACAGACAAAATTTTGTGGAGACAATCTCCAAATCTATCTCCTTGTAATATTCAGGTACCTACTCAAACCTCACATTGATCCTGAAACTACATTTTATCCTGAAAAGTAACAGAATATCACAGATTTTTTATTACCATTTCACAAAACGTGAAGAAAAAACATCGTCTGGAGAAAAATTACGTAACAGTTTCCCTTCAATCCAAAGTTCGTGTGGCCCTTTACAAAAATATCTTACGTTAGTATTATTTATAGATTGGGCTGCCCTTCAGTCGTTTCAGTACATAAATATTCGTCTGCACGTGATTTTAAACTGATATATAGTTTACATGTGTTTGCTGTTACTGATCTAGCATTAGGCTTTGTGGCGATTTTGAAAAAGGTTTTGAAGGGATAAAAGTGTGAGAAGGTAAATTTTTTTGGGAGGTTACAATTTGAAGTGGTTGGAATTCATTAGATATTGGGCGAAAATGAGCCTGTAGTTATTTATCTATTTGTCTCAGGCATAGAAAGCAAGTTTATTGACATATACTTGGTACCCGTGTACCCTAATAGCACCAACAATCGAATACTTAACCGTTCAAACTAGATGCCTTTCTATAATGAGCAAAAATGGGATTATGTTGATATTTCGTTTGTAAATTATCATGTTTCTATCCATTTTAAAAGTCGATGCAAGAATATAATGCATGCTTATCCGATTCTGCTTGCCCTGTGTCAAAATTGAATAGAGAGAAGACCATAAACAATCACTTTTTTTTTCACGAACCATAGTAGATAAATTTTTTTGCAGAAAAATATATTTTATCAACTAAACTAAAGTAGGCTTATCTCCAACTAGAGTTAAGTTAGGGGTATATAAGTCAATTGAATCACATAATATATCTGAGACCGAAAAGTGTCGAGAGTAATTCAATTTCTCCATTAGTTAACCCACATCAGTTCGCGTGTCAATTGAGGTCGGATTGTGCCCGCAAACCGATTCTGACCCTACTAGCAATTGATTATGTAACGTACATCTACATACATACATAGTTTATTAACATACATAGGTGTAGAGAAGTGTAGGACTTTAGGATGTAGATTGTATTCAAATCTATTTTGGTAGGCATAAATATTGGTATTTTTCGATTTTAAACGCTCGCGACTTGTATATGTCGAATTACATCGTCCGTGGTCGGGGCTGACTGAAACGTCGGGTGTACAAGTAAGGTATTCTAACCTTTAATTTAAATACCTTTAATTTAATTATATACGCGTTTAAGACCCGTTACATTATAATGTTATTGGTGTTTTTCATCATAAGAAAATTTTATTGATAGTTTTGACAGATTGCCTTTGTGGAATCTGCCAACAATATATTTTGTTTTTATCCACGGCTGTCCCACTGCTGAGCAAGGGTCTCGACTCGAACGAGGGAAAGATTTGGCCTGGAGTCCACCATGCTGGCCTAGTACGATTTGGGAACTTTGCGTATGCCCAAGAAATTTATTAAAGAACTTGCGTGCAAGATTTCATTACTAGGTTCTTCACCGTTAAAAGCCGAGCTCGAACCTTCGACCAGTTGCGTGGGAGTTGTCAACTGACACCACTCCGTTATCGCTGCTTAGTACTATAAATAGATACCTTAGAGATACCTTAACTAACATAACTTGTATTTGTTACAAAATACTTAAACTTACATACCTTTTTATTTGTTACAGAACAACCGAAGCCCTAACCCGTGATAAACAAAGCCAAGAATGGTCAGACCTCTCTCACGATACGGACGTGAACTACCTCCAAAACGTCCCAAGACTCACAAGAGACGAAAAAAACGACATCGAAGTACTATATAACGACAATTACGTGCCTTTAAGCCAAATAAACAATATAAATATTCCATTAGAATACCAAGATGTTGAGAGCGGAAATTCTATTGAAAGATTCAAGAGAGGTGTTCAGAATACGTCTTCTGCTACAGAAAGGGGAGAGGAGGAAAAATATAGGAAAACAAGACAGGTGACCCCAGAAATGGATTTTACGAGTGTCAAAGCTGATTCTGTTGATATTTATATCGAAGGTCTGAGGATTGAAGACTCTGATAAGGAGCCGAAGATCATTGATGATGGAGTGCCTAGTGTGCTGGCTGATAGTGGAGTTACTTTAAGGTGAGATTACAAAGTTATAACAGGCGTACGATTTTCTATACAGAAGTGAGTTTTTGATGTTTCATAGGGAGTAGCTGATTTGACTGGTGGGAAAATACAGTATAACAGAAGATTGAAGGGTATCGTGTTATCCCAGGTAATTGTGTTGTGGAGGTCCGATAGACAGTCGTTTCATGTAAAATACTGGTATTCAGTTGCATTCGGTGAGACTGGAAGACGACTCTAACCTAGTTTGGAGAAAGGCTAGATTGATTTGATTTTGTACCCTATGTTGAAAATCTTTGCTGTTTTGCAACTTTCTATATTATCTTGTATTATTTGTCCTAGATTGTTCGGCGCCGGTCTAACTTCAAGAACTGTGATCGCGTTCACTCATGAAATACAGAATTTTGGACAACCATGCAAGTTTTTACTGAAAGGAGAGTATATGGTGAGTTTACTTTAATTAATACGTTTGTTACACACATATTATGTCGGGGAAAAAGTCTTTTCGCATTATAGTATATATGAACTTGTAATAAAATCTCTTTGGCTTCAAGAATCACAAATGAGTACACAGTTCATTAGGTTTCCTTCAGTGAGCTCGTGAGGTCCCAAATATCGACCTGTTTTGTGTAGAGAAAAGATTTTGTTACAAGTTCATACATACTATAATGCGAAAAGACTTTTTCCCCGACCTAATATTCAGTTCGGCAATATTGATCGAACAACAAAACCGACTCGACTCACTTGTTCGGCTTGTGCCGATCGGGTTCATCTCCACATATTTGGTTTTGCCGCTTAGTTAGACGTATTATGCACTATGCCCGACTCGGGGTTCGAAACCGAGACCTCATAATTAGCAGTAGGATGCTCTACCGGTTGCGCCATAGATTGATTGTGCCGGTTGATTAAATACATAATTTAGTTACTAACTTTCTTTTTATTATTATGTTTTCTCTGCTAGTAATACGGTTTTATATATTTATTTTCGCTATCAACGAACATATGTGTATACAAATTACTTTCTATTACAATTACGTGATCGTCCATTTCATGATTAAGTCCCTGAACGTTTAAGCTAATCTTTCAAACACACCCACATTTTTACTATGGGTTCTCGAAGGTAACTCACTTCAAATTGTGCACTCGATTTGATAGTTAATTCAATAATAAAATTTTGGAATCTTGTAACAAAGATTGAATTTTTTGGTTGGATTATTCTGACAACATTTTTCGCTGTAATGTATCCATCAATATTGACCATGGGTGAATAATAAAACTGTGTGACGATGTAATGCATATAATATACACAACAAATTCTACAACTTGTTCTTGTTTATAGGCAAAAGGCGAAATCGTTGTCAATTCAGCAACGTAGGAATTTTTTATCTCTTTATTGTTTAATTTAAATGCAAACTCCCGTATTCACGCCATCCACTGTTGCACACAGTTTGATGTTCCACGGAAAAAAATATTATTTAAAATTCATACTTTTATTAACTAATTACTGTTTCTTCCACAGGTAAAAGAAGGCTCCCTAGGCTACAGAACAGCGCTTTTCGAAATAATCGCCCCTTCACCGATCCCAGAAGCAAAACTATACATATGCGCTAAAAACCTAAGAGCAGGGGTCGACGACCCTTTCAAAGACGAAGAGAAATACCTTCACCAAGGCACAGAGTCTTTCAAAATGTTGGCGACACACAACACACTACTACCTCTATGGGTTTCGTTAATCCTAATTCTCACTTGCCTGACATTTTCAGCGCTATTCTCAGGCTTAAACTTAGGCCTTATGTCCTTAGACCGCACCGAATTAAAAATTATATCGAATACAGGGACGGAGCAAGAACGAAAGTATGCCAGAGCTATTATGCCGGTTCGAGATCACGGAAACTATCTTCTGTGTAGTATTTTACTAGGCAATGTGGCTGTTAATTCGACTTTCACGATTTTGTTAGACGAATTAACTTCGGGGTTGTTCGCTGTGATATTTTCTACGCTCTCGATCGTGTTGTTGGGTGAGATTACGCCGCAAGCGATATGTTCGAGACATGGGCTCATGGTAGGGGCGAAGAGTATCATGATTACTAAGGTTAGTTGTTTGGTCAATTTTACGCCGGCTCCACACGTTGGCCCCAATATTGGCCCCAACGCTATTCTTTCAAAGTGTGGATCTAGAAAATGGCATTGGTCCCAATGTTGAAGCGAGCGCTGGTAGTTGGCTCGTGTCGGTTTCGTCAAAGGAATCAGCGCCAACGCTCGTGATCTGACGGGACAGAACTAGTTTATTAGCCAACGTGTGTACGCCTCACCGAGTTTGCAGTCCAACGTTGGTACGAGCGTTGGGACCAACATGTGGAGCCAGCCTTATGGTCATTGTAGTAGTGTTTGTTTACGTATAAAGTGGTGTAGTAATTTTGTTTGTTTATATAATAAGTGCTTTGAAACTTAAAAATGAATAACTAAATGTGGTACTGACCGCAAATCTCAAGAGCAGCTGAACCGATGTCGCTAATTTTTTTTTCTAATTATTTCTTGAAGTACGAGAATGGTTCTTACGAAGAGAAATAATTAATAAATAATAATGAATTTAAGCCATTAATGTCCCACTACTGAGCAAGGGTTTCCTCCCAAACGAGGGAGGGATTAGGCCTTGAGTCCACCACGCTGACCAAGTGCCGATTAAGGACTTTGCTTGCCCTCAATAAATGTTTTTAACGAATTTTAGGCATGCAATGTTATGCAACATGAATGTGATGTTAGAACAAATGATTATTATTTTCAATACACACATTACTTGTAAAAGTCATTGGTGTGTTGCCTCGGGTACGTACCGTCGACCACTTGAGTGGGAGGTACCAATTTATACCACTCGGCTATCACTGCTGTATAATATTTATAAAATAAAGCGAGCAGTGATAGCCGAGTGGTATAAGTTGACACCTCGCACGCAAGTGGTCGCAGGTTCGAACCCGAGGCAACACACCAATGACTTTTCCAAGTTATGTGTGTATTAGAAATAATTATCACATGCTCCAACGGTGAAGGAAAACATCGTGAGGAAACCTTGCATGCCTAAAATTTGTTTAATACATTTATTGAGGGCATGCAAAGTCCCCAACCCGCACTTGGCCAGCGTGGTGGACTCAAGGCCTAAACCCTCCCTCATTACGGGAGGAGACCCTTGCCCAGCAGTGGGACAGTAACGGGTTAAATTTATTAATATTTATATTTTGAAATAAATCTAAAATGTAAATGATCATTAAACTTTTGTTCAACAGGCAGTAATGGCGTTAACAGCGCCTCTAGCGTTTCCAGTTAGCAAGCTGCTAGACTACTTCCTGGGTGAAGAGATCGGCAGCGTGTATAATAGAGAGAGACTTAAGGAACTTGTCAAGGTGAGATACTAATATTTATTTATTTACTTTATATACAAACGTTGTATAATGGCGGACTTAATGCCAATGGTATTCTCTACCAGTCAACCTACGGGTGATGCAGAGATAAGAAGAAGTAGGTGTATAATAGAAGTGAAGGAGTGAGTTGAACAAGATAAACAAATAGTTAAGAGAGATGAGAATGGAAAGAAGTATACAAAAATACATATATGGTGATAAATACACATAGCTACATACATACAAAATATAATACTGGGTACACAAATAATATTATATTCACTTTTTAGGGAAAAGAGCGATATACATAACATGAATAGACGAAACAAAAATAAACTTTCTTATTACAGACACTTTTACTGTTTTATATCTATAAGTTTTCTTTAACTTCTTTTATTATTATCCTTAGTGTTTACTGCCAGTTTGAAAAGAGGTTATGACAAGAAATCAACTAAATTAAGTTTACATTAAGAATTATAAGTGAATAGCTATTGGCTTTCCATTTAATAATTCTATATTATGTGTAGCGCAATTTACCAATAGCTCTTCGGGGTTTGTAAAAAAAAATATTTTTCAGATTATTAATAGTCGTTGTAATGTAAGTTTGTGATTTTTCTTTAAAAGTCTAGTGCATCAGGAACTAAAAACCTTTCTATTTATTTTCAGGTAACTACAGATGTAAACGACCTAGACAAGGACGAAGTGAACATAATATCGGGCGCTTTAGAACTGCGCAAGAAGACCGTGTCAGACGTGATGACTAAACTGGAGGACGTGTTCATGTTGCCTATTAGCTCTGTACTCGACTTTGAAACCATGTCCGAGATTGTTAAGTCTGGTGAGTAACTTTAAAGTGGTTTTTAGTAGTTTTAGTAAAACTTAGGTATGTTGTATGGTCCTAGAATGATGCCTTGGGAAGTACTTAATAAATAAGGTATGGTCCAAGATTGCATCCTTGGAGAGTACCTTATGTCTAAGGAGTGGTCCCAGACTTGTATTTTGAACGACACCTAATGATTAAGGACTGGTCCCAGAGCAGTGCCTTGTAAGACACCTAACGATTGCGTAGTCGTCCTTGGGTAATGCCTTGTAGGAAATAATGATTAAGTAGTTGTCCGTAAGTAGTGCCTTGAGTGACACCAAATATTTTAAGTATGGTCCTACAATAATACCTTGGGGAGCACCTAATGCGTAAATAGTGGTCCCAGAGCAGTACCTTGTAGGAGACCTAATGCCTAAAGTCTGGTCCCTAAGAAGTTCCTTGCACTACCCCTAGCCTCTGAGATGTACTCCTAGAACAGTACCGTGTACGATACCTAACAGCCGCGCGAACCGATCTCTGAGGGAAAGCTACGCTTACCAATGTTGTTCTGTGGATCGGTGACCTTCTTTTACCTTTCGAGTTTCTCCTATTTCGGAAGGCACGTTAAATTGTCCCGGCTGTCATTTTCGAAGATCTTTGACAGTCGTGAACAGTAGTCATAAGCTTGAAAGTCTGATAACCCCAGCCTAGGTAACTGTGTTGTAGAGATCAGATAGACAGTCGTTCCATATAAAATACTGGTACTCAGCTGCATCCGGTGAGACTGGAAGCGGTCTAGGCTGATTTAGACGTTATACCATAACATTACACCATGAGCCATTCGCATAGATCTGGCCCTTGTCCAAAGATTTATTTATACGTAGACTGTGTTAAGAGCCATATTTAGAACTTGTTATGAAATCTTACGTGTATTTGGTCATTGTGAATAAGATTATATAACTACAAGTTCCGCCCGCGACTACGTCTGCGTAAAATAATTTCCCGGGGTCTTAAGTATCCTGGTTATAAGCTATCATCATCAGTCTAGCCTTTTTTCCAACTACATTGGAGTCGGCTTCCAGTCTCACCGGATGCAGCTGAATACCAGTATTTACATGTAGCGACTGACTATCGGACCTCCACAACCCAGTTTGGTTATAACACGATATCCTTTCTGTAAGACTGGTTGTCAGACTTTCAAGTTTCTGACTACTGTTGACGACTGTCAAAGATCTTTGAAAATGACACTCGGGACCCACAATTTAACGTGGTTAAAGGCCATATATCATCACGCTACGACCAATAGCAGCAGAGTACCAGTAAAAAATGTTCCTAAAACGGGGAAGATTATGACCCATTTCTCTTTTACTAGCTGACCCGCGCAACTTCGCTTGCGTCACATAAGAGAGAATGGGTCAATTTTTTCCCCGTTATTGTAACATTTTTTACTGGCACTCTTCTCCTACTTATCTTAGCGTGATGATATGTAGCCTATAACCTTCCTCGATAAATGGGCTATCTAACACTGAAATAATTTTTGAAATCGGACCAGTAGTTTCTGAGATTAGCGCGTTCAAACAAACAAACAAACAAACTCTTCAGCTTTATAATATTAGTATAGATGTGACGCAAGCGAAGTTGCGCGGGTCAGCTAGTGATAAATATACAAACAAATAATCTTGTTTTTGACAGAACAATACCGGAGCTAATTTATAATAGAACTACTTAGTAGTACATTATCATAAATACACTGTTTATTTCAAGGTAAACTCAGATTAGGATCTTGTTAAACTACGATTTAAACTAGACAAGATAATTGAGGCGCCTTACAATAGATACATAGATAATACTTTAGCTACGGTCTTCGATAGATAGATTTTATAATACAGCCAATATGATAGTTAACTGGGTTAACAAGAATAATTAAACCTGTAGCTCGTTTCTCTACTACTATTGACTACCGACAACCGAACTGTCATCGAGAAATTTTGTATGAAAATCTGATCAGCGCCTCTGACGAGTGTCGTAGGAAACATTTTGGCAGCACATTCTAAATGTCAAATGTCGATAGCTAGCCGGTTGTCGGTAGTCGATAGTAGTAGAGAATCGAGCCACCGTACTCGTAAAAGGTTAGTCTGACAACCAGTCTTACCGAGGGGTATCGTGTTATAATCCAGGTAACTGTGTTGTGGAGGTCAGATAGGCAGTCGCTGCATGTAAAATACTGGTATTCAGCTGCATCCGGTGAGACTGGAAGCCGACTCCAACATAGTTAGAAGAAAGGCTAGGTTTATATGTATTGCCTTTTTTATGATGTATGCCACTGAATAGAACTGTCTCTATGGTCTCGAGTCTCACGAGAATCACCAGTTTCATTAATATTAGTTCTAATTCGCAGTTTGGTTACGTGCCCGGTATACGGCAATATACTCGCCCCCTATTACATGGGAACATTGTTAATGACGAAACGTGATTAACTCATATAATCAGGCCGTTATAAACGTGCGAACTACGCCATAACCAAAAAAAATACTTAAACAAATGTGAAAATGTGTAGTGAGTGAGAGACTCCGATAAAATGACAACACTTACCCCCGGTTTCTGAGGTACGGTACTTTATCTATAATAGCGTTTTTTTATATGAATTTAAACACCATTGAATAGATAAACTACCGCTAAATGTAACTCAGAAACTGGCGGTGCGAACAATCGCACGTTTGAAATGGCCCGAGTATAGGTACCTTTTTTTTTTTCTTTAGGATAATGCATTACTGCATGTCCCGCTCCAGGGAGGAAACGGGGGTCTGTCGGGCTCTCCTGCCCGCTAAGTCCCGGCATAAATTTGGGCATACCGACTAAAAACCTGACGGTGTTCCTTCAACAGTCACCATAAAGTGGCCAGGACGCGGTACCTCCAAATGGATACTCCGCGTCCCAGCCGGGAGTTCCCTGCCTAATTTCAAGGCACAATCTTGAAGAATTTTCTTTTTGCAGGTTACTCCCGTATCCCGGTGTACGAAGGCAGTCGCACCAACATAGTGACGGTGCTGTTCATCAAGGACCTGGCGTTCGTGGACCCGGACGACAACACGCCGCTGCGCACTCTCTGCCAGTACTACCAGAACCCTTGCAACTTCGTCTTTGAGGATGTCACGTTAGATGTCATGTTTAAACAGTTTAAAGAAGGTATGTAAAGACTCCCACTAAACTTATTTTTTTCGAACGAAAATTGCTATTGTAATAAACTGAACAGAATTTTCCCATCACCAACTTTCTCATCATACAAAGCTATTTGGGACCCCATCCGAGTGTATTTGCAGACATTCGGTTAATCTCCCCACTTTCAACCTCTACAATTTTGTGACGGCTCAACCGATTTCCATCAAACATGTCTAAGAACACTCTCACACAAGTCACCTTTTATACAAAAAAGCTAAATTGAAATCGCTGTATCCGTTCGAGAGTTATGATGCACAGACAGACAGACACGTCAAACTTATAACACTTCTCTTTTTGCGTCGGAGGTTAAAAATAAAATGCAAAGCCTATAATCCCCTTTATTAAATAAAGGGGATTATCGGCCAGTTTCTTTATACATATCAAAAGTAATTAAATTGCTAAAACCATTAATTTTTACTTGATATAAAGTAAAGCCAATTCTGCTTCTATATAAAACTACTAGCTGACCCGGCAAACGTTGTTTTGCCATAAAAATTAAATAAAAAAACATTGTCCAGCTGACAAAATTGTGAATCTTAACCATTCTCAGATCCCCTTGAACACACACAAAAAATTTCATCAAAATCGGTCCAGTCGTTTAAGAGAAGTTCAGTGACATACACACTTACAGAATAATTATATATATAAAGATTAGTAAAATCGTGAAGAAACAAATTTGACTGTTATTTTACTTTACCCCTATACTTTGGCTGTTACTTTTGATGAAGAAACTGACTGGTTTTCAACTCACTTATGTCACCGGTGCTCTGTTTATCTTCTCCAGGTCACAAAGGTCACATGGCGTTCGTCCACCGCATCAACAACGAGGGTGAAGGCGACCCCTTCTACGAGACCATAGGCCTGGTCACTCTAGAAGACGTCATTGAAGAGATGATACAGGCTGAGATTGTTGATGAAACTGATGTATTCTGTAAGTAAAACACTACCTATTAGGTCTAAGTTATGTTTCTAAGGGTCTAGGTCACTTTTGTAAAGGTTAAGGTCACATTAATAGAGGTCAAAGATTAAGAAAGCTAAGGTAAATGACCTTTTGTGTCTAAAGTTGACTTTGAATTAAGGTCATTGACCTCTTAGTTAAGGCAATTGACCTCTGAGTTAAGGCCATTGACCTCTGAGTTAAGGCCATTGACCTTTGAGTTAAGGTCATTGACCTTTGCGTCAGGGTCATTGACCTTTGTGTTGGGGTCACTTACCTGTGTGACAAAAGATGCACCTGTACGTTAAGGTCGTCGACCTTTCTAACATATCACTCAAGGTAGCTAGCCTTCTAGTATTAAAAAATAATATTTCAAGGTACAAAACCCATAAAAAGTAAATTTTCAAATACAATTATTATAAAATATGTGAAACTAACGCCATCATCTTTACCCAACAGTGGACAACCGTACGAAACGTCGGCGGAACAAGCCGTCGAACAAACTGCAAGACTTCACCGCGTTCGCTGAGAGACACGAGAATCAGCGCATACATATATCACCACAATTGACACTCGCTACCTTCCAGTTTTTGAGTACCAGTAAGTATTAAATAAAATGTGCTTCTAACTGATATTTGGCTACGGCGGCCAACGGTGCGGATCTTTGTTGACAGTGTGTGTATAAACAGTTACGCTCTCTATTATATCACTCTCATAGTGCGGTGTGACGAATAACTGACACGATCAATGAGAGATCTATAAGAAGTGTATAACAACAATTTTCAGATAATACCTTTTTTGGCCCAACAAACAATTCGAACCTGAGACCTTTCGGCGGCAGTCGCATACACTAACGACCGCTTCACTATTGTACTTCCATACTAAAATATATTTTTGACATTGAGATTTGCTGATTTGACTAGCCGTCAACTACTCTTCTAATTTCATTTTTTATTTAAACCCTTTACTGTCCCACTGCAAGGGTCTCCTTCCACGAACGTCTCTTACACGAGAGACCCCTGCCCATCTTTTGGAAGTCTATATTGAACAAAATTTACAAACGAGGGGCAGGTGTTAGGCCTTGAGTCTATATTTAACTGTTGTTGCATCACGATGTTTTCCTTCACCGTTATAACAAGTGATCATTATTTCTAATACACACATCACTTGGAAAAGTCATTGGTGTGCTGCCTCGGATTCGAACCTGTGCCCGTTCACTGGGAGGAGCCAACTTAAACCACTCGGCTATCACTGCATTACTATGAACTGCACGTTTGGCGCAGTGATTAATGTGGTCACCTCGCCGTGATAACCGTAGCTCCGCGTGTGGCGGGATCGAATCCCACCAGGGACAAATCTTTGTGTGATGAACACGACTATTTGTTCTGAGTCTGGTTGACAATTTATCTATATAAGGATGTATTTAGAAGTATATAAGTATTTTAATCAGTTATTTGGTTACAGTACAAGCTCTGCTAACTTTGGAATCAAATAACCGTGTGTGAGTTGTCCAATGATATTTATATTTTAACATATTGTATTTTTCTTTGTAACCCAGGTGTGGACGCATTCCGTCCGGACACAGTATCGGAGACGGTGCTCCGTCGTCTGCTGCGTCAGGACGTGATACACCACATCAAGCTCAAAGGCAAGACCAAGAAGGACCCCACTACTTATGTCTTCCAACAGGGGAAACCGGTGAGTCACAACCTACTAGTATTATAAACGCGAAAGTTTGTGAGTATGTATGTATGGATGTTTGTTACTCTTTCACGCAAATATAGCTGAATCGATTACGATTACATTTGGTACGTAGGTAGCTGAAGACTCAGAGCAACACATAGGTTTTTATCCCGGATTTACACGGGGAATTAATAAAATCATTTCTCTACACAAAAAGCTCGACATTTGTGTACCTCACGAGCTCACTGAAAGAAACCTAATGAACCGTGTACTCATTTGTGAATCTTGAAGGCAAAGAGATTTTATTACAAGTTCATACATACTATAATGCGAAAAGACTTTTTCCCCGACCTAATCTATACTAATATTATAAAGCTGAAGAGTTTGTTTGTTTGTTTGAACGCGCTAATCTCAGCGCTAAACGGGGATAATTATGACCCATTCTCTCTTATGTGACGCAAGCGAAGTTGAGCGGGTCAGCTAGTATACATATCCAGGGTGTCCCAAAACTCAACGATAATCTGAGACCGGATGAAAGGCCAAGTTATACCACTTCTAGGAAAAATAAACAAAAAATCCATATCATATAGTTCAGCAATAATAGACATTTTTCAAAAAATTTGAAATTCCACACCCTTGGTCGCATTTTCAAGTCCTGTGACCACCAATGTCACAATTTCACTGTGTTTTTTTTAAATTTTGTGATCTTCAATAAATATGCTATTAATTGTAAAACACACATAAAAAAAAGGTAAGTTTTAGTGAGTCATGGTTTTCAAAAATATCGTTAGTTAACTTTGACGCTTCATATTGAAAAAAAAAAAAAAAAAAAAAAGTACGACACTACCCTTGGCAAGTTATATCAAAAGTTGGCGCATTTAATCAAGATTTCAAAATGGTGCAACACTTGCCACTTTTCTTTCCATTAAAAATGTTATTTTTATTTGAACGAAGAGTGTCCTCGCAGATGGATCGAAAGCAGTAGTTCAATCTTATGACTTTCTCGTTCCCCCGATCAAAATCCAGTAAATATTTTTGACTGGGAATGCATAAAAAAAAAGTCCATTCGAAATCAATGCAAAATCTATCAGAACTTCGCCAGAAAATTGACACAGTGTCAGAAGAAATAAATGCAAGAAATTTTACTTGACTGGTGAAAAGGTCTTTTGTAAGGCGTTGCAGAGCCTGTATTCGAGCCACTTGAAAATGCGACCAAGGGTGTCGAATTTCAAATTTTTTGAAAAATGTCTATTATTGCTGAACTATATGATATGGATTTTTTGTTTATTTTTCCTAGAACTGGTATAACTTGGCCTTTCATCCGGTCTCAGATTATCGTTGAGTTTTGGGACACCCTGTATATTAATGTATGTATGTATGTGGTGGTCAGGTGGACTACTTCGTGCTGATCCTGGAGGGGCGCGTGGAGGTGACGGTGGGGCGCGAGAACCTCGTGTTCGAGGCGGGGCCCTTCACCTACTTCGGCGTGCAGGCGCTCACGCAGAACGTGGGGCTCGGTATGTACTCATGTATGTATGTATGTATGTGGTGGTCAGGTGGACTACTTCGTGCTGATCCTGGAGGGGCGCGTGGAGGTGACGGTGGGGCGCGAGAACCTCGTGTTCGAGGCGGGGCCCTTCACCTACTTCGGCGTGCAGGCGCTCACGCAGAACGTGGGGCTCGGTATGTACTCATGTATGTATGTATGTATGTGGTGGTCAGGTGGACTACTTCGTGCTGATCCTGGAGGGGCGCGTGGAGGTGACGGTGGGGCGCGAGAACCTCGTGTTCGAGGCGGGGCCCTTCACCTACTTCGGCGTGCAGGCGCTCACGCAGAACGTGGGGCTCGGTATGTACTCATGTATGTATGTATGTATGTGGTGGTCAGGTGGACTACTTCGTGCTGATCCTGGAGGGGCGCGTGGAGGTGACGGTGGGGCGCGAGAACCTCGTGTTCGAGGCGGGGCCCTTCACCTACTTCGGCGTGCGAACTAAGCAGAGCTTGTATTGTAACCAAATAACTGATAAACATACTTATAAATACATAGTTATATAGATAAATTAACAACCAGGCTCAGAACAGATACTCGTGCTCATCACACAAAGATTAGTCCCGGGTGTGATTGGAACCACACGCGGCGCTACGGTTATTACATTGACCACATATTTTTGCTAATGTAGTGTTTATCTTTGTCCCACACAGCGGAGTCCCCTACACCATCAGCGATGGGCTCTCTACAGAACATCAACATGGACTCGATGCTGCGACACACGTTCGTACCTGACTACTCCGTCAGAGCGATCACTGAGCTATTCTACCTCACTGTTAAAAGGTAACAACCGCCTTTACGCACCCGCTCTATCGAACATTCTTATAAGCGTCAAAAGTCTGTGAAAGATTTTCTTCACGGGCATGACAGATGAGTGCGGTGCATGGTCTTTCTTTTCCTCTTACACACCCTTTACACCCATGCTCTTTCACGCGCGATTGTTGTTTCATCTATACTAATATTATAATCTATACTATCTATACTTAATATTATAAAGCTGAGGAGTTTGTTTGTTTGAAAGCGCTAATCTCAGGAACTACTGGTCCGATTTGAAAAATTCTTTCAGTGTTAGATAGTCCATTTATCCAGGAAGGTTATAGGCTATATATCATCACGGTACGACCAATAGGAGCAGAGTAGCAATAAAAAATGTTACAAAAAACGGTGAAAATATTGACCCATTCTCTCTTATGTGACGCAAGCGAAGTTGCACGGGTCAGCTAGTGCGCGATAGAACGTGTGTGTAAAGGGGGCTAAAGTAACTAACTCCATATTCAGCAAATTGTTTGCCAAAGTCAATCTGCTGATGGTGTAAAACCTACCACATAGATTGTAGCAAGCTTTATACTGGGCGAATTATATCTTGCAACTACTATGCTTAATACATACCATGTGACAAACCATTCGTTAGGCTTATAGTTTGCAGCTAGTTACGGAAAAAGTTTGCTGCAATTTATTTGCGGCCAAAATTATTAATATTTTTTATTAGGTACCTACTAGACCTGTTTAATAGACTTTTTCTTTTGTTCATAGATCACTATACTTAGCTGCCAAACGCGCGACCCTAATGGAAAAGGGCGCGTTATCTAAAGGCGCTACGAACGAGCAGTTCGATACTGAAGTTGATAAGGTAAGTCTTTACCCGGAACGTCAAGCAACATTAGCGCGGATTGTATATAGATGGGTGACCGTATAGAGGTATGTTGTCTATCGAAGTATGACCTTAGTGGCGCGGTCGGTAATGTATGCTGTGTGTCTCGGATTCGAATCCTGGGTCGGGCCAAAAAGACTTTTCTGAGATTTTCTGTTAAGAAATTTTTAGAAATTGAAATAGATGGCCTGATGGCCTCGATAGAGGACATGCCACTATATGGTGACCATATAGTGGCATGTCCTCTATCGACATATGACCTTAGTGGCGCGGTCAGTAAGTGTATGCGACCGCCGTGCGAGAGGTCTCGGATTCGAATCCTGGGTCGGGCCAAAAAGTCTTTTATGAGATTTTCTGTTAAGAAATTTTTAGAAATTGAAATAGATGGGTGACCTTATAGTGGTATGACGTCTAGCGACGTATGACCTCAGTGGCGCGGTCAGTAAGTGTATGCGACTGCCGTGCAAGAGGACTCGGCTTCGAGTCCTGGGTCGGGGCAAAAAGTATTTTCTAAGATTTTCTGTTAAGAATTTTTTAGAAATTGAAATAGATGGGTGACCATATAGTGGCATGTCCTCTATCGACGTGTGACCTTAGTGGCGCGGTCAGTAAGTGTATGCGACTGCCGTACGAGAGGTCTCGGATTCGGATCCTCGGTTGGGCCAAAAAGTCTTTTCTGAGATTTTCTGTTAAGATTTTTTTATAAATTGTCCGGAGTTAGGAAGTTGAGGTCTTAGACCTCCGTGCCTCGGAGAGAACGTAAAGCCGTCAGTCCTCCCATATCGAGTTCCTCCGTGTTTTGGAAGGCACGTTAAATTGTGGGCCCCGGCTGTCGTTTTTGAAGATCTTTAACAGTCGTTACCAGTAGTCAGAAGCATGAAAGTCTCTGAAAGCCGTCACCGGTCATAAACGATGAGTCAAGCAACCTTAGCGCGGATAGTAGTATATAGTTGAAGTAGATGGGTGACCGCATAGTGGTATTGGAGCTGAGGATCTGCATGCCAAAGGTAACAGTAGTTAAGCCATCCGAATCGAATAGCATTAAACCTACTGGTAGTACGTTGGTTCTAATGGTTTCAAGCGATACCTATCCAAATTCATGCCTAATTCCGATTCCATTCCATTCCAGAATCTATGTAATTCCACAAATAATATTCCTATTTCAATGATATCTAAGAAACTGTTAGCTAAATCAGCTAGCACTGGCTCTACGAGGAATACAGACGATTTTGGATCTACCTCTCATGTAAATAAGGTTTAATTTTGTACTAAATAACTATGGACTTAAGATGTTTTTATTTTAAAGAATGTATAGTTGTATACGTTAATGTATTTAAGCTTATATACCCGTATAATATCAGTCTTATAATCCGTAAGGATAGTAAAATAAAGCCATATTAATACTATTAAATTATGTAGTTAGTGTAGAATCGTATGTACGTTTCGATCTAATGTTCAACTAAGTTGATAAAGTCCTTGGATAGTCGATAATTATCCTATATAGTCATAAAATTCACTATATAGTCAATACAGTAATTAGATAGTCATTAAATTTTTTAGCTAATCCACAAAATCACTGGATACTATAGTAGATAGTCGACAAAATAGTTGAATAGTCAACAACATTTAAAGATAGTCAATAAAAAACTGGATAGTCATCTTCTTTTATTTTATTACAGCTGGCATCCCGTCTTAACCTAATAGAATTAATGCAGACTCAAAACATGGAGTCCTCAGAGAGACTAGACGCGTACTCAGACAAGCACTCAAATAAACCCAACTGCGCTCACTGGTCGCATTGCGATACTAGGCATAAACTGGGTAATACTAATAAAAATACTACTAATATTATAAACTAGCTGACCCGCGCAACTTCGCTTGCGTCACATAAAAGAGAATAGGCCATAATTTTCCCCGTTTTTGTAACATTTTTTACTGGTACTCTGCTCCTATTGGTCGTAGCGTGATGATATATAGCCTATAACCTTCCTCAATAAATAGGCTATCTAACACTGAAAGAATTTTTTAAATCGGACCAGTAGTTCCTGAGATTAGCGCGTTCAAACAAACAAACAAACTCTTCAGCTTTATAATATTAGTATAGATGCGAAAGTTTGTGAGAATGTATGTATGTTTGTTACTCTTTCACGCAAATACTACTGAAGCGATTAAGATGATATTTGGTGTGTAGGTACCTGAAGACCTAGAATAACATATAGGGTACTTTTTATCCCGGAGTTCCTGAGGGATTTGGATTTACAAGCACTCAAATAAACCTAACTGCGCTCACTGGTCGCACTGTGATACTAGGCATAAACTTGGTAATACTAATGAAAATCCTACTAATATTATAAATGCGAAAGTTTGTGAGAATGTATGTATGTTTGTTACTCTTTCACGCAAATACTACTGAACGGATTACGATGAAATTTGGTGTGTAGGTAGCTGAAGACATAGAATAACACATAGGCTATTTTTTATCCCGGAGATCCCGAGGGATTTACACGGGAAGGGTTTCCACGCGGACGAAGTCGCGGGCGGTCTCTAGTATATAATATTTATTAATACACAAATGAATAGATATAGCCGAATGGTTCAACTTCCGTCTCCCACGCGATTGGTCAAAGGTTCGAACCCGAGGCACACACCAATGACTTTTCCAAGTGATGTGTGTATTAGAAATAATTATCACTTGTTATAACGGTGAAGGAAAACATCGTGAGGAAACCTTGTATGCCTAAAATTTGTTTAATACTTTTATTGAGGGCATGCAAAGTTCCCAACGCGCACTTAGCCAGCGTGGTGGACTCAAGGCCTAACCCCTCCCCCTTGTCTGGGAGGAGACCCTTGCCCTGCAGTGAGACAGTTAAAAAAAAGTGTTTTTATGTAGATATTAATGTAGTAAATTGTATAATAAATTATTTCAAGATGTAGCCAACACCTTTAGTAGTGATGTTATAAACCCTATTTACTATTAGGTATCTCAACGAAATCCTACAACGATATGACAAGAACTGGCCCTTCCAAATCATTGGCCAATGCGTGCGACACGGCCAAGTATTGGGCCAACTACGACCTCAAAGGGAAATACAATAGCGATTTGAACAAACATTTGAGCCAAGACGACGCCAACAATTGTGCCGAATGTATAAAGAATAATTTCTGGAACTTTTCTAGCTTGAATAAGTGTGTTGATGATTCTAAGTTAAATGGTTAGTTGTATTTTTTTATTAAATGTAGGTAATTTTGAGTTTTTATGTATGTCTGTCAGTTTAACGCCACGAATAGTTTGCTAGACATACAATTTGGAGCAAATTATTAGCTTAGCAAACTGTTTTCTCAAGACTACTAGAGTAGTGTAGAATTTGTTAAAAACTTTTAGCCTAGCAACCAAACTGCTGCAAATTATGTGCCTCCCAAGAAAACTGTTGTAATCTATTTGCTTGCCATGCCGTCTGTGGCAAACAAATAACCTAGTAAATAGTTTTGCACATGTATTTAGCCTAGTAAACAAAAGTTAAGTTAACCATATGCAGAGTTATTTGCGTTATAACAGTCCAATTTTAAATTATAAGTCTAGAAAACATTCCGTTGCAAACCATTATCCTATCAAAACGAACTACCACATCCTTTTTTTCTTGCTGTCAGTTTGTTGCAAACTATTTGCCTAGCAAACAATCCGCCACAAACAGTTTGCTATTCAATCTAACCCTACCTATCCTTATATCCCTTGTACCCTTCCTATCCTTATAGAACCAGATCATACGAAACGCAAAAAGACGACGTTCCACACGGACACGTCCCTGGTGTCCCTGCACGCGGTGTCTCCGGGGCTGTCTCCGCTGTCTCCGGCGGAGTGCGAGCGCAGGGAGGACGGCCACGAGCTCGTGCTGCTGCAGCTCGCCAAGATCATACACTTGCTGGAGACGAGGCGCGACTGACGCACCACACCACTTAGAACACGGTTTATACGCAGTTATGTCACTTAACTAGGGTCTAGTCTGATTATGAGAGGAATTTAGTAGATTTGCTAGGGTCTTCTCTCAGTTTGGGGTGAGTTCAGACCCTAGACAAGGGTCTTAGCTCAGTTTGAGAGCAACTAAGTACATTCGCTAGGGTGTTCTCTCAGTTTGGGAGTCATTAAGACACTTATCTAGGGTCTACCCTCAAAACGAGAGCATTAAAGACACTCGGCTGGGGTCTCATCTCCGATTGGTAGTAGCTAGATAGCTTGGCTAGGGTCTACTCCCAAAACGAGAGCATTTAAGACACTTAGCTGGGGTCTCCTCTTACTTTGAGAGCAGTAAAGACACTCATCTAGGGTGTTGTGTGTACGCGAGCTATAAGACGACGTTCCACACGGACACGTCCCTGGTGTCCCTGCACGCGGTGTCTCCGGGGCTGTCTCCGCTGTCTCCGGCGGAGTGCGAGCGCAGGGAGGACGGCCACGAGCTCGTGCTGCTGCAGCTCGCCAAGATCATACACTTGCTGGAGACGAGGCGCGACTGACGCACCACACCACTTAGAACACGGTTTATACGCAGTTATGTCACTTAACTAGGGTCTAGTCTGATTATGAGAGGAATTTAGTAGATTTGCTAGGGTCTTCTCTCAGTTTGGGGTGAGTTCAGACCCTAGACAAGGGTCTTAGCTCAGTTTGAGAGCAACTAAGTACATTCGCTAGGGTGTTCTCTCAGTTTGGGAGTCATTAAGACACTTATCTAGGGTCTACCCTCAAAACGAGAGCATTAAAGACACTCGGCTGGGGTCTCATCTCCGATTGGTAGTAGCTAGATAGCTTGGCTAGGGTCTACTCCCAAAACGAGAGCATTTAAGACACTTAGCTGGGGTCTCCTCTTACTTTGAGAGCAGTAAAGACACTCATCTAGGGTGTTGTGTGTACGCGAGCTATAAGACGACGTTCCACACGGACACGTCCCTGGTGTCCCTGCACGCGGTGTCTCCGGGGCTGTCTCCGCTGTCTCCGGCGGAGTGCGAGCGCAGGGAGGACGGCCACGAGCTCGTGCTGCTGCAGCTCGCCAAGATTATACACTTGCTGGAGACGAGGCGCGACTGACGCACCACACTACTTAGAACACGGTTTATACGTGTTTATGTCACTTAACTAGGGTCTACTCTCATAATGAGAGGATTTTAGACCCTAGACAAGGGTCTTAGCTCAGTTTGAGAGCATTTAAGACACTTAGCTGGGGTCTTCTCTCAATTTGAGAGTAATTACGACACTAAGCTAGGGTCTACTCCCAAAACGAGAGCATTTAAGACACTTAGCTGGGGTCTCTTCTTAGTTTGAAGACAAAAAGACACGTGTCTAGGGTCTATCCTCACTACGAGAGCAGTAAAGACACTCATCTAGGGTGTTGTACGCGAGCTATAAGACGACGTTCACACGGACACGTCTCTGGTGTCCCTGCACGCGGTGTCTCCGGGGCTGTCTCCGCTGTCTCCGGCGGAGTGCGAGCGCAGGGAGGACGGCCACGAGCTCGTGCTGCTGCAGCTCGCCAAGATTATACACTTGCTGGAGACGAGGCGCGACTGACGCACCACGCTACTTAGAACACGGTTTATATGTATTTGTGATACTGAGCTAGGGTCTACTCTTAGTTTGAGAGGATTTTAGACCCTAGGCAAGGGTCTTGGCTCAGTTTGAGAGCAACTTAGTAGATTCGCTAGGGTCCACTTTCAATTTGGGAGTAATTAAGACACTTAGTTAGGGTCTACACTCAAAACGAGAGCATTAAAGACACTTATATAGGATCCCATCTCAGTTTGAGACGAAAACAAGAGTTTTTCACCTAGTTTTCGAGGATTTAGACCCTACACTCCCTTTTGTATCTCAATTTGAATGTAATTTAGATTGATTAGCTAGGGTCTTCTCTCAATTTGAGATGAATTCAGACCTATGTCTAGGGTCTTCTCTCAAATTGGGGGTCATTAAGACACTAAGCTAGGGTCTCATTTCCGATTGATAGTAGCTAGATAGCTTGGCTAGGGTCTACTCTCAAAACGAGAGCATTGAGACTAGGCGCGACTGATACACGAGTCAGCTCTCCCTGTTAGAGTCATTTATCTCAATTTTCCAGGGTCTTATCAGCTCCGGCTGGGACGCGGAGTATCCAATTGGAGGTACCGCGTCCTGGCCACATTATGGTGACTGTTGAAGGAACACCGTCAGGTTTTTAGTCGGTATGCCCTATAAAGCCGGAACGTCTAGCCGGCGGGAGAGCCCGACAGACCCCCGCTTCCTCCCTGGAGCGGGATATGTAGTAATGCATTTTCCTGACGAAAAAAAAAATCAGCTAGAACGAGAATTTTATTGCTATTTCGGGTCCCATCTTAGTTTGAAACTCTTTCAGTGAGCTCGTGAGGTACCCAAATATCGAGCTTTTTTGTGTAGAGAAAAGATTTTATTACAAGTTCATACATACTATAATGCGAAAAGACTTTTTCCCCGACCTGATATATATTTTTAAGATTTCTCATAATATTTATCTTTTACAGTTATTGCAATCGGTGGACGAAGATATAAGTATAAGCGGTGAACACAAAACTCCATCGAGACAGGTAAATAAATAATCAAATATATTACAACCCAGGTAACTGTGTTGTGGAGGTCTGATAGACAGTCGCTGCATGTACAATACTGGTATTCAGCTGCATCCGGTGAGACTGGAAGCCGACTCCAACATAGTTGGAAGAAAGACTGAAGATTTGCCCTCTTATTTATACAAATATATGAAGTTATAAAGAGTTTTGTTTCTTTCACTCCTTAGCGAAATGAAAAAGAGAAAACATAGTTAGTTATTTAACTAAAATAGGTTTATAGTGTGTTTATGAATAAGAGGGGTAGTTTATAACCTGATTTAACATATAAGATACTTTTCACCTCCAGAAATATTTCCACACATATAAAGTCCTTGTTTTTTTTTTACGAAATATATGTATGTATGTATGTATGTTTATTATTCCTTTCCCCTAGGATTCAGACGATGAAACCCGATCAGCATGATTCTCTGATGACATAGAGCCACCACATTAGTATATAACATTGTATCTATGTATGTATGTGTGTTACATTTATTTTCTGTTTTCACCCACTTATTTTCTTTATTAATGGCTATTTTCATAGTTCTAAATAAGTATTGGATAGCTCATGAGATGCAATTTTGACTGGTAAATGAAAATTAAAACTTTTCTGTACTTAAGACAACTTTTCAGACTTTTACTAATGATAGTCATTACAATTGGGTAGTCGACTACCAGTCAAAATATCAGCTACTCTTTATAAAATGTCAAAAATACATTATTGTATAGAAGAACGACATAATGACGTCACAGTGTCTTATTTTCGTCGGTATCAAATGAGTGTCTAATAGAATATTTCAGTCTACAATAATTACAATTTCAACTAATTACGAAAAAATTACATAGCGTGAGCCTTTTAGATCAACCTTTTACGAGTACAAGTTTAATAATTTTTCATTAACCCAGTCAACTACCCAATTACTGAAATTTACTGAATTTACCACTAGTTCGGAAAGTGTACAGCCTTATGAAAAGAGCTAGCAACAAACTCACACACACTCTTTTTCAATCGCCAAAATATTTACAATAAGGTTGATACAATAATTGATCATGCGAGGCGCTGCCAACAATCAGCGATATAGACTAAACGCCGCATAAGTTTATCTAGGCTGTCATATTATCCATTGGATAGGTTATCTATCACTTATTTATAACCTGCGAAACTGGCCATTAAAGTGTCGATTTTGTTATATAAATAGCAAAATAGCATAACACGTATAATTGTTCCGAGTGATGTGTTATAACGGTGAACTCATTACGGGAGGAGACCCTTGCCCAGCAGTGGGACAGTAATGGGTTAAATTTATTTCTGTTCTTATAAATTCGTTTTCCCGAACTACAAAATCGACACTTTTTATTTTATTATATTTATATATTAATCATATTAATGCACTTTTGTGTTTTATTCTACACGATATTTAATACTAAACATGGGTCTTTACAAACGTTTGTAATACTTTTAACTAACAATATTATTTATAAACGTTGTGTAAGCTGTGATTAGTTATACAGTGTTTTGTCTTCACTCATATACAGTTACAACATTGATTGTAAGTGACAAAACACCGTATAAATAATCACAGCTTACACCACGTTGTATAATAACACAGTAAACTTATATTTATTATACTACCACTTCCTTAACACACTCATTTGTCTCCACTTTATCAAAAGCGTCAATAATTCTGTCTTTTAATATCTTCACTAGGGTTGCCATCCGTCCGGGTTTCCCCGGATTTGTCCTAGTTTAGAGGGCATCCGGGGAGCGTCCGGGGAAGGTTTCATTTGTAGACTGGGTTTTAAAAAATTAATAAATAAAAAAAATTTGGGCTGCCCGCGAGACACGCACTATGCTCGCACACCACGATCAACCGACGAACCAAGTATATTCACCGTTCCCCCACTCCTCTTGTCGCGGTTGCTCTTCTTGTTGACATGTCCGGCTTTCGGACTCTAAAATCCGAGGTTTTCACGCGTCTTATCCGGTTTTCCAAATTTTAAAGATGGCAACCCTAATCTTCACAGACTTTTTCATATTCAGTGTCAAATATACGATTTTTATGACATTCCATGAAGAATAACAATGGTTAAGAAATGGCCCAACACACGGGTCAAGGAAATAGAGTTTAGTATAGCAAGTATTTTTTCTTAAATTGTGTAAAAAAAGTTCTCAATTCGTCTGTGTTTCATGATTGTTACCTCATAACTTATTGTTGGATAAACCGATTTTGCTGTAAATTGTTTTGACTTGAGACGCTATCCACGTCGCTACGATCGTCACCAAAATACGCTTTCTTTACTTCATAACACGCAGAGAACGAAATTTCGGTTAACGCGTAAAAAATTTGTAAAAAGGATTCGATTCCCAGGTCGGACATAGAGCCCTGTCTCACTAGGACGCCGTGGCGACGTCGTTGGTTACGTATCCAAGCAGTTAATATTGAAATGTCACGTTGTCACATCGTCGCCACGTGAGTTACGTGACATACATTTCAGTATTAACTGCTTGGATACGTAGCGACGCCGCCATGGCGTCCTAGTGAGGCAAGGCTCATATTGTTAATGGTGTCATTCGGTATATTGTAATAGGCTCGTTTATTACATGGGACTAAAATTGTTAGCGGCGAAACGTCGTTGCATTTGTACTCGCCGCCTACAGCTTCGAATTTACAGACGTGATAATATTATGTATGTATGTATGTAAACAATTTTTTTTCCCCCCCAGGTATCCCCCCACCCGCCAGTATCAGCGTCTCCCCACACACGTTCTTCCTTCTCTCGGACCGAGCGCAACGGCGACCTCTACCGCGCGGACGAACAGGAGAAACTACTGAAATAACACAACGCCACCCTCGCCGTGCCCGTCAGTTATATCTGAGCACGGCTTCGTCATCTCGGCTCGAGAGGAAATGCTCTCGGCTTGAGAGAAAATGCTCTCGACTTGTGAGAAAGTTCTCTCGGTTTGAGAGAAAATTCTCTCGACGTGAGATGAGTTACTTAATACTCGGTTTAAGGTTAAATTACGATTACTACACATATATTCGGTTCGACAGTATTTTTCCCGAACATTTACCTACATAATAATATATTCAGATTTACGCGTCCAGGGAGGCTATCATCTCAGTTGACAACTATTTGAAAGTCACTATGCTGTACATTTTCCTTCTTAGATTACAGTAATTAACACGTTACGTCAATCAGCAATGTACTGAATAGTGACCATCAATTTGACGTACACTAGTTATCACCTGAGATACGTGATACAAATAATGACCAGAATATGTGTGTAGCAAGAGTCTTGCTAAATCTTGTTGCAAGACTTAGCAAGATACAAGAATTGTATTCGGCTTGAGATGTTTTCTTTTCAGTGTTTAAACTCAGTATGAGAGGAAATAAACTGGTTAAAACAATTTCTCTCGGCGTGAGAGTAGTTACTCTCAGTATGAGATGATTGTGTTTTGAACAAAAATGTATATATAAGTACTAAAATAGATTTTAATAGAAATAAAAATGTTTTACTGTTGGTTAAAGGTCTCATCTCAATTTGAGAGTAGAATTTTGATCAGCAATCAAACATTAAAAAATGGTCTACAGATTCTTTAAAATATTAATTTAATATTTTGTTTCAAAGGGTATTTGACTGTAAAAAATTAGTCTCTCTCAATAAAATAAAAATTACTTTTCACTACGGACATCAAATCTAAAAAGAGACAAATTTAACCCGTTATTGTCCCACTGCTGGGCAAGTCTTTTCGCATTATAGTATGTATGAACTTGTAATAAAATCTTTTCTCTACACAAAAAAGCTCGATAGTTAGGTACCTCACGAGCTCACTGAAAGAAACCTAATGAACCGTGTACTCATTTGTGATTCTTGAAGCCAAAGAGATTTTATTACAAGTTCATACATACTATAATGCGAAAAGACTTTTTCCCCGACTGAAATATTATAAATTTTAATTTATTTGTTAAATACCCTTATATTATTAATTTTAATAGAAAAGGATCAAGAAAACAGTATTACTATAATATTGTATTATATTTTAAATATTAAATAAATAATTATTTATGTACATTTTACTTTGTAGTCAATTCGATTCTCGGGTAAGAGAAAAGTCATACTTAGTTACTTATCATGTCAAGATTATAATGTCTCAAATTCGATTTCCAGGTTAAGCCTTTTTTTATGTCATGAATAATTAATTTTATTTCAGAATTTTGGTCCGGAATTCGATTTTCGAGTCAGTCATAGAAATAGTAAATTTTGTTTCAGAATTTTGTTCCAGATTCGATTCTCGAGTCAGTCATTAAAAAAAAATTTTGTTATTTTTGTTCGCGATTCGATTTTCGGGTCAGTCATATTTTATTTATAAATAGATAATTCTAGCAAGAAACTGTCCGAGATTCGAACCCAGTGTATAGCTAACCGGAGTTTTAAAATGTGCCTGGCTAACTTAAAAATACCCCATTTAACTATATTTAGTAATACAGGCCTATTTAGTACTTAAATAGTAATAAAAATAATATTCTTATTGTGCGTACAGATTCACCTTATTTATCCATACTTCCATACTAATATTATAAAGCTGAAGAGTTTGTTTGTTTGAACGCGCTAATCTCAGGAACTACTGGTCCGATTTGAGAAATTCTTTCAGTGTTAGATAGCCCATTTATCAAGGCTATAGGCTATATATCATCACGCTACGACTAATAGGAGCAGAGTACCAGTAAAAAATGTTACAAAAACGGGGAAATCTGTACGCACTATAATTTCAATTATATGAAAATAACTTAAAATTCTACCAATCCCTTAATTATTTTATTTATTTTACGCATTGTATAATAAAACTGCCTAATGTACTATTAAAATGTATATTTGCTTTCTCCTATAAAATAAAAAATATTTTAATGTATAAAAATGTATACAAAAGCAATATTTATTTAAAATGTATTTAATATTATATAGGAATTAACGTAAAAATATATGAATTTAACCCATTACTGTCCCACTGCTGGGCAAGGGTCTCCTCCCGTAATGAGGAAGGGGTTAGGCCTTGAGTCCACCACGCTGACCAAGTGCGGGTTGGGGACTTTGCATACCTTCAAGAACTGTTCTAAACAACTCTCAGACATGCAAGGTTGCATCACGATGTTTTCCTTCACCATTATAACAAGTGATCATTATTTCTTATACACACATCACTTGGAAAAGTTATTGGTGTGTTGCCTCGGGTACGAACCGTCGACCCCAGGGTATCATTGTAAAACCACATCTATACTAATATTATAAAATTGTACAGTTTGTTTGAACGCGCTTATCTCAGGAACTGTTGATGCGAATTGAAAAATTATTTTACTGTTAGATAGCCGGTTTATTGAGGAAGGCTATAGGCTATATAACATCACGCTACAAAAATTAGGAGCGGAGTAGCAACGAAAAATGTTTCAAAAACGGGGAAAATTATGACCCACTAGCTGACCCGCGCAACTTTGCTTGCGTCACATAGGAGACAATGGGTCATAATTTTCCCCGTTTTTGTCTTTTTTTTAATGGTTCTCTGCCCCTATTGGTCATAGCGTGATGATATATAGCCTATAGTCTTCCTCGATAAACGGACTATCTAACACTGAAATAATTTTTGAAATCGGACCAGTAGCTCCTGAGATTAGCGCGTTCAAACAAACAAACTCTTCAGCTTTATAATATTAGTATAGATATAGATTCTCGCTTATGTGACGCAAGCGAAGTTGCCCTGGTCAGGTGTTAATTAATAATTCTGTGTACTTTTTAATTAAAATAGCTACATTAAACAGGCCACCATGCCTAAGAAGTTACATGCTCCCCAAAAGGCTTCTTTCTAGGGCCTCGCCTTCAATATTAGGTCTCCTTCAAGGCATTGTTGTGGAACCTCACAAATGTCATTAGGTGTTCTCCAAGGTACTCTACTGGGTCTACAAATGAAATATTAATTATGATTTAAATATTGATAGATTTTCGTGTTAATTCCCGTATAATATTAAATATAAATACAAAGCGAAAGTTTAAACTAATCTTAAAGCCGAATAAATATAATATAGTTATTAATAGAGAGCTGTAAATATCCATGTGATATATTAGATCTGATGTCTTATGTGACCGACGGATGCGACGTAGCGCGACTCACCCCCGGTTTCTGAGGTACATTTAGCGGTAGTTTATTTATTCAATTGCGTTTTTATTGTTCCGTACCCAAAGGGTGAAACGGGTCCCTATTACTAAGCCTTCGCTGTCTGTCTGTCTCCAGACTGTATCTCATAAACCGTGATAGTTAGAAAGCTGAAATTTCACAAATTATATATAGCGTTTAAACTCATATAAAATAAACCGTGCGAGTTGGACTTACGCACGAAGGTACTATCATCAATTATAGAATCATAATCAATAATTATTTATATTGAGCAAAAAATTTGAAATAAGACATCTTTTATTACCTTACCCCCGGTTTCTGTGTACATTTAGCGGTAGTTTATCTATTCAATAGCGTGTCAACTCATATAAAAAAAACCGGCCAAGTGCGAGTTGGACTCACGCTATATACTATCATCTGTAATAGAAACATTAATTATTCATATTGAGCAACAAAATACGAAAAGATTTCGTTTATTGTATGGGGACCGACCTTACCCCCGATTTCTGAGTACACTTAACGGTAGTTTATCTATTCAATAGCGTTTCTTTATATGAGTTTTAATAGATTGAATAGATAAACTACCGCTAAATGTACTTCAGAAACCGGGTGTTAATTATTTATTTTTTTGTATTTGTTGTACCGGCAACGGAAATATATAATTTGTGAAAATTTCAGCTTTCTAGCTATCATGGTTTATGAGATACAGCCTGGAGACAGACAGACAGCGGAAGCTTAGTAATAGGGTCCCGTTTTACCCCTTGGGCACGAAACCCTAATAAAACAGGATTTAAATAGTAATTATAAACGCTATTGAATAGATAAACTACCGCTAAATGTCCCTCAGAAACCGGGGGCTAGGAACGTGAAATCCTTGTACAAGTCATTTAGCTTTGAGTTTCTAAATATGACTGCCTCCATGGCGCAGTGGTTAAGGTCGCCGTGCTGCTACCATTACGTCGGGAGGTCGTGGGTTCGATTCCCCCACGGAACAATAATTTGTGCGATCCACTACTATACTATCCACAATAGTTGTACTTTGTGTCCGTTGTTTGTATGTTTGTAAAAGTCCCCGCGACACAGGAGCAATTCTTAGTGTGGGAGTTGTTTTAAAAAGACACAAAATTATTTGGCGTTTTATCGTCGCGTTTGTCGTTCCCGTAAGACAATGCTATAGTGTAGGCACCTATAGGAGAATAGGTCGTCTGCACACTCAAGATTAGTCGCGATTAAAAGTCGCATAATGTCTGTAAGACAGCACACGTAATAACTAACACAAAAGGAAGGGGCATGTGGGCGTGGCGTGCCATATGAAGTATGTGCAGCTATACCTACCCTAATACTAACCTAAAAGATGACACTGAAACCACGTAGATACGATTCCGACATAAAGCACAAAGTTTTGCAAAATACGACTCTAATGTCATTGAAATATGGCTGGTCATTTTAATTACAGTCTTCTTCTCATCGTATGGTTAGTGGTCAACCTAGTGTCAAAGTTGTTCAAGCCGCCCGAAGGCCTTTGACATGGCTTAACGACTGTTATCTTAATTGACAACAGCCGGGACCGACTTTTTACGTGCCCTCCGAAGCACGGAGACGCCCTGTTCAAATACCACTATGCGGTCACCCATCTATGGAATGACCGCGCCACGGTTTGCTTAACCCACAGATCGTTTACCGACCGGTGAGCGCAACTGGCTACGGGCGCCTCCTCCTTTAATTACAGTCAACCTAGGTAACACAATTGATAAAAGTTTGCAAAACTAAAATTAACCTTTATCAATTGTGTTGGTTTCATATGAAATAATAATCGAAACTAGTTCTTTCCACTGTCAATGTTACCCAAATGATTCAAAGTTACCCAAATTGACCTTAGTAAAAGTCGTTTATTCCTTTTCATATTTCAGTGTGCGTTTTCATCGGCTGAGTTTGGCGACAGCCATCTTCAATGTTGTTTGTCGTATGGTTAGTGGTCAACCTAGTGTCAAAGTTGTTCAAGCCGCCCGAAGGCTTTTGACATGGCTTAACGGCTGTTATCTTAGTAGACAA
Organism: Anticarsia gemmatalis; assembly: GCF_050436995.1. Lineage (NCBI taxonomy): Eukaryota > Metazoa > Arthropoda > Insecta > Lepidoptera > Erebidae > Anticarsia > Anticarsia gemmatalis. The sequence goes on along the minus strand of NC_134773.1, from coordinate 4,129,539 downwards.
CAACCGGGACCGACTTTTAACGTGCCCTCCGAAGCACGGAGACGCCCAGTTCAAATACCACTATGCGGTCACCCATCTATGGAATGACCGCGCCAATGGTTGCTTAACCCACAGATCGTTTACCGACCGGTGAGCGCAACTGGCTATGGGCGCCATCTTCAATGAAATAGTATGACATGACCTTTCCTCTTGTGTAAGTTATTTCGTGGTTCGCATACACCGGCTGTCACCTATGTATGCACGTGACGTAAATATTAGGTCGGGGAAAAAGTCTTTTCGCATTATAGTATGTATGAACTTGTAATAAAATCTTTTCTCTACACAAAAAAGCTCGATATTTGGGTACCTCACGAGCTCACTGAAAGAAACCTAATGAACCGTGTACTCATTTGTGATTCTTGAAGGGATTTTATTACAAGTTCATACATACTATAATGCGAAAAGACTTTTCCCCGACCTAATGTGTTCGACACATTCTATACGACTTTTAATCGTATATAATACATATTTTTATTACGTAAAAATGTATAGAGAACGTAATAATTTATAAATTATGAAATAATGCTAAATTATTAATTTAATTTTAATTATAAAACGGTTTTAATAGCCCGTTTGTTGTGCTACTTAGTGTGTGCGATTAGTCGCAGGACTGTAAAACACTTTGATTATCTTTAAATATATCTTCTTCTTATCGTATGGTTAGTGGTCAACCTAGTGTCAAAGTTGTTCAAGCCGCCCGAAGGCCTTTGACATTTCTCGTGCTAAATAACGCTGTTGATCGGAATATAGCAACAAGTCGCTACGTAGAAACTCCTCCTCTAACTGCTTACGTGGCGCAGTGGTTAAGGTCGCCACGACGCTACCATTGCGTCGGGAGGTCGTGGGTTCGATTCCCACACGGAACAATTATTTATGCGATACGCAAATAATTGTTTCGGGTCCGGTTGTACTTTGTGTCCGTTGTTTGTATGTTTGTAAAAGTCCCCGCGACACAAGAGCAATTCTTAGTACGGGAGTTGTTATTTGAAATAAATTTATTTAAAAAAATCTTAAATTATGTACAGTCGTGCGACTAATCGCTATTTTAATTACAATTAGTACCGCATTTATTTATTTGTTTGTGTTGTTATTCGGTAGCATTACCTGCGGTGTAGACTTGCGACATTGCGATTTTTTTGTCGTCGAGTTGTAACGGTACTGCGACAAGTCGTAGAATTTAATTTAATGTTGTTTTTTTATTATGAAATTATGAATCATAAATAAGTACAGTATTTGTTTTTGAATAAATTATGCGAGTGGCATACAAATGAATTTTATTTACCCTAAATTATCAGTCTAGCCTTTCTTCCAACTATGTTGGAGTCGGCTTCCAGTCTCACCGGATGCAGCTGAATATACCAGTGTTTTACATGGAGCGACTGTCTATCTGACCTCCACAACACAGTTACTTTGGCTATAACACGATACCCCTCGGTAAGACTGGTTGTCAAACTTTCAAAACAGTTAGTATTTTTTATTCGTAACTAACGTTGAAATTATTATTATTTACAGACTGAAACATTTTATTAGACACTCATTTCATACCAATGAAAATGTGAAAGTGACGTCACTACACTATCTTTCTATACTAAAATGTGTTTTTGACATTTCATAAAGAGTAGCTGATTTGACTGTTGTCAAATTACCCATATATTTAGTTGCCAGTCGGTCGCTTTGACGGGCACGCGTTATAGCCTTTCCGATCTCCCGTCGCCATATCTATGTGTTTAAAATACCTTTATTTATCTTTAATAGTATAATATAACCAGTCTAAACTCAAGTTAACAGTAGTCAGAAGCTTGAAAGTCTGACAACCAGTCTTACTTAGTATCGTGTTATAACTCAAGTAACTGTGTTGTGGAGGTCTGATAGACAGTCGCTGCATGTAAAGTACTGGTATTCAGCTGCATCCGGTGAGACTGGAAGCCGACTACAACATAGTTGGAAGAAAGACTAGCTTCTAAACGCAGTGTTGTGTTCATCGTTAGTGTTGTGTGTTGAAGTACCCGCAATTTAAAAACAATTTGACAATAGTGAATACTAAATGAGGGTAGGCGTACAAACTCGCGCTACGAGGAGACGACGCTTAGCAGCCACCTCAGTCAGCCCGTGACCAAATACGAAACATTGGACAACAAATAAGGTATTGTAACTTTAAAATTACTTTAAAATTCTGTAGAGGGGCTCATGGTATAGTAACAACAGCTGCAAGGTTCGGTCTCTGAAGTTAAGCTTCGCTTGCCGAAATTGTTCTGTGGATGGGTGACCATAATATACAGATCAAGTTCCTCCGTGTTTCGGAAGGCACGTCATTTGCAAAGATGTTTGTTTTTGATAGTCATTAACAGTAGTCTGACATCTAGTATTACCGAGTACAAATTAATTTAAACTAAATAATTAATTAATGAGGTTTAAGATCCTTAGCTGTTCAGAGTATCATAACGTGCCCGGTATATGGCAATAGACTCGCCCCCTATTACATGGGACAAACATTGTTAATGGCGAAACGTGGGTGTGTATTTTACACCTCTGCCTACACCTTCGGTTACAAGTGTAATCCTACTAATATTATAAATGCGAAAGTTTGTGAGAATGTATGTGTGGATGTTTGTTACTCATTCACGCAAATACTACCGAACCGATTACGATGAAATTTGGTATGTAGGTAGCTGAAGACCCAGAATAACACATAGGCTTTTTATCTCGGAGTTCCCGAGAGATCGGGATTTACACGGGAAGGGTTTCCACGCGGACGAAGTCGCGGGCGGCCTCTAGTTAAAAAATAAAACGAGAAACAAATCTCTACATAATTTATTTAATTTCAAAGGAGATCGGCAGATTTCGTACAGCTTAAAGTTTGTGTTGTTTCGTAACAGAATTTGTACCACTTATTTAGGGGATTAAGTCACCTATTTTTATTTGGGAGTATTATTTTTAGAAGTCCGGATTAATTAGAAAGTATTTGTTTATTTAAATAATAATTTTTGGTCTATGGCTTACATTTGTTAACAAATAAAGAAAAAGAAAATCTCATGAGACGTCACTGTTACTCTGACGTCTACGCATCCGCTAATTTGCTGTTGTTTTGGATTGTGGTTTTGACAGCAACTGAGCAATTTAGCGAACTATCGGGGCTTCTTAAAATGGACATAACGTTTACCTCCCAACTTTTAAAAATATAATAATTTTAAAATAAGCTTGTCTATCATATTAGCTACCAATTTAAACAAGAAGTAAACCTAAACATGACATTTCATAAGCTGTACGAATTCTTCATACAAACCTGCCGTTCGCCTTTCTAATTTACATAACTTTGCACTATTTCTGTTATTTTAAATATGAATTAAGATTACAAAATCAATAGGTATATAATTTTTATTTTGTCTTCCTATCGTATGGTTAGTGGTCAACCTAGCGTCAAAGTTGATCAGCCGTCTGATCGGGTCTTAACAACTTTGACACTAGGTTGACCACTAACCATACGATAAGAAAAAGCAAAAGTATGATACTGTCAAAATTTAATCAGATAAACTATGTAATACTTATTCAAAGAGACAGGAGCTTAAACGTTAAAACTATTTATTTATTTACATATTAATATTGTATGTAATTTATTTTAAATTACTGTACCTTATTTAATGATAGACTAATGACTATAGTTTCATTATTATGCAGAAACTAATATCTTACGCGCCGTGTAATTTGATGTGTCTGAATATAGCAACAAGTCACCGTGTAGAACGCGAAACATAAATACAGTAGACGTATAAGGAGTGCGTGTGACGGAGACGTAACAACGACCTGCTTTCGTACCGTTAATTTTCGCATAGCCTGTTGCTACATTCAGACATATAAAGTTACATGACGCGTACTATAATTACACATAGAGTATGCATATATCGCAATAATAATACGATAGTGGAGTAACTCAAAATACATTGACACAACTTCAACTAGACTTAACACTATAACCATACTATTTTTTTATTTAATTGTAACAAAATAATCCATACTAATATTATAAATGCGAAAGTAACTCTGTCTGTCTGTCTGTCTGTCTGTCTGTCTGTCTGTCTGCTACTCAATCACGCCTAAACTACTGAACCAATTTGCATGAAAGGCGAACGGCAGGTTTGTATGAAGAATTGGTACAGCTTATAAAATGTAATGTTTAGGTTTACTTTTTGTTTAAATTGGAAGCTAATATGATAGACAAGCTTATTTTAAAATTATTATATTTTTAAAAGTTGGGAGGTAAAAGTTATGGCCATTTTAAGAAGCCCCGATAGTTCGCTAAATTGCTCAGATGCTGTCAAAACCACAATCCAAAACAACAGCAAATTGGCGGATGCGTAGACGTCAGAGTAACAGTGACGTCTCATGAGATTTTCTTTTTCTTTATTTGTCAACAAATATAAGCCATAGACCAAAAATTATTATTTAATTAAACAAATACTTTCTAATTAATCCGGACTTCTAAAAATAATACTCCCAAATAAAAATAGGTGACTTAGTCCCCTTAACACGTTCCCTGCCCGCGACGCGTATGTGCGTTCTACAAAACGCACATACGCGTCAGGGGCAGCGAACGTGTTAATAAGTGGTACAAATTCTGTTACGAAACAACACAAACTTTAAGCTGTACGAAATCTGCCGATCTCCTTTGGTATGGAGATATTTTGATACCCGAGAAAGGACATTTTTACCCCGGGAAAATGACGCATTCCCCGAGAAAATTCAGGTGGCGAATTCAGTTGCGAATAATCAATATTATAATGACATTAAAATAACAAAATTTCGTTGTCATGGCAACTGTTTTAATTGCGGATATGCCATAGCGCGACTTCGTTATATTAGGAGAATTTAAATAATTTTGATATATTTTTCGTGAAAAAAAGGCATTCATCACGCTACGACCAATAGGAGCAGAGTAACAGTAAAAAGTGTTATAAAAACGTGGAAAATTCTGACCCATTCTCTCTTATGTGACGCAAGCGAAGTTGCGCGGGTCAGCTAGTCTCTTCTATTTCATTTTTTAAACAAAAAGAGTATATAATTATTTTGTACTCATAATAGGGAGTATAAAAATCAAGTTATTCGTCGATTCTGAAAATAGCATTTTAAATTAATTTTGAGTCATTTTACAGATTATTGTATTATTAGTGCGCTATGTGAAACTCATCATGAAATATTATTCTTATGTGTTAAATGCGACGATATTTTATTGAATATGTATTTAAAATATAGTAGGGTAGGCAGAGACTAGAGAACGCTATGGTAACATCCTTTGGTCTCTGCCTACCTCTATGGGAAAAAGACGTGATTATGTACGTATGTGTGTATTAAATATTAAACATGTTGACAAATTAATCTATCGATTAGTTATTCATTAAATATGTATTTGAGTATGACTGTAGGAACAATATAAAAACACGTTAGTTTCTATGTATATTATATTCTCTAAATTGTTTTAACTGAGCACAAATTATCTATGAAAATGAAAGAAAAACATAGCTTTTCACACTTTACATTACTTAATGATGGCCTCCGTGGCGCAGTGGTTATTCTTAATAGTAGTCCGGAGTTTGGTAACGTGCCCAGTATATAACGATAGACTTGCCCTTTATTACATGGGACTAACATTGTTAATAGTGAAACGTGGGTGTATTTCATACACATTTGCCGATTGCGATGCAGGTGTAATGAATCCCAGTATTTCAAAAACCAGTCTACAATTTCGTGATATTATGTATGTATGAACTATATTGTATTGAAACCTGTGTATTATCAACTATTATCTATACTAATATTATAAAGCTGAAGAGTTTGTTTGTTTGTTTGTTTGAACGCGCTAATCTCAGGAACTACTGGTCCGATTTGAAAAATTATTTCAGTGTTAGAAAGCCCATTTATCGAGGAAGGTTATAGGCTAATATCATCACGCTATGACCAATAGGAACAGAGTACCAGTAAAAAATGTTACAAAAACGGGGAAAATTTTGACACATTCTCTCTTATGTGACGCAAGCGAAGTTGCGCGGGTCAGCTAGTAACAATATATATCTGTGAATGGTACATGTAATGACTATATATGAGTATGTATGGCTATGTATGGTGATGTGTGTAGTGTATGAACGCCGGCTCCGCCGGGAGGGGGTCGCGTTATGGGGGCGTCATGCTGCCACCATACTCAGGGGATGCACCACGACCTGGGAACATACAACATACATTTTATTAATATTTTTAGAATTTCGGTACATTTTCAGTAACTTACCCAGTTGTTTTTAAGGAATTTGAAAAAAAAACTAAAATTTTCATACTCAAAAATGCATTAAATAATGATGTGTACGAAACGCATGCTTACTTGCTTATCTCATAAAGTAAAATGCGTAGACCGTTTCTCTGTTACAGAGCGACTGATTGATTTTAATGGAAACTCCGTGGCGCAGTGGGTTCGATCCTCACACTAAGCAAATATTTGTGTGATCCACAGATAGTAATCTCGATTCTGGTTGTACTTTGTGTCCGTTGTTTGTGTGCTTGTAAAAGTCCCCGCGACACAAGAGTAATTCTTAGTGCGGGAGTTGTCTTAAAGAAAAGAATGTAGATAGTCGAAAATCCTAGTTCAAACAAAGATTTAAACTGCATATTTTTTTCAATCAGCCTTAAGTGGTAAATATACTAGACTTAACTTTTGTACGCAAGTAGAGCTACGCGGCTTAGGTAACCTAATTAATATCAAAAATATTGTATAGTGGTAAATAAAATGATATAACAAGTCACCTCGGCCTCTGCCGCGGCCCCTGCCCCTGCCCCTCCCGCGGCCGCGTCACCTGCGTCCATCGCCCAGACCCACCATATCTGAAAAAATACGAAAACATTATCATGACATCACATACTTTTATATCATTTTGACGATAGAGTAATAGCAAAGTTTAAGGTCCAAAACCCGGGCCAGGCTAAAATCAAAATCAATCATTTATTCATTTAGGTCAAATATTGACACTTATGATAGTCGTTACAATTACTGAATCTACCACAAGCTCGGAAAGTGTACAGCCTTATGAGAAGAGCTAGCAACAAACACACACACTCTTTTCAATCGTCAAAAGATTTACAACGTGGTTGATAAAAGACTGTACCTCTTCTTATTTTAACAGAATATTCTTAGTAATACTGTTGTTAGAGTTTGTAAGGGAGTGTATGTAATTTTTATCACATATAATAATGGTTGGAGGATACGTCAAACCATCGCCGTATCTGACCTCTAACTGGTCGTGTTCGTCACAGCACACTGAGAGTAATATAATAGACAGTGTACCTGTGTATTGTACACAACACACTATAAACAAACTTGGCCGGTTTATTATTAGTTTCATCTCACCTATATTAGTAGCAGTCTTCTCAAGATACGCAAGAGGTCCTTGCAGGGGGGTGCTCGCGTACGCCCCCCTCCCTCCCGCCATAAACATGCCTTGAGCTAAACTGTTCTGCATCTGTACAACACACATACACAAATTTATATATTAGTACAACTCACACACGGTCATCTGATTACAAACTAAGCAGAGCTTGTACTGTAACCAGATAACTGATAACACATACTTATATACCAGTAATAAATTATTATATTTATATAGATATTTATACTCGTCAGACATTAGTTATTTTTTTTAACCCATTTCTGTCCCACTGCTGGGTAAGGGTCTCTTCCCAATAGGGAGGGGTTAGGCCTTGAGTCCAACAGAATGACCTATTTTTATTTTATTAATATTTTAAAAGAACCAATAAATTATTTTACCTTATTCACATATCTGAAAATCAAATAAACCTATTATAACAATGAAATAAAAATATAAACAAGCAAAAAATAATATCAAAATAATAAAAATACTACATACCTCATTGTTGCCATACAAAAATAAATCTGAAGCTGTGTAAAAAAATAAAACAAAAATAATAAAAAAAGAAAATGTTTAATTAAAACATAAAATTAAGTGCTTAACTACAAAAAAAGTGCTTTAACCAAAAAAATGCTTGCTTAGAATAAAAAACAAGTCTTGAAATTATCAAAATGGGTACTTATTTCGTTTTATTTCAGTGTATTTGGAAATTTTAAATTCTATATTTATTAGGTCGGGGAAAAAGTCTTTTCGCATTATAGTATGTATGAACTAGTAATAAAATATTTTCTCTACACAAAAAAGCTCGATATTTGGGTACCTCACGAGCTCACTGATAGAAACCTAATGAACCGTGTACTCATTTGTGATTCTTGAAGCCAAAGAGATTTTATTACAAGTTCATACATACTATAATGCGAAGAGACTTTTTCCCCGACCTAATATTATTCCTAACTTTTAGGCGAGCAGAGCCGCGCAAATCCACTAGTCTAGATTATAATTAACAATTCCGTGTTCTTTCCAAATAAAGTATCTGTATCAAACAGGTCACCGTCAGCTGTATAAGCCGAGACACTGATGTTATAAATTCTGTATGTTGTATTCTTTCGCGAACCTTGCATACAAGACTTTTTACTAAGTTGTTAACCATTTGACCGCCATGATTGACTTTTTTTTTTTAGCCCATTACTGTCCCACTGCAGGGCAAGGGTCTCCTCCCAAACGAGGGGCAGGGGTTAGGCCTTGAGTACACCACGCTGGCCAAGTGTTCACCGTTAGAGCAAGTGACAATTATTTCTAATACACACTTCAAAAAGTCATTGGTGTGTTGCCTCGGATTCGAACCTGCGACCACTTGCGTGGGAAGTGCCAATTTAAATCTAACTCACGACGCTACATTTTTGTCGACATTAGCTGACGAAAGCGTCGTGAGCACTTTCTGATTTGTCGAGTATAGCCGACCGTGGCGGTCAAAGGGTTAATCTATCTTTATATATATAATTCTTCTGTAAGTGTGTATGTCACTGAACTTCTCTTAAACGACGGGACCAATTTTGATGAATTTTTTTGCGTGTGTTCAAGGGGATCTGCGAATGGTTTAGATTCACAATTTTGTCTGCTAGACAATGTTTTTTTAATTAATTTTTAATTTATTAGACAGGACAATGTCTGTCGGGTCCGCTAGTAGTACTATATTCTTCAGATCTTAGGTATTATATCGCTATCGTCTAGGTACAGAGGCGGGGTAGGCAGGCGGGTGCGGGGGGCGCGGTACCTGCTGTTGCTGGAGCGCCGCCTGTTGCTGCAACGCGACTTGTTGCGCCGCCGCTGCTGCTGCCATCTGTTGAGCCTGTAATGAGTTACAAAAAATATTTATTTATATTTGCGCGTTTGTCGCAGTGGTTGTAGTGGTCACCTCGCCCCAATAACCGTAGCGCCGCGTGTGGTTCCAATCACACCCGGGACTAATATTTGTGTAATGAGCACGAGTATCTGTTCTGAGCCTGCTTGTCAATTTATCTATATAAGTATGTATTTAGAAGTATATAAGTATGTTTATCAGTTATTTGGTTACAGTACAAAGCTCTGCTTTGTTTTGAATTAAATGACCGTGTGTGATACGTGTCGTAGCGTGATGTAATATGCCTTTAGCCCTCCTTAATAAATAGGCTATCTAACAGTAGAAGATTTTTTAAATTCGCACCAGTAGTTCCTGAGATTAGCGCGTTCAAGCAAACTCTTCAATTTTATAATATTAGTATAGATAAATAAAGTATTTACCTGTACACTTTGTTGCACAACATGTTGCTGTGTCGCGGCGGCTTGTTGCACGGCCTGTTGTTGCGTGTTCTGTTGTTGCTGGCACTTGTTGTACACCGTGTGTCCCTGCGACAACGTGATGTAATAGAAATATGTTCTATTTATTTAATTAAACAAAAATATGTAAGGAATAAGGGTAAGTTTCGTAGAACACCTCAAGCCCCGCATTATAATTAATCCAGCCCCAGATCGCATCAATCCTTGTGCCTGAAATGTTCGTATAGCTACTGCCCAACGCCATATAGAACCGACTGCCGATTGTTCGCAAAATAAACAGATTTTTATTATATTTGTTCCCACATATAAACCGTATAAACGGTTTATAAACTCATGATTTATAAATATTAATAATATAAATCATAAATAAAAAATAGTGCATGCATTTGAAACCACGTCGTTTTAAGTCCTGCCTAGAATTTTAATGCTCTCACCCCCGACAAGTGAGCACCTAACTATAAAACATAATTGGCCACACAGCTACCATTTAAAGTCGTCGTCATCCCATTAAAAAAAGAAAACCTTTCATGTCAGATCAAAAAATTAAAATATTAAGCCAACCACCCCCGCTAAATTCCACAAGGGAGTTATTCTACCACCACCGCGATGCTTAAAACACAAATGGTCCATTACTTTGCCCACCTGCAGGTCGGCCAGCAAGTTCTGCCACTGACTGATCTTGTCGTAGTGACGTCTTAATAATTCTTCTTTACGCTGCAATTCACACTTTAATTCATTGTTGTCTTCTTTGACCAGGAGTTCTGGACGCATCGCTGATAGAAGGAACCTGGAAAATACAGTTTTCATTATGAAAAAACATCCTACTAATATTATAAATGCGAAAGTTTGTATGTATGTATGGATGTTTGTTACTCTTTCACGCAAACACTACTGAACCGATTTCGAAATTTGGTAGGTAGCTTAAGACCCAGAATAACACATCTACTTTTTATCCCGGAGTTCCCGAGCGATCGGGATTCGAGACCAGACCCGAAACAATTATATGTGGATCGCACAAACAATATAATTGCTGTGGGAATCGAACCCTCCCGACGCAATGTTATCGGCGTCCTAAACCACTGCGCCACGGAGGCAGCAAGGCACTCACAGGTATAGGTGACGTCAAACAACTTGAACACAAGAAGTTATTTTAGAAAGCAAACTAAACGTAGACTCAGTGCTGAGGACTCTCGGCTGACTGTTCTACCAAACAAGCGATCGAAGCGCTATAGCCCTAGCCGTCGCGCTCTGCTATTCTTTCAAAGCGGACCTAGAAATCGTTCCCTATTTAATTAAATTAAACCCATTAATGTCCCACTGCTGGGCAAGGGTCTCCTCCCGTAATGAGGGAGGGGTTAGGCCTTGAGTCCACCACGCTGGCCAAGTGCGGGTTGGGGACTTTGCATGCCCTCAATAAATGTATTAAACAAATTTTTAGGCATGCAAGGTTTCCTCACGATGTTTTCCTTCACCGTTGGAGCATGTGATAATTATTTCTAATACACACATAACTTCGAAAAGTCATTGGTGTGTTGCCTAGTGTTGTATAGCGAAAATGTTCAAGTTATTTGGCGGCAACTGTACATACCTCTTTTGTAAGAAGAAAGCTTCCATCTGCCTGGCGAGGTCGATGAACCGTTCCACCTCGACCTTCACCTCCTCTTTCTCCACGCAGGGAGAGGCTTCCTGCTTCGTCAGCACGTTCAGACATGCCTGCAAGTACTCGCTGTGTTATACATTATGGCTTTATACCCGTACTTGTAGGCAAAGGTGTACGAAATACACCCACGTTTCACCATTAACAATGTTAGTCCCATATAATAGGGAGCGAGTCTATTGCCAAAAAAGACCTTTTACTAAAATACACTGACGGTCATTTTCTATACGGTGTACACGTTTCGAAAATATATTTTATTTATCCTGACTGAGATTTTATGACTCGCAAAAGAAAGGGAAACCTCCTATATTAGCTTACATACATAACACTATGTTTGTAATGACAGAAGGTTTAGGCAAATGTGTATGAGATACATCCACGTTTCGCCATAACCCAAAAATGTTAGTCCCATGTAATAGGAGGCAAGCCTATTGTCATATACCGGGCACGTTACCAAACTCCGACCTTCTTTTGAGGAATATTCTTATATAAACTAAAAAAGACAGATTGATACCCTAATGACCACACCACAGAGGCACTAATCCCCTCAAAATCATATAAAAAAATTACACCCATACATATTATCAAACCTTTTTGCCATAGGAATATACAGAGATCAAAGAACGTCACTTGGTACGATTCTTACAAACTTCCCTTGCTATCACATACATACATGTTGTCATACAGGACCGTCGGTTACGAGTAGCACCTAACCTTTTTACAACACATCACCGATATGATCTGTGTATGTGTTTCTTTTCGTCATTCTACATTTATTCATTTTCTCTTCTCGTGATCTAACTATCTATGTATCCCTTTCTCACTCCCTACATCTTCTTTCAAGATATAACGATCTCTTATCAAAAAAAATCCTGAAAAATATAGGTTTTTGGAAATAAAAATCATAAATACCTCATCATTATTTTTATTGAGACAATATCATTTTTAAAACAGCATTTTTATAAATTATCGTCTATGAAATAAAACTATGAAGGCTCGCGATTTTTTTCAAATTTCGAGTCTCACTCAAAAAGACTGGCAACTTTTTGTTATTACACACAAAAAGTTACAAGACTGACCCACAAATTGCACACACACAGAAAAACAGCACAAATTAAGACAAAATCATGTTTATTAAAAAAATCGCGAGCCTTTTTTATATTTTATTTTCTCGAATGACTATCAATATACACACATTAGTTTCTGTACATTCGTTTCGTGAAATCAGTCGATAGCTAACTTTCATTTAATCATATATTTGTTTAGTTGACATTTCGGCCAAATTACTTTAAAATTGCGTCTGAAATTTGCCCGGGACTTTTGTGACTTAGGACAGAATTTAAATACAAACTTTCATCCCTTATTTTATCCCCTTGGGGGTAGAATTGACCAAAATCCTTTCTTAGCGGATGCCTACGTCATAACATCTACCTGCATGTCAAATTTCAGCCCGATCCGTCCAGTGGTTTGTGCTGTGCGTTGATAGATCACTATGTCAGTCAGTCACCTATGAGTTACATAATGTATATTTTGAAGTATCATGTCCAGGACATAATTCCTATTGCACATATTGCTTTAGCAGACTCAAGTCTTTACTCAGTAAGGAATCCTTGCCCAGCAGTGGAACAATTTTTTATTTAAGTTTTAGCTATCAACTTTAAAATTTCATGAAACTTGTGATTTTATACAATTTTGTTATAAACTTAGTCAAAATTATGTTAAACGCAAATCCAAGGACTCTTCATTCCGTCAAATTACAAAAAAATATACTTTCATGATTATTAATTCTTAAAAACAATTTCAACTATACTCGCGTCATGTCATTATATCGGAGTCTCTCACTCACTACACATTGTCACATTACTATGATTCTTTTGATTATGACGTAGTGAGCACGATTGTTATGACTTAAGTATATTAAACAAATAGGATTTTCAGGCGAAAATCTCTGATAATTTAGATAAATTATCAATAATTTTTCAAAAGCATTAGATTTGCGTTCAACATTTACAAAAAATCGAAAAACAAGCATTTTACATCAATCTTTTACATCTAAAACTATTTACCGATTTCCAAATAAATTAATCTTTATACAATTAATTATAATATTGTGATTTATACGTATGACTATTATTTACTTATAACTTCGGGATATTACACGAAGTTTTCCGAAGTCTCCCGAAGTTTTTAAACTTAGCATCTACGTTACTTACCCCTGGTTTCTGCGGTACATTTAGCGGTAGTTTATTTATTCAATAGCGTTTTTTTATATAAGTTTAAACGCTATTGAACAGATAAACTACCGCTAAATGTACTTAAGAAACCGGGGGTTAGTTATGTAAAATAATATACATAATTTCTTACTATTAAATATCGTGTAAGTTACATTATTTATACAGTGTTTTGTCACTTACAATCAATGTTGTAACTGTATATGAGTGAAGACAAAACACTGTATAACTAATCACAGCTTACAACACGTTTATTAGTAAGATTGTCTCTTATTTTCTATTTTATTAGCTAGAATAAAGCTGAAATGGCGGATAGCGTGTCAAAATATTTTTAAAGAAAAAATGACGTTAGCAAAAATTTACTAAATAAAATGTATTGAAGAAAGTTAACTGGAACATACATTTATAATAAAAAAGTATTACAAATACACTTTGTCTATGCACATATTACCTTACTTTAAGACCATAGAGAAAATATAATATATTTTACAAATAGGAACATAACCTCAGCTGCAATATTAACACATACATAATCACGCATTCTTCCCACAGGGGTAGGCAGGAGACCAAAGAACGTTACTTACTACAATCCCTTTTGTTGTTCAGGACCGATTGGCTTACTCTCAAAAAAATCGAATTCAAATGCAATCAAGTTAAGGCTAATGTCAAATCGTCCTAGATCCTGAGAGTAAGCCAAAGGCTGTCAAAATTATTTAATACATATATAATCACGACTTCTTCCCGTAAGAGTAGGCAAGAGACCAAAGAACGTCATTTGGTACGATCCTTACAAGCTTCCCTTGCTATCACATACATACATGTTGTCATACAAGTACTTTTGACACGCTACCCGCATAATTTAAGGACTAACCAGTTTCTGAGGTACATTTAGCGGTAGTTTATCTATTCAATAGCGTTTTTTTATGAGTTTATACGCTATTGAATAGATAAACTACCGCTAAATGTAGCTCAGAAACCGGGGGTAACTAAGATACACTAAAATGTTATATTTAAAAATCAAAATCGTGTTTTTAATTCCTCTATCAGTCGAAGTAATGGCTTAATTAGTTTACAGAACTGTGTTCATTATAATATGTAGTATCTTTGTAATAAACGTGATGTAAGCTGTGATTAGTTATACAGTGTTTTGTCTTCACTCATATACAGTTTCTAAATTAACTCATCATCATCAGTCTAGCCTTGCTTCCAACTATGTTGGAGACGGCTTCCAGTCTCACCGGATACAGCTGAATACCAGTATTTTACATGGAGCGACTGTCTATCGGACCTTCACAACCCAGTTACTTGAGTTATAACACGATACCCTTCGGCAAGGCAGGTTGTCAGACTTTCAAGCTCCTGACTACTGTTAACGACTGTCAAAGATCTTTTGAAAACGACACCCGGGACCCACAATTTAACGTGCCTTTCGAAACACGGATCAACTCAGAAAGTATAATATGGTCACCCATCCGCTTACCACTCTCTGCAAGCGTCGCTTAACCTCAGAGACGATCCGCCCGGCTATTGTTACTTAGCCAGAAGCTTCCCTACTTTGATTCATATAGTTTTGAAATTGATTGTAAGTGATAAAACACTGTATAACTAATCACAGCTTACACCACGATTATAACCCTCGGTTTCTGGGGTACATTTAGCGGTAGTTTATCTATTCAATAGCGTTAAAACTCATACAAAAAAACGCTATTGAATAGATAAACTACCGCTAAATGTACCTCAGAAACCGGGGGTTAGTAAGAAAGAAAGATGCTTAAAAAGTCAAAAGCTTATTACAAAAGATTTTCTAGTTTATACAATAAATTATTTTATTTTTAGTGTGACATGGATATAAGAAATAATGTTTTCTTTGTGGACACGCAGTTTACCTAAATAAAACTTATATAGGTGCATATTATAATATTGCTCTTTCATATAATACGAATTAAGTTAAAGAACTACTTCAAATAAATAATATTTTATATCAAAGACTTTTCCAAGTTATGTGTATCTATACTAATATTATAAAGCTGAAGAGTTTGTGTTTGTTTGAACGCGCTGATCTCAGGAACTACTGGTTCGAATTGAAAAAAACCTTTTTATGTTGAAATGACCGTTTATCGAGGAAGGCTTTAGGCTATATAACATCACGCTACGATCAATAGGAGCAGAGAACCAACGAAAAATGTAACAAAAACGGGGAAAATTATGACCCAGTCTTTCTCATGTGACGCAAGCGAAGTTGCGCGGGTCAGCTAGTTAGAAATAATATCACTTGTTCTGCACTTCTGCTGTACGATAAAAAGTATTTCATAATAATACTGACATTTTCGGGTTGGTATTAATGCAATATTTCTAAGTGTTTTTCTAAAGACAACTCCCGCACTAAGAATTGCTCTTGTGTCGCGGGGACTTTTACAAACATACAAACAACGGACACAAAGTACAACCTGACATGAAACAATCATTTGTGGATCGCACAAATAATTGTTCCTTGCGGGAATCGTACTCACGACCTCCCGACGCAATGGTAGCGGCGTGACAACTTAAACCACTGCACCACGGAGGCAGTGTTCCGTACCCAAAGGATAAACAGGACTCTATAAATAAGACTTCGCTGTCTGTCTGTCACTAGGCTATAGCTCATAAACCGTTATAGTTAGACAATTGCTTGCCAGCTCCTCTCATTGGCCCTACCTTCCGAACTGGCGGTAAATTCACTCTCTGTACCATTGACTATCATAAGTGTCAGCATTTGGTCTAAATGAATAAATGATTTGATTGACATTTTCAAAGATGAAGTATTTCTTTTGCCGCTATAACAAAAAATATTCTGCAATTTTAAGCCCTAAGAACAAGGAGGTCTACGCCCAGCAGTGGGACAGTAATTTATCAACAAGTTTATAGTCTAACGATTTAGTTAAGTCTTGTATACAAGGTTCCCGGTGAAGGAAAAAATGGAAACTTAGATAATCAGCGACACCTAGGCTTATGCAGCTGACGGTGACCTGTTTAATACATATACTTTTGTTTTAGAAATAAACAGAATTACAAATTATTGTCATCTCGTTACAGTGCAGGCTCTGCTTAGTTTGTACACAGCATACTCAGGTATTTATATTTTACTAGCAACGCGGCTTCTTCCAGTTAGAAAATTAAAACCTTTACAATGTTAGAACATAAACCTTCCTCTTGAATCACTCTATCTATTGAAAAAACCGCATCAAAATCCGTTGCGTAATTTAAAAGATCTATGCATACATAAGGACAGACAGCGAAAATCGACTTTGTTTTATACTATGTAGTGATTTTCAAGCCTTATTCGACATAATAACTTGTAACTATACAATAAGAATCGAAACAAAATGACTGTTTTTCAGATTTGAGTGCGTAAACAGTTAGTGAGTCATTATTTGTAAATTCCCAAGACTTATAATCGGATGTAGTATTTCCTCTTCCGTGCTTTACTAGACCGGCTATCACGTATCTCAGTTGATTACTATTTGAAAGACACTATACATTGGTTTCTCCCTTAGATTGTAGTGATTAACACGTTACGTAAGCAGCAATGTACTGAGTAGTTTTAGGCGGTTAGTCTCAATTCGGTAAACTGACTTGTTAATAGACTTCAAAAAAGTAGGAGGTTCTCAATACGACGGAATTTATATAACTGTTTTTAAATAATGAAAATTAGATTAATTGGCTCTCAGATCGCGTAAAGGTATACGAGAGAGATTCACCTTTTACTAATTTCAATAAGTATTGTTTATGCCTTTTCATTTGACTTTAATTTAGTTGTAACAAAAGGTTACAATATTTACGAAATTGTAAGAAAACAGTCTTGTAAACAGTATCGAAAATATTAACTACCTATTTGCTTATCACGGGAGTCGAACCCAAATAACAAAAACATTACGATTTCCAAGATAAAAATTGAAAAACCATATTATATTATTATTTATTTATTAAGTCGAGCACAGGTACATTCTAGATAAAAATTACATTATAGATAACTTTATCTATGCTACGAGTGACTGCGATAAAAATAATCATTGTTATTTAATTTCTTCATTAAATACTATTTATTTGAAGTCGAACTTTCATATTTAGCAGTGGAAATATAATAAAAAAAACTCATCGCAGACTTGCATCTGTAAAACTTAATTTATCTCAGGAACTACTGGACCGATTTGGATAATTCTTTCACTAATACGAAGCCACATTATCCCGGAATACAGCCGGCTACTTTTTATCTAGAACTTCTAGCAAGAAACCGCAGGAATAGCTAGTTTTATAAACTATAGACGAGCTACGTAAATTATGTTTCTTTTGCTGTTAGTTTACCGACTGGTAAATCTAGCTATAGGGAGCTTTATAAGTACATACATACATAAAATCACGCCTTGTTCCCATATGGGTAGGCAGAGACCAAAGAACGCGTAATAAGTAATTTAAGATAAAGTCTGCGATGAGTTAAATCTCTAATATTTTTACACATAGAAAATAGTGAACTTAAAATAAACCAATCGATTTTGGTTCAAACATATCGTTTAAGCGGCCTTTACATAACTTACAATTACCGTAATGTAACAAAAATATAAATATTAAGACACTAAACGACACTTAATAGTATATCAATCCGACAAATACACAAGGTAGCGTTCGTGATTGATTTGCCGATGAGACTGTTCAAACGGCGTATTTCCCATTTATATACACATCGGCAAACTTTTAATAAATTGTGATAAAAACCAGTGTTTCTATGAGACAAAAAAACGGACTTTCCCTATTACTAAATTAATTTAAATACTGCTTATTTCTGGTAACCATACCATGGTGACTGGTACGGACTCCTGTAGTATTCATTACTATTCATTTGTCCGTACATATTGTGTGGTGCGTTGTGCATAGGCTGGACATTTGGTTGGATGTTAGGTTGGTAGTACTCCGGCTGCCATTGACTCCGGTCTGCTGGATGCTGTACCCTCTCTGGCTGGTTAAGTCTTCGGTAATCCAAAGGTACGTTTAGGAATATTGAGTCATTATATTGTCCCACAGGCATAGGATATTCTTCTTTCGTAGGCGACTCTATGCTTTCAACTATTACCTTTTCTGAAGTCTGTCTCGGTGGTATTACAGGCACACGACCAGCTGGTTTCGGAGTCTTATCACTCTTGGTCATGAATTTGTGAAATTCGCCTTCAAAAGCGCTAGGATTCTTATTCAGTGGCGGTACGACCTTAGGAACTCGTAAACTGGCGTCGAGAAGAATACTTGAATATGTTTTCTCTTGCTTTGGGAATATAGGCGACGGGATAGCTGATTTTGGAATCATTTTCGGCGGAGGGGAGGAATGGGGGATAGAGGGAGGGGTAAGCCGGATAACGGATGCGGATGTCGAAGGCCTGATAGACGAGGATGTGGAAGATCTGATCACGGATGTAGATGTTGAAGATCTGATGACAGAAGTAGCTATTGGTCGTAGAAGTGACGCTGAGGATGTTGGCCTGGGAGTGTCCGGCAGTCTGGTCAGTGTAGCTGGCCTGTAAGACTGGACTGGGCGTCCCATTACTGGGCCAACCGGCGAGCTGTACTCATAAGCAGCTGGTGCTTTCTTAGGTGTCCTAGGTTTACGAGGTTTCTTCTCTTTTACAGGAGTTTCAGGCTTTGGTCTAGGCTCCTTCTTGACGCGTTCTTTCTTAGGCTTTTCGACTTTCTCACCCTCAGTTTTGGACGTCGATTTTCGCTTTTTCGTTTCCTTTTTAACTGGGGAAGGTTTTGTTTCAGTCTGAGGGGGTTCGACTTTGGTTTCTACCGGGTTGAGCGGGTCGTCTGACGGTGGCGCTGGTTTGAATATTGGTATTTCTTCCTCAACGTGAGGTGGAGAGTCCCAATTAGAGACTAGGGCAGCCATATCTTCGAGCTGTTCTTCAGAAAGTTTCTTTGTCTTGACTTTCTTCCCCCTCTTAGGAGCTGGTGGTGACTTTTTCTTCTCTTTCTCCTTAACAACCTCTTTGTCAGTTTCTTTTGATTCTTCTGCGTCTTCTTCTTCTTTGGAATTACCATCATCTTCTTTTGCTTCCTTCTTGCCCTTACCCTCCTTCTTCAAGCTGTCCTTTCTCTTTTTCCTGGTTTTGGAGTTTTTCTTATTCTTTGGCGCTTCGTAGTCCGAATCTTTATCAGAATCAATGTATCCTACATCAGGTAATTGAGCTTCTGATGGGTCCATCTCATCTCCTTTTAACCAGATGTCTTCCAAAGCATCTAGTTGAGTTTCATCTGGTTGTAACGGCAAGTTGGGGCGTTTCATTGATGTCATCATATCTAAGTCTCCTTCAGCCATTGTCATTTCATCATCATCCATAACGTCATGACCAAGGATCGAGACGGCTATAGCTCCCTCTGATATACTCTTACTAGCCATAGCACGTTTTAAATGAAGAGGATGACGCTTCTTCTTCTTTAACCCTTCTACTTCCGCCTCTATGAACGATTCAGGTAACTCGGTATTGTTTTTATTGCATAAAATATCTTGTCCAGATGGGTGTGGAGCAGGTACCATCTTCTCCGGCTGCTCTGGATGACAGCCAATGTCTTGGCCTTTCAACCACAGCTCATAACGGTCAGGTTGAAACCGTTTGACAAACGTATCCATTGATATTTTGACCATATCATTGCTGCACGTACATTGAGTAGCTCGTTTCCCATATTCTACCCATCGTGGAGCTGCAAAGTTAGTTGACTCAGCACAGTTGAAGCCATGATTGAACCCAGCATGATATCCATAAGGAAATGTAATCATAATTTCTCCAGCTTCTTGTGTGATTTTGTTCACAGGCACAGAGTATTGCTTCAATATTTGCGGAGAGATTAAAGTCATTTTGTGTCTGAGGAACGCTTGGCAAGTTTTAGCTGAGGTGGGGAAGAAGCCAGCTGCGATACGCTCAAACCGCTTCCCATGTTCTGGTGGTATAGCGTACCAAGTTTTTGGATCACCGAAGTGAAGATAATTTATTGAGTATAGGTCCATGTCTTCGGTATGCCATGCGAAGGTGGTCTTCCACATGCCAAAGTATAGATAAGCAGTATTTACTCCATCGATTTCGATACCGTAGTCAGAGTTTACGAAATCTAGGATTGTACCCAAGTGGTTGATGTTCCATTCTTTAACGTCTGGGTCTGTGATACTACCATTCACATCAGCCCCATATATAGGTGCTACGTAAGTCACGTTCTTCCAGTATTTCCGCTCTAAATCGTCGAAGCTCGAGTGCCGAGGAGTGCAGTACTTCGCGGAGTTGGCCATAACAGCGAACTGTTTTACAGTCATAGCCTTCTTTTGTATATTAATTTGTTGAAACAAACCTTGTTTGCCGGTCACTACCTGGCATATAGGCGAGGGTATGGTCACGTTCAGCTGTTCCAGGTCGTAACCACCCTTCCTGGGCACCCATTCAGGCGGAGGAATCACTTTCGCAAGTCCTGCCTTGTGGGCACCTTGTGACTCCATATATTGTATGTATTTGTTGAAATCCTTGAATTCCTCCCATGTTGGACGGAATACCTTTATAGATACTCCACCCGCACAACCCCCAGAGTCTTCCCCGGACACCGACATTGTCTTTTTCACAATCACAAACACGAAAAATCAATCAACAATGTTTCATCACACTTTTGACACTGTTACACCATCGTTCATTAATGTCCACGTTTTATTTTCATATTACACGATACAACATAATCTTACAGCGTTTTCAGTCCGTTAATTGAGTTAACAAACACGCGATAAACCTTCCGTATAAATGTGAAAACATTATCAGGAAAATGGCCGACTTGATTGAGATGCGCTTGCAACAAAATCCCTTCACGACATCGAGGGTTAGTCGAAGCCGCGTATACGAATGTGGGTCACGTACACCCGAAAGTTGTTCGATTCTTTTACTCTACCGTATTTATTTCGCTTATGGAGCTTCTACTAAATAGCAACACCGGCCACGATTAGTTTCGTTTTGGAAGGTTGGTACAAATGTAATCATTTGACATTTCTAGTGCAAACCTATTTCGTAGAGGTTATGAATGAAATGCAATTTTGTGCTATTAACTACATTGAAACTACATAATTATGGTGTTTTCCGCTTACCTGGAATGATTCTTCAAATTCCTCGACAAGATTTCCACTACCGTTTGACGGTGCCGCCATTTTTGCGATGCATTTAAGTCGGCACTGTTTGTTTATGTCTTGTCGTGACAGAAGTGAGCTTTATTGTGTGCCGCAAATACGTGACTCACGCACATCACTACCACACACAAATGTATAGCTGTCTCGCTCGCGCTTTAGCAATTACGATATAACACTATCTCCATCTGCAAATCAATAAAGTAGGGATGGTTTTAATTTTATTAAATTTCTTTGAAACTGTTACCTACTTTGAGAACTTTTGATAAGGAAATACAAATGCATTTTTTTATTTTCATGTATTGTTTTCAGCTATATGAATTTAGTTATATTCATGATTAATAACCTTTTAATTCCAAAGAACTTTGTATAGATTATCAATAGGCAGTAAGATAAAGATCGACTATACATAAGCAAAGTATGCTGGCGAATAAAGTTCACCAGAATCCATAGCATGTTATTATCGTAAGAAGTGGTTATATAGTCATAAAGCCAACCATATTTCTAAGTTCCTCCCCTCCCCTCTCTCACCGGCCTCACTTCCATTTTCATACTGAATTAAAAGTGAAAATATATACAAAAAAGAGATAAATTATGTATGAAACAGTATGTTTTTTTGCGCTGCTGTGCTAAATAAAGTCTATGATGTAATAATTACGTACATATTCGGATAAATTGGCCGCACAGTGCTGACAACCTTAGAAAAAAATCTAATTGTAATCGCGGCCCGCTTCGGTCTGTGCGAGCGCATGTTACTGTTTACATCACGTGGCTATGTTTGTAAACTTTGCAGGTAGCACATGGGTTTGGTTCCCGGAAACAGATGGAATTGGGGGTGGATTTCTCAGTGTGCTATTTTTTTCTATTGATCAGGTGATTTTGACGAAATTAAATGAATGTGTTTGAGACGGGAAAAGGGACGGTACCGGTAAAGTATATCTGTATCGATTTTGGATTAGGCACAATAGGCAAAGCTGGGATTGGCAGCTAGATGACTGACTTTGGCTATACATTTTTATGTAATTTGTTCCTAGGCGTCAAAATTATTCAATCAGATTTTTATTCATATAAAACATTGAATATGTTTTTCCAATTTTTAACCTCACGATCTGAAATGATAATTAATTTCTAATAATACTTCGTTCATGTAGACTCCGTTAACACGAAACTTGTAATATTATATTATTGCCAACGTCTTCAGGGCCAATTTGAAGATAAAAAATATTCTAAGGGAGGGTAGGAGCAATGAACTTTATCAGAATGACAGGTGAATGAAAAGGTGAACAAACTCACGAATTACGAGAATCTTATTTTATTGTTATAATCAATTACTTTTGCAGAAACAATAACCCAAATTTACGATAAGTAGGTACCTAGGTAGGTATATTAAGTTATATGTCTATAAAATTAAAAACAATGTTTACTTTTATAATAATAGTTATGAAAAAAAGTAAATCATTTTTTTTTCTAACTTATCTATACAATTGGTAGGCAAAGGCCTCCCGAAAACCCAACATCGATTGCGATCCTCGGTTTTTGCTAACCACGACAAAAACGATGTAATACTTAACGATGACAAAGTTCTAAGAAGTTCAATGAACTTTACGCAAACATGAATGGATTTTTTGCCGAATGACGTACGATATTATTATTAGCCTGCACTTAGCCGCCGAAGTGAATTCAAGGTCTAGCAGCTAACCTGTCTCGCATTCCGAAAGAAGACCATTGCCCAGCAGTGACTATCCCAGTTATTCGAGTAATATTGATTATTGTTACTGTACTTAATATGCGCTAAACGTTTGAGCGGGTCAATTTAATATTAACATTATTGATAGCAATTTGTTTTAAAAAAATAATATAATTCTTTCTGTAAATACGGAATAGGTGTATAATCATAAAGTATAAATGTGTTATGTGACTAATGAACCATGCGAGCAGAACAGCTGATTCTCAAGCATTTTATTTTTACCTGGGAAAAATCTGCCCACATCATTTATAAATATTTTTGATAACATTTTATTAAAATCTGGATTTAGGAACTACCAACCTGATAATTGAAAATTCGGTAATCATTCCTATCGATTACAAAGTCTACTATGAAAACTCACGTTAAACTCGATTTAATTTCTATGATTTTATTGCTGAAAAGACATGTGTCCAAACTTGTATTTTTCTTAACGGCAATTGGCAATTTGTTATCTGTGTCAAACATGGCTACAGCGGCATAACCTCGTTAGCATTGTTTTGTCGCGATTTAATTCCAAACTTTACCAAATAAGTTACAGTGAAGTGAATGTTGTTAGTGAAATAAGTGTAAAATACTTTATTCGACATGGCTGACGCGGCGGCCCGTCAGTTGCAGTATGAATACAAAGCCGTAAGTACATTTATCATCTTTACTATCTTCCATGCATTATTGCTTGTTATTGTGCAATTTTATAGCATTTTTCTGTTGAAACAAACGCTTTTAATATTCACAAACTCTTCTACAATCCTATTACGTTATAATTTCATTATTTCTTCTATAAAACGCGCGTAACTGAGGCTCAAAGTGAAATGGCGTTGTTATATTTTTGCAGAACTCAAATCTTGTATTGCAAGCTGATGTGAGGCTTATAGAGCGTCGTGGTCGTGATGAGGCGACCGGAGAGGTGTTGTCCTTGTCGGGGAAGCTTGGAGGGACCCGCATGGGGGACAGGGCTCAGCGTACGAAGCCCGACAAAACAGAAGAACGCAAAGTCAAGTAAGTAGGGATATCTAGTCCTTCTATTACTCAGCGGCCTGTCTTAGATGGTTCCTAGGTAGAAAAATACATTTATTACTTAGTCTATTCCGTATTTATAGCCATTTTTTCTGTTATGTTAGAGTTTTTGAGCCATTTTTATGATGTTTTCTGGCTGTGATTAGTGACCTTGTTGATCTGTAAGCTAACAATTTATGATTTCAAAATGTTGAGTAAATTTCTTACTACGGAAAAAGGATAATTAGTTTAGTTAGAGTATCACAATAATATTTTTATGTAATGGGCTTTGTATTACACTGGCTCTTAGCTAGACATAAAGTCTAAGATCTTGTTGCTAAAGTAACAACAGCCATACTGATCTATCTGTGAGGTTAAGCTACTCTTGCTGTAGTGGTTGTGTGGATTGGTGACCATATTATACATGCTAAGTTCCACCTTTTGCAAGACAGCACTAATATGATCAGTGTATGTCTTTCTAGACGTCCAGCATTCACATTTACATCCACACACTCATTTTTTACCCAAGGGTTTATTCTCTGATCATTGCCTACGCCTAAGAAAAGAGATGTTATTTATATATAATGTATATATGTAACTATGTACTAACATTTATTTACCTTCCAGACGTCAGAAAAGAGATGAAGCGTCCTACGAGTTGTCTAAATCTAAGACATCCCGTGTGGCCTGGGCGGATGACACACCGGGAGTGTTGTACAGACCACGGGCACAGCACACGAGGCATGCTTATGAGATGCTGTTAACCTTCATGCAGAGTGCACTCGGAGATCAACCTAGGGATATTCTTTGTGGGGCTTGTGATGAGGTATGTAGTCTCACTGCCATTGTGGTTTACAGCTTATTGGCTTCTTTAAAATAGAGATTCATTATTATGTATTTGTTGTGTTGTAAACATATAACTAGTATATTAATCTTCCTATTTGTTTTGAAGAGGCTGGTTTCTGTTGAGAAGCTTCAGCCTTGTGAATGCAAGGTTTTTATAGCCATTTTTTTGGCATTAAAGAATACAATTGTATTTAAAAAGCTCTGAGATTATTATGAAGAAAATTCATGAAAATTTTGATTGAGATTGTATTAGAAAAGAGTGTGTGATTAGGTTTGTTTTGTTTTTGTAGCAAAGTTTGGAAGATTTTAACCCTAGAACTTATAATTTCAGTTATTAAATACACAACATGCATTCATACAATTTGAATGTATTCTTTTATTGCATTGAAATTAATCTTTGCTCTTTGTACATGAGTTATATAATTAAATAGCTCGGGTTTTATCTCATTGTAGTGACATTATTAAAAATATATCATTGTAATTCATACGTTTTATTTTGTTCTTAGGTGCTGGTAGTATTAAAGAATGATAAACTAAAAGATCCAGAGAAGAAGAAAGAGATTGAGATGCTGCTAGGACCTGTGGCAGATGAGAGATTTGCACTGCTTGTCAATTTAGGTGAGTTATTATTACCCAAGTAAAGATCTCCACTTTAAATAAGGGTAGTTAAAAGATTAGGGACCAAATGCGACTTGCAAATTTTAAGAAGAAACTCTAGCAGGGTCACATTTTTAATATATTTTATCAAACGTTTTTTTTATCAATATGTAGTTTGTTGCTGATGTTTGAATCCTTATACTGAAAAGAAAGTATCCCAATTTCCGAAATAGGTTATGCTGTGCACACAGCAAATTGGAAGCCAAACAGACCTATTCTGCCCCCGATAGATGAAAACACGCATCTAATAAGCAGAAACGGATAAAAATACTGTATTATACAAATGCGCTTTATTTCGCTAAGCTAAAACGGAGTGACATAGAAAATTTAAAAGAATGGGCAGATGCGCCTTTTCTGTTGATTCCAGCAATATTTATTACTCAATTTTGCCAAAAACGTTAGATGTGTCTTTTCAATTATCAGGGACAGAATTAAACTTCTTTGGGATAAACACATAATATTGTTATATAACACATTATTTATTTTTCTAGGTAAAAAGATAACAGATTTCAACATCGGAAGCTCAGCGGAGGGTAACACGGAGATAGACGAGACGTACGGTATTAACGTGCAGTTCGAAGAATCTTCAGAGGAGGACGATGAAGATGCTTATGGAGAGGTCAGTGACCTGTCTTTTATACTATAGCCTCTTGTAGGGATATTGCTGACCTTTTAGTTTTTCAGGTGGACGCCATCTTCCCGTTCTTATTTAGGTCGTATTATTCGTGTTGCGCCAATTATTTTAAATTATATTTGCAATAAGATTAGCTACCTTTCCACACAAACAGTATCGCACGTTCCTAGTATGGTACAGTATAACGCTAGTGTTCGCAGCGCGCTCTGAGAGAGCGATGTTGTTCGCGGGCGCGGGGAGGGGAGCGCGGCAACGGCTCTTTGCTTTCCCCTTACACGCGCGATTGTTGTTTCATGCGCGATAGATTGTGTGTGTAGAGGTGGCTATTGGTAATGTTCGTCATATCGCACCGTATTACATTATAGTAACATTACTACAAATGTAATCATATTTCAGACACCTCTACCTAAACCTTCAGGATTAACATATATTAATATTCTTCTCTCGTTCTCTCTGTAGGTGCGTGAAGAAGACAAGGAAGAAGGCGAGGAAGGATCAGACAATGAGAAAGAGAAAGACAGCAGTGCTGATGAGGACAGCGACTCAGAAGGAAAGAAAAATGCTATACATGCTAACGTAAGTTTTAATAGATACATAGATAAATTATAAATTTATTTAATGTATGGCATTCAGTAAGACCTCAGTAAAGATATAAGACGGTACTGTATGTCTATGTCAGTGCTCTATGTATTTAGACATATTTCAAATGCGTGGTCGTGTGTGTAATGTTTTATTTATTGATTTAATGTACATACTTTATAAGCATTATTATTAAAAAATATATTAGCGTTCTGCACTCCTTCTACACATAAACTGTAAGTGTGCCAAATTTCATACTTCAAAGTTCGCACGTTTTTCGTAAAAAGGGGTCCTTTTTGCTTTGCGTATAAATACATAGATTTATGCAGATTATTCTCTGACTGTCTTAATATTAATAACTTTATATTGTCCACAGCTCACAGAAGAACAAAGCCAAAAACGCCACGCTACCACCCTTCACCCCATGGACATAGACGCATACTGGCTCCAACGCCGCCTCTCCCGCCACTTCCCCGACGCCATGGTCTCTCAGGCCAAGTCCAGCGAGGTGCTGGTGGCGCTGGCCGAGGCCGCCGACGACAGAGACCTGGAGAACAGGCTCGTGCTGCTGCTGGGATATGACTGCTTCCACTTCGTCAAGTTGCTCAACAAGTATAGATATACTGGTGAGTTTCACCACTAGTGCCTAATGTGCTTGTAGCTCGTTGCGCTCACTGGTCGGTGAATGATATGCAGGTTAAGCAACGTCACTGCGGTCGTTGTGTAGATGGGTGGCCGTTTTTGTGGATTATCAGAAATTTTAATGTAAGTAATTTAAAGTCGTTTACGTATTCTAGGTTACTAATGGCGGTGAACTAGCAGTTATGGAGAAGTCTGAGGTTCGTATTCCAGTTCACCTAGTAAATATTAGTCAGGTGGGAGAGCAAAGGGTCAATGACCTCTGTATCATGGAGCAGCACACACTTGACCATTAAACAATCTCAGCTGATAGCTAGTTTGTATGAAACTGTGTATATATCAGTGAGTACATAACAGAGGTAAGTAAGTGATTATATACAGTGTGAGTGAAGCGAGGTGCTGGTGGCGCTGGCCGAGGCCGCCGACGACAGAGACCTGGAGAACAGGCTCGTGCTGCTGCTGGGATATGACTGCTTCCACTTCGTCAAGTTGCTCAACAAGTATAGATATACTGGTGAGTGAAAAAATATTGTTTTCAGTGTCAAAGTTACCTTAGTAGACAACAACCGGGACCGACTTCACGTGCCGTCCGAAGCACGGAGATGCTGAGTTCAAATACCACTATGCGGTCACCCATCTACTTAATAATCGCGCTAACGGTTGCTTAACCCGCACATCGTTAAATTTAGCATAACTTTTACGAAATCTTGATATATAATTTTATTGAATGTTTGGATGAAAATCACTTCATTGATCACCGTAAACATTTTTTTTACCCATTGGGGTCTCACTGTAGGGCAAGGGTCTCCTCCCAACCGAGAGGGAGGGGTTAAGCCTTGAGTCCACCACGCTGTCCAAGTGCGGGTTGGGGACTTTGCACACCCTTTATAAATCTATTAAACAAATTCATTAATTATAATTCAATTATTTATTACTAGCTGACCCGCGCATTTCGCTTGCGTCACTGAAGAGAGAATGGGTCAAAATTCTCCCCGTTTTTGTAACATTTTTCGTTGCTACTTCGCTCCTAATGGCCCTAGCGTGATGTTATATAGCCTACAGCCTTCCTCGATATATGGACTATCTAACACTGAAATAATTTTTCAAATCGGACCACTGGTTCCTGAGATTAGTGCGTTCAAACAAGCAAACAATCAAACAAGCTCTTCAGCTTTATAATATTAAAATAGATTATTTATAATTCTTATGTTTATATTCTTTTGTTACAGTGTTATACTGCACAAAGCTAGCGTCATCTCAGTCTGAGAGTGAACGCGCGGCGATCAGAGATGAGATGTCCAAACAACCACATTTGCAGAAGATATTAGCTCAGCTCGAGACCGGGAAAGGAGATGATGAGGTATGTATGACTGACAGTTCTCAGGTTCGATGCTTGACAGCTCAAAAAATCTTTAAATTCCTAAATGGGTTAAAACTAATGGTATTTGCTTGTATTTTTTTATTTGTAGTTGACTCAAGACCTACATTTTTAATTTCTTGGGAGAAAACATAATAATCTAACAGTGACAAACCAATGCCTTAGATTTATATATTTATACTTGTTACTTGTCCATCAGTCAGAACAAAAAACTAGGCATGTTATATATTTGCTTGCTGGCCAAGTGCAGGGTGGGAACTTTGCATGCCTTCAAGCACTGTGTTAAACAACTCTCAGACATGCAAGGTTGCATCACGATGTTTTCCTTCACCGTTATAACAAGTGATCATTATTTCTAATACACACATCACTTGTAAAAGTCATTGGTGTGTCTGGTTTGAACCGATGACCACTTGCGTGGGATGCTTTAACTTATACCACTGGGTAATCACTGCTTATTAATTAATTTATTGTTAGGCATACTAAAAACAAGTAATTTTCAATTTTGAACCCTCTGCCATACGCTAAGGGACTCAGTGGATTTCAGTTTAAAAAACATTTATACATAATATTCTATTTATTTTGTTTCCCCAGGCTGCCCAACAATCAGAAGCGCCACGCAAGCGTAACAAAACAGAAGGCACTACCACCACCGGCGCAGTGGCGCAAGTGTCCGGCTCTCGCAAAGTACTGCAGCTCGAGGAGCTGATGTTCGCGGCCGGGGCGCACTTTATGGCGAATAAGAGGTGTCAGTTGCCGCCTGGGTCGTTTAGGAAGCAGAGGAAAGGTAGGAAAACATAAAAAAAATTAAAATCCCCCGATTTATTTTTCATACCTTTTATCGATTGGCTAGTTAGGTTAAGCCGTTCTAATATTCCCACCACCAACTTTCTCATCATACGAAGCTATTTGAGACCCCAACCGAGTAAATGTCCTCTCCTCCCCTCACTTTCACCATCTACAACTTTTTAACGGCTCAACCGATTTTCATTCATCATGTCAAAGAACACTCGCATATAAGTCGCATATTGTATGATGCCACAGACAGACAGACACACACACACACACACACACAGACACGTCAAACTTATAACAACCCTCTTTTTGCGTTGGGGGTTAAAAAAGAATATAGCCAAGTTATTTATTAGTCTCTGATCATACCGTATGATTATTCTTTGCCAACTTAACCACAACGATATCTTTTCACAAAATTAAATTGCTGCATATTATAATGTCCTCTCACCACGTTTCTGTTTGCGATAAACTCATCTTCTGAATCACTACCTCAGCGTGGTGGACCCCTCCCTCATTCCGGGAAAAGACCCAGAATCAAAAAGCGAAACAGTTATTCATTTTGTTCAAATGCTGACACTTATGATAGTCAATGATACAGAGAGTGAATTTACCGCCAGTTCGGAAGGTAGCGCCAAAGAGAAGAGCTGCCAACAAACTCCTGGACACTCTTTTTCACACCCTTGCCCAGCAGTGGGACAGTAATGGTTTAGAATCTATCTATACTAATGTTATAAAGCTGAAGAGTTTGTTTGTTTGAACGCGCTAATCTCAGGAACTACTGGTCCGATTTGAAAAATTATTTCAGTGTTAGATAGCCCATCTATCGAGGAAGGCTTTAGGCTATATATCATCACGCTACGACCAATAGGAGCAGAGTACCAGTGAAAAATCTATACTTACTATACTTACTAATATTATAAAGCTGAAGAGTTTGTTTGTTTGTTTGTTTGTTTGTTTGTTTGAACGCGCTAATCTCAGGAACTACTGGTCCGATTTGAAAAATTCTTTCAGTGTTAGATAGCCTATTTATCAAGGAAGGCTATAGGCTATATAACATCACGCTACGGTCATTAGGAGCGGAGTAGCAACGAAAAATGTTACGAAAACGGGGAAAATTTTGACCCATTCTCTTCAGTGACGCAAGCGAAGTTGCGCGGGTCAGCTAGTGTTATAAAAACGGGGAAAATTTTGACCCATTCTCTCTTATGTGACGCAAGCGAACTGCCGCGGGTCAGCTAGTAACTAATATATACTCTTTATTCCTCAGGTTACGAAGAGGTCCACGTGCCAGCTCTCAAGCCCAAGCCCTTCGACGAAGGAGAAACTCTAGTTCCTATAGAAAAACTACCCAAATACGTGCAGCCGGCGTTTGAAGGGTTCAAGACGCTGAATAGAATTCAGGTATGAATAGCAATTAGCTATTACTAGTTGACCCGGAAAACGTTGCTTTGCAATATGAATGAATATAAGGAGATAAATATATTGACGGTGGCAGGTCAATATATATATGAAAACCTAATTTATGTACACAAAAATATAACACATTTCAAGAAAAAGAGCGATATACATAGCATTAATACACGAAACAAAAATAAACTTGTTATTCCAGCCACTAGGCTCCAAAAAATAAACAAATCCTTCAGAGGTCAATGTGTGCGATTCTACAATAAAATCCCTAGTGAAATCAAAAACTTAAGCTTCAATAAATTTAAATTAGTTATTAAACGCAACTTATGTTTAAAAGGCTATTATACTGTTAAAGATTATTTGGACGATAATAAAGCTTGGGACTGTGCTGCTTCTGTGTGCGTTCGCGCAGCGGAATGTTGTTGAATTTAAAGATATTAATTATGCAGATATTTAGTGTATGACGTCGTATAATTGTGTGTGGTAAAAAAAAAATTGTGTACGCAGCCATTGTGGAGAAATTCACCAAAAACTGATTCCGCTGGGCGAACGTTGTCCTGGCGGAACTTATTTTAATCCATAGACTTTAGAAGAAAAGAGGTGTGTCCAAAAATTAGTGTGTATTTGTGTGTAATTGTGTATGTATGAATAAAATGAGTGCATGCATAAACTTCGGAGAAATTCAAGTTTCCGCTACGCGAACGTTTGGCCATTAGCTAGTTTTCATATAAAGCGCTTAAATAGAGAGCTGTAGATTTTTACATACGTTGTTTTGAATTTGTTTATATTTGTTTAAAAAACAGATTTAGAAAAAATCGTAGGGCTTAAAAGATAAAAATATAAACGTAAAATACACTTAATAGGTCTTAGTTCTAAAAGTATGCACTTTGGGGTCTAGATTTTCACGTTTATACAAACCTTGTAAGTATCTGAAACATGTTGCCAAGTATCAATGATGTTCCGTTATCAATTAAAGAGTTAAAGGACAATTTTACCATGAATAGATCACTGTTTACAAAACAGTCAAATATCACGACGTTCTAAAGGAATTGCATGGTAAAATGTATGCCAAAAATTAGTTTATTCATTCAACTATTCACATGCAAAATTTCATGTCATTAAATTTAGTAATTAAAGAAATCAATTAAAATACTGACGAAGCATCGAAAACCTACATAACCCGACCAAGTTCGGATAGCTACAAAAAAGCGTCCATGCAATATATTTAGGTAACATCCCAAAATTTACCGTATAATACCGGTATTGAATTGGTATAGGTGATAACACAATTGTTGTTTCGATATAATTTAAAGGTCATTTATTTTTGTACACCAAATGTTAGTTAAAACAAATTTAAGTTTATTGCTGTCGTTGCAAGCGTTTGTTAACGTTATTATAATTACTTATTTAAGTGTGTAATGAAACATAATTAAGTATGTACTTAATAAAAAAAATTTTTGTACACGGATATTTAAATAGAAAAGTACTTGTTAATTGAAGATTTGTTTTTATCGTAGATAGTTGGGTTATTATTAAAAAAATATTTTTAATTCAAGAAATGCAATTGTTTTATTTTTTCCTAACGCTTGTGTACGGAACTGTACCATATTAGTAAATACTATATTGGAAGGTTAAGAACGTCTCTTAGATATATGGCTGGGCCGCTTTTTTGTAGCTATCCGAACTTGGTCGGGTTATGTAGGTTTTCGATGCTTCGTCAGTATTTTAATTGATTTCTTTAATTACTAAATTTAATGACATGAAATTTTGCATGTGAATAGTTGAATGAATAAACTAATTTTTGGCATACATTTTACCATGCAATTCCTTTAGAACGTCGTGATATTTGACTGTTTTGTAAACAGTGATCTATTCATGGTAAAATTGTCCTTTAACTCTTTAATTGATAACGGAACATCATTGATACTTGGCAACATGTTTCAGATACTTACAAGGTTTGTATAAACGTGAAAATCTAGACCCCAAAGTGCATACTTTTAGAACTAAGACCTATTAAGTGTATTTTACGTTTATATTTTTATCTTTTAAGCCCTACGATTTTTTCTAAATCTGTTTTTTAAACAAATATAAACAAATTCAAAACAACGTATGTAAAAATCTACAGCTCTCTATTTAAGCGCTTTATATGAAAACTAGCTAATGGCCAAACGTTCGCGTAGCGGAAACTTGAATTTCTCCGAAGTTTATGCATGCACTCATTTTATTCATACATACACAATTACACACAAATACACACTAATTTTTGGACACACCTCTTTTCTTCTAAAGTCTATGGATTAAAATAAGTTCCGCCAGGACAACGTTCGCCCAGCGGAATCAGTTTTTGGTGAATTTCTCCACAATGGCTGCGTACACAATTTTTTTTTTACCACACACAATTATACGACGTCATACACTAAATATCTGCATAATTAATATCTTTAAATTCAACAACATTCCGCTGCGCGAACGCACACGCTGCTTCTACCAAGTCTGTTTCAAATAATGTACTAATGTTTTAATGTACAATGTTTTACTGTGTACTACCAATAAGTTTCCTTTTGAAGATTATTACTATTTTTATGAGCTTAAATTTTAAATTAGATTTATTTACAGCTTTTTTTTTTGAGTGTACACAGTAAATCATCAAATCATCTTGTATCAAGCAAATTGACATTTTAAAAGAGCAAGCCGTGAGTTTCTTGCCGTTTCTTCTCACGAGCAACCAGCTTTTCCGAAACGGACAAAAGAAATACAAATACGTGACTATTTCAAATACTTTGTAAAAAGTTTACGAAATAAAGGATATTTTGAATTTGAATTTGAAATTTGAATAAAAAAAATAGTGTCACTTAGGGGTATGAAATATAGATGTTGGCCGTTTCTCAGACCTACTCAATATGCTCACAAAATTTAATGAGAATCGGTCAAACCGTTTCGGAGGAGTATGGCAACGAAAACTGTGACGCGAGAATTTTATATATTAGATAAACTTTACGCGGGCAAAGTTGCCTGGCAAAGTTTCCTACAACTTGTCCTATCCCAAAATATTCTTGCCAAAAATATTTTAGGTCTTTTTCCCCAATAATTAAGTTTTAAAATGTACTTCTTCTTACCGTATGGTTACTGTAATCTTAATTGACAACAATCGTGACCGACATTTTACGTGCCCTCCGAAGCACGGAGACGCCCAGATCAAATATCACTACGCGGTCACCCATCAATGAAATGACCGCGCCAAGGTTTACTTACGCAAATAGCTATAGGTGTCTCAAAAAAACTTAAAAAATATACTTAAATGTATATTTGTTTTACAGAGTCGCATATCAAAAGCGGCCCTCGAGTCGGACGAGAACCTGCTAGTGTGCGCGCCGACGGGAGCCGGCAAGACGAACGTAGCGCTACTGTGCATACTGCGCGAGGTGGGCAAGCACGTCAACGACGACGGCAGCGTCAACGTGAACGACTTCAAGATGATCTATGTGGCGCCCATGAGGTCTCTTGTGCAGGAAATGGTGAGTCTCTTACCCCCGGTTTCTGAGGTACATTTAGCGGTAGTTTATCTATTCAATAGCGTTTTTTTCATATGAGTTTAAGCGCTATTGTATAGATAAACTACCGCTAAATGTGCCTCAGAAACCGGGGGTTAATCTTCTTTTTATCATATGGTTAGTGGTCAACCTAGTGTCAAAGTTGTTCAAGCCGTCCTTTGACGTGGCTTAACGACTGCTATCTTAATTGACAACAACCGGGACCGACATTTTAAAGCACGGAGACGCTCAGTTCAAATACCACTATGCGGTCACCCATATATCGAATGACCGCGCCAAGATTTACTTAACCCAGTTTGCCGATCAGTGAGCGCAAATAGCTATGGGCGGTTTTTAATGGGTAAAGTTGTAACAATGGGCGAAAGTGTCTTTAAGTGTTGTCACTAGTAGCTAAGTTGACAACGTAGGCAAAGTTACTCCTAAGTTAAATTACTCCTAGTAAGTATCAGTAGTGTAAGAGTGTAGCAAGACGAACGTGGCGCTACTGTGCATACTGCGCGAGGTGGGCAAGCACGTCAACGACGACGGCAGCGTCAACGTGAACGACTTCAAGATGATCTATGTGGCGCCCATGAGGTCTCTTGTGCAGGAAATGGTGAGGTTTTCAATGGGCAAAGTTGTTTTTATGATGGGCACAGTTGTAATTTATGGGCTAAGATGTTACTAAGGGCGCAAATTGGGTAGTTATTGTGGGTAAAGCTGTGACTAGAGGGCAAGTTGTCACTAAGGTTTAACTTGTAACTGTGGGCAAAGTTATCAGTAGTGGCAAAGTTGCCGTCTTGAGTAAGTTGATAGTGATGGCAAAGTTATCAATCTTAGGAAAGCTTAAATCAATGCTCAAGTTTACAATAGACTTCAAAATCCATTGTATTTAATATTTAGATAAAAAAGCAATTACCTTTCGATGGAATAAGCGACCATTTGCCAATATTTTTGCCCACAATTCACCCCAGTTTCTCTCCCACAGGTGGGCAACTTCAGCAAGCGTCTAGCGGCGTACAACATGAAGGTATCAGAATTGACGGGTGACCATCAGCTGACGCGAGAACAGATCGAAGCGACGCAGCTGATTGTATGCACGCCCGAGAAATGGGATATTATTACTAGAAAAGGTACTTACATATTTTTGATAATAGTAATATTTTCGGTCCCGAACTCTGTGGTGGGTAGTGTATGTATCTGGCGCAGTGGTTTAAGTCGCCACGTCTCTGCCTTGTGGCGCGGGGACTTTTACAATCATACAAACAACAGACACTAAGTACAACCACACCTGAAACAATTATTTGTAGATCACACAAATAATTGTCCCGCGTGGGAATCGAATCCGCGACCTCCCAAAACCACTGCGCCACGGAGGCAGTCGATTTCGGAGGTTTTTCAGGCGTGATTTATGTATTTATATCGTGATAATTTCAAACCCCGACTAAAAAACATTAATATAAATAACTAGCGGATCGGCCCGACTTCATCCGGGTATAGTACAATTTTATCCCGTTCCAATGGGAATTTTGATCCCATCGATCCCATACAAACCTTGTCCTTTTCAGTCAAAAATATATTTAAAAAAGAATTATCCAATTTAGTTTCGTGGTTCAAAAGTTATGCGCGTGAACATTTCGGTGATTCATTTTTATATATATAATTTTATTGTTTCTAAGGTGGAGAGCGTTCATTCACGAACCTGGTCCGTCTGATCATCATCGACGAGGTCCACTTGTTACACGACGAGCGAGGACCTGTGCTGGAGGCGCTCGTGGCCAGGACCCTCAGGACTGTGGAGCAGACGCAGGAAGAAGTAAGTCTTTGTACTAAAGTCTATTCTTATCGTATGGTTAGTGGTCAACCTAGTGTCAAAGTTGTTCAAACCGCCCAAAGACGTTTGTTGAAGTCAAATATTAGGTCGGGGAAAAAGTCTTTTCGCATTATAGTATGTATGAACTTGTAATTCTTTCAGTGAGCTCGTGAGGTACCCAAATATCGAGCTTTTTTTGTGTGGAGAAAAGATTTTATTACAAGTTCATATGTACATACTATAATGCGAAAAGACTTTTTCCCCGACCTAATATATGTTTTATTTCATAAACTTTTGACAAGTATTTGAAATCGTCATAGTCTTTTAAATCCGCCATTTCGGAAAAGCTGTTGCTCGTGAGAAGAAACGGCAAGAAACTCGCGGCTTGCTCTTTATTAATTTTGACGTTGCTTAACGACTGTTATCTTAATTGACAACAACCGGGACTGACTTTTTACGTGCCCTCCGAGCACAGGGTTCAGTTCTAATACCACTATGCGGTAACCCATCTATGGAATGACCGCGCCAACGTTAGATAGATTACCCGGTGATAATAGATGCATAGATTTACCCGAGAGGTATAGTTTTGGCAGTGTTGTGTGGTACGGTAATCTCTAACGACAAATCGATGTTTTCCTTCACCGTAAGAGCAAGTGATAATTATTTCTAATACACACATCACTTCGAAAAGTCCTTATTTATCATTTACTAGCTTTTACCCGCGACTTCGTCCGCCACCTGAATTTTCCCATGGAAATGCGTAATTTTCCCGGGATAAAAAGTAGCCTATGTCCTTTCTCGGGTATCAAAATATCTCCATACCAAATTTCTTGCAAATTGGTTCAGTAGTTTAGACGTTATTGAGTAACAGACAGACAGACAGGCAGAGTTACTTTCGCATTTATAATATTAGTATGGAAGTATGGATAGTATTCTAATATTGTTATGTTATGTTTCAGGTACGTCTAGTGGGTCTTTCAGCTACGTTGCCTAACTACACAGACGTTGCCGCTTTCTTGAGAGTGCGGCCCGAACATGGACTGTTCTATTTCGACAACTCATTCAGGTAAATATATACATTTTAACATAATATTCCTCACTTATGTACAGTACATATAATACATATAACAGCTTCTGATTGCCTTTGTGGCGCTCTCGGTAGTGTATCAGACTGCTGAAAATGAGGTCTTGGGGTTCAATTCCTAGTCTTTTCAAATTCATGCTAGATGTCGCTCAATAAAAGCCGGTAGGCTCCATATTACATGGGACTAACATTGGTGCAGGCAGAAATGTCTGAAACACATCCACGTTTCGCCATTAACCCTTTGACCGTCACGGTCGGCTGTACTCGACAAATCAGAAAGAGCTCACGACGCTTTCGTCGGCAAATGTCGACAAAAATATAGCGTCCGGAGCACGTCACATTTTTTCTGCACTCATATGATACTTACCAACGAAAAAACGAAACTGTGACGTCACTATTTCTATACTAAAATGTATTTTTGACATTTCATAAAGAGAAATTGATTTGACTGGTAGTCACCTTATTCATATAGTAATGTTATTTTTTTGTTTGATACAGACCAGTGGCCTTAGAACAGCAATACATAGGTGTGACTGAGAAAAAAGCTTTGAAACGTTTCCAAGTGATGAACGATATCGTATACGAGAAGACAATGGAACATGCCGGAAGGAATCAGGTATGTTAATATATTTGTAACTGTATAACAACATGTCTATATATCAGTCTAGCCTTTCTTCCAACTATGGTGGAGTCGGCTTCCAGTCTCAAAGATGCAGCTGAATACCAGTATTTTACATGCAACTGTCTATCTGACCTCCACAACACAGTTACCTGGGATATAACATGATACTAAGACTGGTTGTCAGACTTTCAAGCTTCTGACTACTGCTTACCAGTCAAAGATCTTTGATAATGACAGCCGGGACCCACAATTTAACGTGCCTTCCGAAACACGGATGAACTCGATGTGTATAAGATGGTCACTAATCCACAGAACGAACCTCAGCAAGCGTAGCTTAACCTCAGAGATCGATACGCTCGGCTGTTGTTAACTAAGCCACGAGCTTTACCGAACTTTTCGTGTTATAACCCAGATAACTGTGTTGTGGAGTTCCAATAGGCAGTGGCTCCATGTAAAACACTGGTATTCAGCTGCATCCGGTGAGTCTGGAAGCCGACTCCAACATAGTTGGAAGAAAGGGCAGTTTGAAAAACCTTAAAAAATTCATTCCGTTTAATACCGTTTAATTTAGTATTATAGGTTATAATTATTAATTTTATTTATATTTTGTTCACAGATTCTGGTGTTCGTCCACTCTCGTAAAGAGACGGGAAAGACTGCTCGAGCTATCCGTGATATGTGCTTGGAAAAAGATACGCTAGGACAATTTTTGAGGTTAGTATATTATTTTTATGTTATTTAGTTTCTTTGGTCCGACTGGTAGTGTATATGACTGTTGGCTGCTAAGTATTGGGTTCGATTCCTATATAAAACAAAGACCTCTCCAATCTTTGTGCGCATTAACGCCAATTTGATTAGGAGTCAAAGTGGTCGGCCATGGCCGTCAACTGTTGTGTTTATATTCACGCTATTGAATAGATAAACTACCGTTAAATGTATCCAACCCGCACTTGGCTAGCGTGGTGGACTCTTGGCCTAACCCCTGCGATTACGAGAGGAGACCCTTGCCCAGCAGTGGGACATTAATGGGTAAAATTTATTTATTTATTTAGCTAAGTACCGTATTATCTGGGGGTACGGCAATATGCCCCCGCAATAGTTTTTTTTATCTTAACTCCTTATTTCTGTCTCCAGGGAAGGCTCAGCAAGTATGGAAGTCCTCCGCACAGAGGCTGAACAGGTGAAGAACCCGGAACTCCGCGAGCTGCTGCCGTACGGGTTCGCCATCCATCACGCCGGCATGTCGCGAGTCGATAGGACTTTAGTCGAAGATCTGTTCGCTGATAGGCATATACAGGTAATATTGTTTTTCTTTCTTTATTATTTTAAGAGTCTTTTACCCCCGGTTTCTGATTTAGCGGTAGTTTATCTATTCAATAGTGTCAAAACTTATGAAAGAAAACGCTATTGAATAGATAAACTACCGTTAAATTTACTCAGAAACCGGAGGTTAATCTTGCAAGATTATGACAGACTCATCATATCCCTATAATATATTAGATTAGCCCCTTGTCTGTGGAGAGATCGGGAGCCGGTCGCCAAAATTACACCCCTACTGTAAGGGGTATTTTATTTCTTTACTAATATTATAAAGCTGAAGAATTTGTTTGTTTGATTGTTTGTTTGTTTGTATTTGAACGCGCTAATCTCAGGAACTACTGGCCTGATTTGAAAAATTCTTTCAGTGTTAGATAGCCCATTTATCGAGGAAGGTTATAGGCTATTTATCATCACGCTACGACCATTAGGAGCGGAGTAGCAACGAAAAATGTTACAAAAAGGGCAAAATTATGACCCACTTGCTGTCCCTTGCAACTTCGCTTACGTCACTTAAGAGAGAATTTTTCAAATCGGACCAGTAGTTCCTGAGATTAGCGCGCTCAAACAAACAAACAAACTCTTCAGCTTTATAATATTAGTATAGATTCTCTCTTATGTGCCGCAACCGAAGTTGCGCGGGTCAGCTGGTTTCTAATATTTAGCGGTTAATATATAGTTACTTCCCTTTTTAAATCTTACGAAAGCTTCATAAACAATCAAGATTTCCGCCGGTACATGTCATCTAAATATCGTTATTATCGGTTGAATCGGACGGATCGCATTGTCGGATCGTACCGAATAAATGGGCTCCACAGACAAGGGGGTGTGTATAATTTTGACTCATCATAACCTTAAAATATACTAGCTTTTACCCGCGACTTCGTCCGCCACCTGAATTTTCCCATGGAAATGCGTCATTTTCCCGGGGTAAAAAGTAGCCTATGTCCTTTCTCGAGTATCAAAATATCTCCGTACCAAATTTCATGCAAATTGGTTCTGTAGTTTAGGCGTGAAAAGGAACAAATAGACACCCATTCCTCAAACTTTCGCATCTATAATATTAGTAGGATAAAAACCGAAAACGTCAAATACTTAAATATCAAATCTGGGACCCCATGTTAAGCAGTCAGTCCAATTATGTAAAAATATGTGATTTTTCTAAACATACTTTTTTTTAAACCCATTGCTGTCCCACAGCAGGGCAAGGGTCTTCTCCCAAACTGGGGAGGGGTTAGGCCTTGAGTCCACCACGCTGACCAAGTGCGGGTTGGGGACTTATGCTCTCAATAAATGTATTAAACAAATTTTAAGCTTGCAAGGTTACATCACGATGCTTTCCTTCACCGTTGGAACAAGTGATGATTATTTCTAATACACACATCACTT
Organism: Anticarsia gemmatalis; assembly: GCF_050436995.1. NCBI lineage: Eukaryota > Metazoa > Arthropoda > Insecta > Lepidoptera > Erebidae > Anticarsia > Anticarsia gemmatalis. Next base: position 4,088,290 of record NC_134773.1, on the reverse strand, counting down.
GGAAAAGAGCAAGCCCAAGGCAACACACCTTGTTGCCTTGGCTTCGAACCTGCAACCACTTGCGTAGTAGGTACCAACTTATACCACTCGGCTATCACTGCCACTTACACCTTCGCATATAAAAGACATGAAACAATGTATTTTCCTCCTCCCAGGTGCTAGTATCGACCGCGACACTAGCGTGGGGCGTGAACCTGCCCGCGCACACCGTCATAGTGAAGGGCACGCAGGTGTACTCGCCGGAGAAGGGCCGCTGGAGCGAGCTCGGAGCGCTGGACGTGCTGCAGATGCTGGGCCGGGCGGGCCGGCCGCAGTACGATACTAAGGGAGAAGGTATGTCTTTGTCATATGTTGGGTACCTATAGGGTAGTCATAGTGAAGGGCACGCAGGTGTACTCGCCGGAGAAGGGCCGCTGGAGCGAGCTCGGAGCGCTGGACGTGCTGCAGATGCTGGGCCGGGCGGGCCGGCCGCAGTACGATACTAAGGGAGAAGGTATGTCTTTGTCATATGTTGGGTACCTATAGGGTAGTCATAGTGAAGGGCACGCAGGTGTACTCGCCGGAGAAGGGCCGCTGGAGCGAGCTCGGAGCGCTGGACGTGCTGCAGATGCTGGGCCGGGCGGGCCGGCCGCAGTACGATACTAAGGGAGAAGGTATGTCTTTGTCATATGTTGGGTACCTATAGGGTAGTCATAGTGAAGGGCACGCAGGTGTACTCGCCGGAGAAGGGCCGCTGGAGCGAGCTCGGAGCGCTGGACGTGCTGCAGATGCTGGGCCGGGCGGGCCGGCCGCAGTACGATACTAAGGGAGAAGGTATGTCTTTGTCATATGTTGGGTACCTATAGGGTAGTCATAGTGAAGGGCACGCAGGTGTACTCGCCGGAGAAGGGCCGCTGGAGCGAGCTCGGAGCGCTGGACGTGCTGCAGATGCTGGGCCGGGCGGGCCGGCCGCAGTACGATACTAAGGGAGAAGGTATGTCTTTGTCATATGTTGGGTACCTATAGGGTAGTCATAGTGAAGGGCACGCAGGTGTACTCGCCGGAGAAGGGCCGCTGGAGCGAGCTCGGAGCGCTGGACGTGCTGCAGATGCTGGGCCGGGCGGGCCGGCCGCAGTACGATACTAAGGGAGAAGGTATGTCTTTGTCATATGTTGGGTACCTATAGGGTAGTCATAGTGAAGGGCACGCAGGTGTACTCGCCGGAGAAGGGCCGCTGGAGCGAGCTCGGAGCGCTGGACGTGCTGCAGATGCTGGGCCGGGCGGGCCGGCCGCAGTACGATACTAAGGGAGAAGGTATGTCTTTGTCATATGTTGGGTACCTATAGGGTAGTCATAGTGAAGGGCACGCAGGTGTACTCGCCGGAGAAGGGCCGCTGGAGCGAGCTCGGAGCGCTGGACGTGCTGCAGATGCTGGGCCGGGCGGGCCGGCCGCAGTACGATACTAAGGGAGAAGGTATGTCTTTGTCATATGTTGGGTACCTATAGGGTAGTCATAGTGAAGGGCACGCAGGTGTACTCGCCGGAGAAGGGCCGCTGGAGCGAGCTCGGAGCGCTGGACGTGCTGCAGATGCTGGGCCGGGCGGGCCGGCCGCAGTACGATACTAAGGGAGAAGGTATGTCTTTGTCATATGTTGGGTACCTATAGGGTAGTCATAGTGAAGGGCACGCAGGTGTACTCGCCGGAGAAGGGCCGCTGGAGCGAGCTCGGAGCGCTGGACGTGCTGCAGATGCTGGGCCGGGCGGGCCGGCCGCAGTACGATACTAAGGGAGAAGGTATGTCTTTGTCATATGTTGGGTACCTATAGGGTAGTCATAGTGAAGGGCACGCAGGTGTACTCGCCGGAGAAGGGCCGCTGGAGCGAGCTCGGAGCGCTGGACGTGCTGCAGATGCTGGGCCGGGCGGGCCGGCCGCAGTACGATACTAAGGGAGAAGGTATGTCTTTGTCATATGTTGGGTACCTATAGGGTAGTCATAGTGAAGGGCACGCAGGTGTACTCGCCGGAGAAGGGCCGCTGGAGCGAGCTCGGAGCGCTGGACGTGCTGCAGATGCTGGGCCGGGCGGGCCGGCCGCAGTACGATACTAAGGGAGAAGGTATGTCTTTGTCATATGTTGGGTACCTATAGGGTAGTCATAGTGAAGGGCACGCAGGTGTACTCGCCGGAGAAGGGCCGCTGGAGCGAGCTCGGAGCGCTGGACGTGCTGCAGATGCTGGGCCGGGCGGGCCGGCCGCAGTACGATACTAAGGGAGAAGGTATGTCTTTGTCATATGTTGGGTACCTATAGGGTAATAGCGAGACTATAATACTCAATATAAACTCTTCCGTTACTTAGTTACTGACGGACTGACTGGCTGATTGGCCGACTATCTGACTGTCTGACTCTCTGACTGACTGATCGACTGACTAACTGATCGACTGACTGACTGACTGATCGACTGACTAACTGATCGACTGACTAACTGATCGACTGACTGACTGACTGACTCGACTGACTGACTAAGCGTAGAAAGTTGAAATTTGATATGAAAGTACCGCAGCATGTATAGAGGAGCATTAAGAGAGAATTTTTGGAAATTACCCCATACGGGGGTGAAATTCCACGCGGGCAAAACCGCAGGTGGAAAATTAGTGTTCTAATATAACAAAACTCCCGCACTAAGATTGCTTTTGTGTCGCGAGGACTTTTAAAACATACATTTGTGGATCGTACAAATAATTTTTCCGTGTGGGAATCGAACCCACCACTTCAACCACGGCATCATGGACTCAGTCCAATATAATTTAAAATGTCTTATTTTACAGGTATCCTGATAACAAACCACTCGGAGCTGCAGTACTATCTGTCACTACTTAACCAGCAGTTGCCCATAGAGTCACAGTTAGTCAGCAAACTGCCGGATATGCTCAACGCGGAGATTGTGCTGGGATCCGTACAGTCTGTGAGAGATGCTGTCACTTGGTTAGGTAAGTACAATTTAACTTATATTGTTACTAGCGGACCCGACAGACGTCCTGTCTACACGTCTTTAATTTGTAAAAAATAATTAAAAAATCATTGTCCAGCGGACAAAATTGTGAATCTAAACCATTCTCAGATCCCTTGAACACACACAAAAAATTTCATCAAAATCGGTCCAGTCGTTTAAGAGAAGTTCAGTGACATACACACTTACAGAAGAATTATATATATAAAGATTTTTAAGCCTTTCTTCCAAACTATGTTGGAGTCGGCTTCCAGTCTCACCGGATGGAGCTGAATACCAGTGTTTTATATGCAGCGACTGTCTATCTGACCTCCACAATACAGTTACCTGGGTTATAACACGATACTCAGTAAGACTGGTTGTCAGACTTTCAAGATTCTGACTACTGTTAACGACTGTCAAAGATCTTTGAACATGTAAACCGGGTGCCTTCCGAAACACGGAGGAACTCGATATGTATAAGATGGTCACCCATCCACAGAACAACCTTAGCAAGCGTAGCTTAACCTCAGACCCATTCTCGCTTATGTGACGCAAGCAAAGTTGCGCGGGTCAGCTAGTGATAATATACCGTTTAAAAACTATTAGTTATTGCTGTACTATTTAAATATGTTTATTTCTCATCCCCAGGCTACACATACTTGTACATCCGTATGTTACGTCAGCCGGCATTGTACGGCATCACTCCGGAGAAGTTCCAGGAGGACTCCCTGCTGGAGCTGCACAGAGCTGACCTGATACATACGGCTGCTAGTTTATTGGACAAGTGAGTTATATACATATATACCGTCTTATTTATAAACACACTATAAAACTATTTTAGTTAAAAAGATACTATAATATGTTTTCTCTTTTTCATTTCGTTAATGAGTGAAAGAAACAAAACACTTTATAAGCCTTTCATAACTTCATATATTTTTATGAATAAGAGGGATACAATATCAATATCAAATTGCCTTCCTTTTGGATGCGCGGTCGGGGAAATAGATCTTCTATTTTATGACTTACTAGCTGACCCGCGCAACTTCGCTTGCGTCCAATAAGAGAGAATGGGTGAAATTTTTCCCCGTTTTTGTAACATTTTTTACTGGTACTCTGCTCCTTTTGGTCGTAGCGTGATGATATATAGCCTATGTCCTTTGTCGGATATCGAAATATCTCCATACCAAATTTCATGCAAATTGGTTCAGTAGTTTAGACGTGATTGAGTAACAGACAGACAGACAGAGTTACTTTCGCATTTATAATATTAGTATGGATAGTATGGATTCTGTGGCTAAGATGGGGTGGTGACCATCTTAACCACTGGTTAATATGGTCACCACACCACTACTACGCTAGAGGTCGTGGGTTCGATTCCCACACGGAAAAAATGTGGTTTTACTTTGTGTATGTTGTTTGTATATTTGTAAAAGAACCCGCGACACTAAATCAATTCTTAGCGCGGGAGTTGTTTACTTAAAAAATCTATTGTGTGTTTTTCATTTAAAATTTTTGTTCCAGAGCCGGCCTAATAAAATACGAGCGCAAATCCGGCCACTTCCAACCGACCGAGCTCGGCCGTATTGCGTCCCACTTCTACTGCACGTACGAGACGATGCAGTGCTACAACCAGCTGCTGAAGCCGACGCTGTGCGAGATCGAGCTGTTCCGCGTGTTCTCTCTCTCCGCAGAGTTCAAGCACATCGCCGTGCGCGAGGAGGAGAAACTGGAGCTGTGCAAGCTTATGGAGAGAGTACGTATACTTCCTTCCAAACTGTAGAGGTCAGATAGACAGTCGCTGCATGTAAAACACTGGTATTCAGCTGCATACGGTGAGACTAACCGACTCCAACATATTAGGTCGGGGAAAAAGTCTTTTCGCATTATAGTATGTATGAACTTGTAATAAAATCTTTTCTCTACACAAAAAAGCTCGATATTTGGGTACCTCACGAGCTCACTGAAAGAAACCTAATGAACCGTGTACTCATTTGTGATTCTTGAAGCCAAAGAGATTTTATTACAAGTTCATATATACTATTATGCGAAAATACTTTTTTCCCGGCCTAAATATGTTGGAGTCGGTTAGTCTCACCGGATGCAGCTGAATACCAGTGTTTTACATGCAGCGACTGTCTATCGGACCTCCACAACACAGTTACCTGGGTTATAACACCATACCCTTTGGTAAGACTGGTTGTCAGACTTTCAAGCTTCTGACTACTGTTGACGACTGTCAAAGATCTTCGAAAATGACAGCCGGGACCCACAATTTAACGTGCCTCCCGAAACACGGAGGAACTCGACATGTATAAGATTGTCACCCATCCACAAATCAACCTCGGCAAGTATGGCGTAACCTCAGAGATCGATCCGCGCGGCTGTTGTTTACTAAGCCACGAGCTCCTCTTCTTAGTTTCTTACTTCTGAATCTGCTTCTCTCTCTTAATATTTCAATTAAAGTATTTGTGTCTTTCCAGGTGCCGATCCCCATAAAGGAGAGCATAGAGGAGCCGTCAGCCAAGATCAACGTGCTGCTGCAGGCGTACATCTCGCAGCTGAAGCTGGAGGGGTTCGCGCTCATGGCCGACATGGTGTACGTCACGCAGTCCGCCTGCAGGCTGCTCAGAGCCATCTTCGAGATCGTGCTGCACCGAGGTAGGTAGTCTGTCCGCCCCGGTCACCCATCCGTGGGCCGACCTTACTGTGTGTAGCTTAACCTCGCTGGAGGGGTTCGCGCTCATGGCCGACATGGTGTACGTCACGCAGTCCGCCTGCAGGCTGCTCAGAGCCATCTTCGAGATTGTGCTGCACCGAGGTAGGTAGTCTGTCCGCCCCGGTCACCCATCCGTGGGCCGACCTTACTGTGTGTAGCTTAACCTCGCTGGAGGGGTTCGCGCTCATGGCCGACATGGTGTACGTCACGCAGTCCGCCTGCAGGCTGCTCAGAGCCATCTTCGAGATTGTGCTGCACCGAGGTAGGTAGTCTGTCCGCTCCGGTCACCCATCCGTGGGCCGACCTTACTGTGTGTAGCTTTACCTCGCTGGAGGGGTTCGCGCTCATGGCCGACATGGTGTACGTCACGCAGTCCGCCTGCATACTGCTGCTGCGAGCCATCTTCGAGATCGTGCTGCACCGAGGTACTAACTTACCTCTCCATACATGCGCTTGTACCTGTAGCGGATAGCTACATACAGCAACATCTAATGAAACGAGCGCACAACCACCAACTCGCAGAGAGACTAACGTCACAAATCCTGAATCGCGCTATCAAAGTTTGCACTACAATTCACTATATATATACAAGTTCCCGGCTAGAACAGTCGGGCAGCCTAGGCCCACCAGGCACCTCGCCTGGTCTGAGGATCCTCCCTTTTTATGTTGGAGGAACATAACACCTCGTTCCTCCACATACCTCTTTGAAAACGCCCAAAGTGGTGTTAGTGTGTTATGACACATGAAGATCCCCCATCTGTTTCTTGATCTCGTCTTGTGAAGCTTTACTTCCCTGTGTCAGTAACGCTATAATCAAATATTTGTGTTTTATACGCTAGAAATATGTTGTGATTGACGACAATCACCAATCTGAAGCCTGACCCCGCTATGTGTAGCTTTACCTCTAATGTCTTACGACACTAAAGTCGAATAGAATACGTAAATAGTAACTCAAAGATAAGTGTCTTCAAACAATGACAACGCTAACCCATCTATAGGCTGACCTCGCTATATGTCTGGTTGGTCAGTGCGTTAAACAACCTTTGCCACGAACATTGTACAGATGGGTTGCCACTCCGTTCTATTTTAACTGAGTGTCTTTGAACTTATAAATTCGTCCCAGTTGTTGTCAATTAAGATAACAGTCGTTAAGCCACGTCAAAGGCCTTCAAGCTTGAACAACTTTGACACTAGGCTGACCAATAGCCATACGATAAATAATTTACATTTTTGTTTACAGGTTGGGCGCAGTTGGTAGATAAAACTCTAGCTCTATGTAAAATGGTGGATCGAAGAATGTGGCAGTCTATGTCACCGCTGAGACAGTTTAGAAAAATGCCCGAGGAGGTGAGTTTGAGTATCTGTACATACATAACTAGCTGACCCGCGCATCTTCGCTTGCGTCACATATTTGTTATTAAAAAAAGACAACTCCCGCACTAAGAATTGCTCTTGTGTTGCGGGGATTTTTACAAACATACAAACAACGGACACAAAGCACAACCAGACCCGAAACAATTATTTGTGGATCGCACAAATAATTGTCCCGTGTGGGAATCGCACCCCCGACCTCCCGTTGCAGTGGTATCGGCGTGGCGACCTAAACCACTGCGCCACGGAGGCAGTCAATGATATGAATATAATAAACATAATATATGAGAGAATAGGTAAAAATCTTCCTCGTTTTTGTAAAAAAAATTACTGTTACTCTGCTCCTATTGGTCGTAGCGTGATGCTATAGCCTTCCTGGATACATGGGCTATCTAAAACTGAAATATTTTTTCAAATCGGACCAGTAGTTCCTGAGATTAGAGCATTCAAACAAACAAACAGGCGTGATGTCGCGGGTTCGATTCCGGAATTGTACAAGTATTTTCATGATTCGTGCCTAATTCCACAACATTTAAAATACTCAGATTTTAGACCCTTCAAATTAACTGTATTTTAACCAAAATTTCTTTACGCAGGTAATAAAAAAATTGGAAAAGAAAAACTTCCCATGGGAGAAGCTATACGAACTAGGTCCCAACGAGATAGGCGAGCTGGTGAGAGCTCCCAAGCTGGGCAAGATGATACACAAGTACGTGCACCAGTTCCCCAAGCTGGAGCTGAGCACGCACATCCAGCCCATCACCAGGTCCACGCTGCGGGTGGAGCTCACCATCACGCCCGACTTCCACTGGGACGAGAAGGTAACACTTATACTGTCCCTCACTGGCCCTCACTGTCCCTCACTGTCCCTCACTGTCCCTCACTGTCCCTCACTGTCCCTCACTGTCCCTCACTGTCCCTCACTGTCCCTCAATGTCCCTCAATGTCCCTCAATGTCCCTCAATGTCCCTCACTGTCCCTCAATGTCCCTCAATGTCCCTCACTGTCCCCTACTGTCCCATACTTACCCGTCTTTGGGGACACTGTGATCAAGAAGGCGGTTTCCCCCGGGGCGAGACCCCTTCATTGCACTGCGGTTGGGTTGACTCCTGCGATTATCCCTAATGTGGTCCCTCACTGTCACTTATGTAGTGTAGTCACTGTCGCATGTCGGTCACCATAGATCACTATTGGTAACTTCACCATCAGTCACTATGGGACATCATCGGACACTATCCGATATATCATCATCATCATCATCGTTGACATCTTCATCATCGATGTCATCATCATCATCGATGTCATCATCATCATCGATGACATCATCATCGATGTCATCATCATCGATGTCATCATCATCATCATCGATGACATCATCATCACCGATGTCATCATCATCATCGATGTCATCATCATCATCGATGTCATCATCATCGATGTCATCATCACCGATGTCATCATCATCATCGATGTCATCATCATCATCGATGTCATCATCATCATCGATGTCATCATCATCATCGATGTCATCATCATCATCGATGACATTATCATCGATGACATCATCATCGATGATATCATCATCATCGATGACATCATCATCGTTGATATCATCATCATCGATGACATCATCATCATCGATGACATCATCATCATCATCATCGATGTCATCATCACAAAATATACTCTTGCTCATCACACAAATATTATGAACGTATTTTTACCTCACCCCATATCTTCCAGATTCACGGTCAAAGCGAGGCCTTCTGGATCCTGGTGGAGGACGTGGACTCGGAGGTGGTGCTCCACCATGAGTACTTCCTTCTTAAAGAGAAGTACTGCAGGGATGAACATCATGTCAAGTTGTTCGTGCCGGTGTTCGAGCCGTTGCCGCCGCAGTACTTTTTACGACTGGTTTCTGATAGGTATGTAACTGAAAATTTCATGTATCACTACGTAGCATAGAGGAAAGTTGCTTCCCGCGTTTGTCCCTATTTATGTATGTATGTCCCAACTAGCACACAAGCGCTATAACAAGCTGTACAATGGCCGGTTAAAGGATTTTTATAACGCCTTAGGCTCCTTAGTAAGAAGTATAGTGGTTCTATAAGCGGCTACAGATCTCTTGTAGCGTCAAATAGGCCCATACTGTCCAGCTTATAGCTCGACATTGGATCTACAGTGGTCGTAAATAGTAATTATAATAGTACGTAGTATAGTAGTAATACAGGAGCGCTAAAATAAGATGAAGGTGGTATAATCGCGCTACAAGAGCTTTTTCGCAGCTTCGTGGCGCTTACCAGCTGTTGTACAGAGGTGGTTAGCGCCACGAGCGTTCGAAAAAGCTCTTGCAGCGCGATTATACCACCTTTACCTTATTTTAGCGCTACTGTGTAACGGTTATAAATGCTAACGCTCTAAATTAGTAATATAGTCGGTTTATTATGGTGTAAACTAAATATATTTTTTTAAAATGAATCATCAAGTGACAAATGAGGAGACATTTTATTTTTACGGATTGGATTATTAAAATAACAAGTAGTCTATCGCTTTTATTTCTTTGTGTACGTGATATGAAAGTGCGAGTTCAAGTTTGCTGTCAATATATATGTATATTATCGTCAATATTTTCATGCGCCCTCCAAATATTCAGTTTTAAGTGCAAAAATTATATAGATATGTGGATTTGGAAATTGTATTTTGAACATAAATAAGACTTTGAGGGTTACAGATAAATTAATTAGGGTTATAGGTAATAAAAAATGATTTTAATTATGTTAACGTTACCAGGCTATAGATTTATATGATCTTCAAAAGATCGTAATAACCTCAAAAAATATGTTTACCAAATGCTATAATGGCGTCTCGATGAAGCAGCTCTCAGAGTTGGTTACATCTGCTCTAGCGCCTTAAGCTGTACAAAGGCTCTAGTGTTTGCTGTTGTAGACCTCAAGGTTTTGCAGTTGTGGCATAGGAGTGCTTCAATATAACTGTTTTGGTCGCACACCAGCATTTTACTCGTACTTTTAGGGGTCAGTCGTTGAATATTAAAATAGTTTGAAAATCTTTTTTATTTTATTTTATTTTATTTTATTTTATTTTACTTAATTTTTTTTTTTATTTTTTTTTTTCTTTAAAAACAGTTGTCAGACTGAACCACCACTGCACCTATGTAAATATATTATGATAATAATTTTAAGCTTTAGTATAAAGGTATATTACTCGGTTATAGCGCTTTAGCTGCTTAACACAATTCTGTAATCCCCATGGCTGTAAAAATGTTTCGAATGATACCTTATACATCTATTTGCCGTACAGAAGCCATATAAATATCTGATATAACGCTCAAGGCGCTATTAAAGACCTACGCAACTCTTTTATAGATGAGTAATACACTAGCCCTAAAAAAATCTGTTATAGAACCTAAGGCATTACAAAAAGCTTATTTACGCTCTTAAGCGCTATAAGCGCAACGCATAACTCCGTTTAAACTCCTTTATCTCCTAAAGTCCCCTTATACAGTTAACGGTGTTATAGAAGATTCCATTAACTCAGTTATACTTCCCTAGGCTGTCTAGCGATGCAATTACATGCTCATATATCACTATAAGTCATTAGTTTTCTACTAAACGGCTACTGTCCCGCCTAGCTGTTAAAGGGTTTTTTAAATAGCTAGTATACAACTTATAGAGAATTGTACAGCATTTGAACGACTCTTATGCAACTATCAGGCTGTATAACGACTGTATAAGCAGCTTGTGTGCTAGTTGGGGTATGTATGCTTAGATCTTTCAAACTTCGCAACGGATTTTGATGCGGTTTTTAAAATCAAATTTAATATTTATAATAGTCTTCTTCTTCTTATCGTATGGTTAGTGGTCAACCTAGTGTCAAAGTTGTTCAAGCCGCCCGAAGGCCTTTGACATGGCTTAACGACTGCTATCTTTAGTAGACAACAATCGGGACCGACTTTTTACGTGCCCTCCGAAGCACGGAGACGCCCAGCTCAAATACCACTATACGGTCACCCATCTATAGAATGACCGCGCCATCGGTTGCTTCACCCACAGATCGTTGTCAGACCGGTGAGCGCAGCTGGCTATGGGCGCCTCCTTTATAATAGTTAAGCTATTCAAGGGAAAGGTTTGAAGGAAGAAAATGCCGTGAGAGGGTCGCCTTAGAAAGACATACACAGATATTAATAATCTCTTCCTGGCCGATATTTGGCAACGAAGGCCAGTTTTATTGAAATCAGTCAACTGTGCAGGACATTTATATATTATATGCTTTTATTTACTGTATTTATGATATAGTACTTTCGTCTGTGGGGCATCGACAGCGACTAAAATAAGTCTCGGGTTCAAATCCTGGGTCAGAAGTTATTTCCTTCAGTAATACAGTAGTCAAATTTTATTACATAGTTCAAATTAATACTACGCTTTTTATTTACAGATGGATAGCAGCAGAAACTCAACTGCCGGTTTCCTTCCGTCACCTCATCCTGCCGGAAAAGAACCTGCCACCCACGGAGCTGCTGGACTTGCAGCCGCTGCCTATATCAGCGCTGCGCAATAGCAAATATGAAGCGTTGTACAACGAGACCTTCCCGCAGTTCAATCCGGTGCAGACACAGGTACTTGAAACATTTACTTTTTAAGAGGTCAATTGAGGTCACTTTCAAGGTTAAGCTCACACCTTGCTATCAAAGGTCAAATCGTTCTCATGGTCACACATACACTAAAGTCATGCTTGAAGTCAAGGTCATTCTCGAGATGAAGGTCGCCCAGACCGAAAGTCAAGATGTTCACCGGACCACCTGAATTCAAAATAACACTAGTTGTCAGTCTCTTCTGAGGTCAAGGTCACTTTGTGTTAGTCTCTTCTGAGTTCAACGTTAGAAATTATGAAAAGTAAATATTAACTGTCATGATATATTTTTTTTAAAGACATCTCCCGCAATAAGCATTGCTCTTGTGTCGCGGTGACGCTGGTCTGGTTGTACTTTGTGTACGTTGTTTGTAAAAGCATACAAATAACGGACACAAAGTACAGCCAGACCCGAAACAATCATTTGCGTATCGCACAAATAATTGTTCCGTGTGGCAATTGAACCCACGACCTCCCGCCGGCGCGGCGACCTAAACTATTGCGCCACGGAGGCAGTCATATTATGTACGTATAATAAAACATATATTATGTTGTTCGCAGGTGTTCAACGCAGTGTACAACTCGGACGACAACGTGTTCGTGGGTGCTCCGTCGGGCTCCGGCAAGTCCGTGATCGCGGAGCTGGCGCTGCTGCGCATGCTGGCGCAGGGCGCCGCGGCCCGCGCCGTCTACCTGCTGCCCAAGGACGCGCTCGCTGACGTCGTGTTCGCGCACCTGTACCACAAGTTCACTAACCACTTTCATCTCAAGGTTTGTAGTGCAGTTTTAGTGATTTATATGTGATTTTATAAAGAAATATCGTAATTTTTGATGAAAATCAAGAATATTACATAGAAAAAGATAATGAAATCAACGAAAAATTAACAAATTGTGCGAAATTAAATAAAAAAAATATTGAAATACAACAAAAAAAACCTCGAAAATGAATGTCTGGAAGATAGTTTTGTCACAAAAATGTCAAAAACATACAGAAATCGGTAAGTTAAGTTACTAATAGTGCGGTCTGGAAAGTGATGGGTAGTTGATAATTAAAGTTACTTGAAGCAATGTCATTCAATTGTTGGGTAGTCGGTTAGTTAAGTTACTTAAAGCGGGGTCAGTCTATAAACCGGTAGCCGCAGTGTCTTTGAGTCGTCGTGTTCGCGCATCTGTACCACAAGTTCACTAATCACTTCCATCTCAAGGTTTGTACGTAGTTCGTAGTTCAGTTTCAGTGATTTATATGCCTACTAGCTGACCCGCGCAACTTCGCTTGCGTCACATAAGAGAGAATGGGTCAGAATTTTCCATGTTTTTGTAACACTTTTTACTCTTACCTACTCTGCTCCTATTGGTCGTAGCGTGATGATATAAAATATGCTTTTTTTTCACGAAAAATATTCTAAGGCATATCCGCCATGAAAACAGTTGCCATGGCAACGGAATTTTGTTAATTCAATGTCATTATAATATTGATTTTTCGCGACTTCGTTGAAGTTTCTGAATTTTCCCGGGAAATGCGTCATTTTCCCGGGGTAAAAAGTAGCCTATGTCCTTTCTCGGGTATCAATATATCTCCATACCAAATTTCATGCAAATTGGTTCAGTAGTTTAGACGTGATTGAGTAGCAGACAGACAGACAGAGTTACTTTCGCATTTATAATATTAGTATGGATAACCTTCCTCGATAAATGGACTATCTAACACTGAAATAATTTTTCAAATCGGACCAGTAGTTCCTGAGATTAGCGCGTTCAAACAAACAAACAAACAAACAAACAAACTCTTCAGCTTTATAATATTAGTATAGATTTAGTCGGTAAATATGATTGTAAAGTTACTTTTTATGAAGAAAATCCATCTTTTTTGAAGAAATTTGATCGAAAATACAACATAAATGTGCGTAAATTAATCTCGTCACTATTTTAGTGGTAAAAATGTCAAAACAAACAAAAATCGCAAGAGTAACGGTGTAAAAATATACTTAAATCATTGAAAAATTGTGCGTAATTTTATATCTGGTCACTATTTTTGTGATAAAAATGTCAAAAACACACTTAAATCTGAAAGTTACTTATAGTGCGGTCTGGAAACTGATGGGTAGCCGGTAATTGTAGTTACTTAGGACAAAGCCAATCTACAGCTGGGTAGCCCTATAGATAAGTGTCTTGTAGTGAGTTACCGAAAAGAGACACTTTGTATGTATGTATAAATAAATGTGTTTTATTAAACGAAAAGATATAGTTTGTGTGTATGTATGTATATGTATAAATAAATGTGTTTTATAAATTTATGTTTTGTCTCACAGGTAGTACAGCTGACGGGTGAGACAGCAACAGACCACAAGCTGCTCAACAAAGGACAAATTATAGTTACTACTGCTGACAAATGGGACATACTCTCTAGAAGGTAACAAACATACCCCTATACCTACTGTCTTACTAATAAACGTGGTGTAAGCTCTGATTAGTTATACAGTGTTTTGTCACTTACAATAAATCAAATTACTTACCCTCTTATTCATAAACACACTACAAACCTATTTTAGTTAAAAAGCTACTACAATATGTTTTCTCTTTTTCATTTCGCTAAGGAGTGAAAGAAACAAAACTCTTTATAAGCCTTTCATAACTTCATATATTTTTATGAATAAGAGGGTTAATAATAAATATTAACCCTCTTATTCATAAGATTATTAATTTATTTAATTAAGATTATTATTTTGTTATTAAGATGTTCAATGTAGATTTTATTAAGAAAATTTTAATGAACCTTTAACTTATATGTGTAGTAGATACTGTTAGTATAAGGTGGTAATAAATACAATTTTGAAACTGTATATGAGTGAAAACAAAACTTACACCATGTTTATTAGTAAAACAGAAAATCTATAATTAAACACATTTCTATCCCACTGCTGGGCAAGGGTATCCTCTCTTAATGAGGGAGGGGTTAGGCCTTGAGTCCACCACGCTGGCCAAGTGTGGGATGGTAAGGCATAACTTCGAGGAGAACTCTCAGGCATGCTAGGTTGCATCACGATGTTTTTTCTTCACTGTTAATCTATGCATGCCTAAGTGTTGTTTAAGTATACAGTTCTCGATAGAAATCTGTACTTGGTCAGCAAGATGGAATCTAGGCCACGTTTGCCCAAAAGTGGGACGATATGAGGTAAAATGCTAAAAAATGTATGTAGTGGTCCAGTGAGATAGAGACCCTTGCTCAACAGTGGGACGAAGATATTTATTCAAATCAATAAATTCATAAATTTAACCCATTAATCTCCTACTGCTGGACAAGGGTCTCCTCCCAAAATGATGTACGGGTAGCTACGCTGGCCAAGGGTTGGGTATTTATTCAAATACTAAATAATAATATTATTACAGATGGAAAGTACGTAAGAGCGTACAAAGCGTGTCTCTGTTCATCGTGGACGCTCTCCAGCTGCTGGGAGGCGAAGAGGGTCCCGTGTTAGAAGTCGTATGCTCCAGGATGAGATACATATCATCGCAGATCGGTGAGTTAAACTTATTAATAGGAAAATAGCTTGATTTAGTACTCAATTATTATTTATTATTATTATCAGCCCATATTGTCCCACTGCAGGGCAAAGGCCTCCCTTCCCTCTTTCCATCTATCTCTGTCTAAAGCTATTTATTTATTTAGTACTCAAAGAAATAGTAAAATCGAAAAATTTTAAATATCTATTTGTTTTCCACCCGACTTAATATTTCGAGTAATTGCTGTAGGTTTTTTTTTATGAAGAATAAAAATTGTTAATATATATAATATAATTATATACTTGGGACTAGTACCTATATTTTTCTTTGTATGTTTAGCCGCGGTTCTTAAGTTATATCTATGTTAAATTCCATCAAATCTGATCATCTGTTAAATACTCGACAAATCAGAAAGTGCTCACGACGCTTTCGTCCGCATATGTCGACAAAGTATAGCTTAACAGAAGTACTTTGCATTTATAATATGAATAATAATGTTCCAATATTAACCGGTTGTTTGTTCCGTCTTATCTTCGAAATAGCTAAACCGATTGTAACTCGTCGTTAACTAGCAGTTACTCGACATTCTTAAAAGTAACTTACACTACGGTTTTTTACTTTCTTACAAAAAAAACATTGTGTGAGCTCTGATTAGCTATACACTGTTTCGTAGCTTTCTAAAATTTTGAAACTGTATATGAGTGAAGAAATCATAACACTGTATAACTAGAGTTTACACTTCGTTTGTCAGTAAAACAGACTACATCTAACTGGTAAACAATAATAATAATATAATGTTTTATATACAGGTCGTCAAATCCGCATAGTAGCTCTCTCGCTACCGTTGGCCGACGCTCGCGACGTGTCACAATGGCTCGGCTGCAACGCCAACGCGTGCTTCAACTTCCACCCGAGCGTCAGACCGCTGCCTTTGGAACTACATATACAGGTACATAAATAAATATAACTCATTACTGTCCCACTGCTGGGCAAGGGTCTCCTCCTGCAGTGAGAGAGGGGTAAGGCCTTGATTTCACCACGCTGGCCAAATGCGGGTTAAGGACTTTGCATGCCCTCAATAAATGTATTAAACAAGTTTTAGGCATGTAAGGTTTCCTCACGATGTTTTTCTTCACCGTCATAATAAGTGATACATACATTAATTTAAATAACTAGGATCGTCGTAATTTTTTAACCGATTTAAAAAAATAACTAGTCTCCATTCTTTTGTGTTCTTTATTTTGTTTTTATATTTGGATCCATTTTTGAGATTATTTTTATTCCAAATGTGATGCTTCACATAAATTAATGGAATAGATTATTTTATTCAGATATTTGATTCAGATATAACGAGCAATTTTTGAGATTTTCTTAAAAATGTTTGTTTAGAGAGGCCATTCTGTACCAATATCGACTATCGGCAACCTGGCTAGTTGTCGAATATTTGGTATATTCCCAGTTGTCCCCTCTAACACTGTCCCATGGGGAAACAACTGGGAAAAGTAGGAAGAAAATTCCCAGTCGACACTCCGGGGGACTAGGAATATACCAATTTTTTTGTAGGGACATCTTATCAGCGCCACGAACGGGCGCCGAAGGAACTATTATTGTAGTAATTTTGTTAAGTGGTACTCGGTCCTCGGTAGTATGACTGTGGAGAATCGCGCTACACGTTGAAAGTTGTACTCCGCTTCGAAGTCGGTTTTTGTAAGAATCTATACTATAATATTATAACGCTGAAGAGTTTGTTTGTTTGTTTGTTTGAACGCGCTAATATCAGGAACTACTGGTCCGATTTGAAAAATTTTTTCAGTGCTAGATAGCCCATTTATCGAGGAAGGCTATAGGCTATATATCATCACGCTACGACCAATAGGAGCAAAGTACCAGTGAAAAATATTACAAAAACGGGGAAAATTATGATTCTCTTATGTGACGCAAGCGAAGTTGCGCGGGTCAGCTAGTTATTTATAAATCATATTTTTTCTTCTACAGGGCTTCAACATATCCCACGCGGCTTCCCGCCTTGCAGCTATGACGAAACCGATCTACAATTCCGTCTTACGCTACGCGGGCACCAAACCTTGCGCAGTGTTTGTACCGTCGCGTCGTCATTCCCGCCTACTAGCCGCTGATCTGCTGGCGCTGGCGGCCGCTAACGGACGACCTACACGCTTCCTAAGAGCACGACCCGATATGATACAGCCGTTCTTGAAGAGAGTGCAAGATAAGGTATGTTTTTTGTTTTACTACTAACTTTTGTCTTTATATGTAGTACAGTTTTTTTGTGTTTTAAATAAAAGTTATCTCCTGCACTAAGATTTGCTCATGTGTCGCGGGATCTTTAACAAACATACAAACAACGGGCACAAAGCACAACTAGACCCAAAACAATAATCTGTGGATCACACATATAATTGTCCCGTGTGGGAATCGAACCCACGACCTCTAACTGAACCACTAACCAACTTTTGCTCTTATAGTTTGTGACTTAGAACAAAAATTTCATCCCCTTGGGGGTAGAATTGATCTACCTCCAATCGTTCCTTAGCTATTTGCAGATCGACCCAGTTATTTGTGCGATCCACAAATAATTGTTTCGGGTCTGGTTGTACTTTGTGTCCGTTGTTTGTATGTTTGTAAAAGTCCCCGCGACACAAGAGCGATTCTTAGTGCGGGAGTTTTCTTTAAAAAAAAGTTTCCGCGACACAAGAGCAATTCTTAGTGCGGGAGATATCTTTAAAATAAATTACAGCACAGTTTCGTTTTAATTTCAATATAACTTGCCATTAATGCATTATCTGAGGGTTTATTTAAGAAGAGAGAAGAAGAAAGTAAAGAGAAGAAAAGAAGAAGAATTTCTTCAAATATAGTGCCCATAGCCAGTTGCGCTCACCGGTCCGTAAACGATCTGTGGGTTAAGCAAACATTGGCGCGGTCATTCCATAGATGGTATCATAGTGGTGTTTGAACAGGGCGTCTTCGTGCTTCGTAGGGCACGTAAAAAGTCGACCCGGTTGTTGTCAGTTAAAATAGCAGTCGTTAAGTCACGTCAAAGGCCTTCGGGCTTGAACAACTTTGACACTAGGTTGACCACTAACCATACGATAAGAAGAAGAATCACCTCTTTAAATACAATTATTCTTCAACAGATGTTAAAAGAAACCCTAGCAGCGGGCGTGGCGTACCTGCACGAGGGTGTGGAGTCAGCCGACCGGCGCCTGGTGCAGCAGCTGCTGGAGTCGGGCGCCATACAGCTGTGCGTGGTGGCCGCCGAGCTGGCGTGGGCCTTCGCCGCGCACGTGCACACCGTCATCGTCGCCGACACGCACACGTGAGTGTTATATACGATGTGATAGGAGACACGACACGACACATGACGTCACAAGACGACACGTGACAAGACACAAAACGACACGACACAGAACGACACAACACAAGACGACACGACACAGAATACGACACAAGACGCCACGACACACGACGACACGACACACGACGCTAGACGACACGACGCTAGACGACACGACGCTAGACGACACGACACACGACGCTAGACGACACGACGCTAGACGACACGACGCTAGACGACACGACACGACGCTAGACGACACACGCTCGACACGACAATGTAACACTATACGACACGACACAAGACGACACTAGACGACACGACACTAAGTAAATCTAGACGACACGACACAAGACGACACGACACAAGACTACTCTAGACGACACGACGCAAGACAACACCAGACGACACGACACAATGTAACTCTAGAAGACGCGACACGACACGACACGACACAAGTCGACGGGGCACCTGTCGACGCGGCACAAGATGCACCGCCAGACGTCGCGACGCAAGGCGACAGCTTCGTGCGTCTCAGCACGACACGAGTGGACACGACACGGCACGACACGACACCAGAGCATCAGACACGAGTAGTCTTGACATGACACGACTAGACTCGACTTGTCGCGGCTCAAGAAGACTAGACACGACTCGACACAAGGCTACTCGACATGAGCAAGACACGACACATCATGGTGACACACTCGACTGGACTTGACACAAAGCGTGATATGACACACACGACTCGATTCAAGGTGGTCAGTGGTCGGTGTCTATCGTGTGAGTTCTTTTTTTATCTATTAACCTGTACTGTCCCATTGTTGGGCAAAGGTCTCCCCCAAAATCTTCCACCGGTTTCTCTCCAAATAGGTGTCCAAGTCATCGCACCCACGTTTTCGTGGCCTGCTGTGTGAGTTGCCCAAGGATATTTATTTATATGGGTATTTTATTGTGTCCGTACAGTTACAACGGCAAGCTACACGCGTACGAGCAGTACCCCATCACGACGGTGCTGCAGATGGTGGGCCGCGCCTGCCGCCCGCTGGACGACGACAGCGCCGTGGCCGTGCTCATGTGCGTGGCGCACCACAAGACCTTCTTCACCAAGCTGCTCAACGACTGCCTGCCGCTAGAGGTACCTACATACACACATACACACATACACACTGGACGACGACAGCGCCGTGGCCGTGCTCATGTGCGTGGCGCACCACAAGACCTTCTTCACCAAGCTGCTCAACGACTGCCTGCCGCTAGAGGTACCTACATACACACATACACACATACACACTGGACGACGACAGCGCCGTGGCCGTGCTCATGTGCGTGGCGCACCACAAGACCTTCTTCACCAAGCTGCTCAACGACTGCCTGCCGCTAGAGGTACCTACATACACACATACACACATACACACTGGACGACGACAGCGCCGTGGCCGTGCTCATGTGCGTGGCGCACCACAAGACCTTCTTCACCAAGCTGCTCAACGACTGCCTGCCGCTAGAGGTACCTACATACACACATACACACATACACACTGGACGACGACAGCGCCGTGGCCGTGCTCATGTGCGTGGCGCACCACAAGACCTTCTTCACCAAGCTGCTCAACGACTGCCTGCCGCTAGAGGTACCTACATACACACATACACACATACACACTGGACGACGACAGCGCCGTGGCCGTGCTCATGTGCGTGGCGCACCACAAGACCTTCTTCACCAAGCTGCTCAACGACTGCCTGCCGCTAGAGGTACCTACATACACACATACACACATACACACTGGACGACGACAGCGCCGTGGCCGTGCTCATGTGCGTGGCGCACCACAAGACCTTCTTCACCAAGCTGCTCAACGACTGCCTGCCGCTAGAGGTACCTACATACACACGTACACACATACACACACACACACACACACACACACACATACACACACATACACGCTGGACGACGACAGCGCCGTGGCCGTGCTCATGTGCGTGGCGCACCACAAGACCTTCTTCACCAAGCTGCTCAACGACTGCCTGCCGCTAGAGGTACCAACATACACACGTACACACATACACACACACACACACACACATACACGCTGGACGACGACAGCGCCGTGGCCGTGCTCATGTGCGTGGCGCACCACAAGACCTTCTTCACCAAGCTGCTCAACGACTGCCTGCCGCTAGAGGTACCTACATACACACATACACACATACACACTGGACGACGACAGCGCCGTGGCCGTGCTCATGTGCGTGGCGCACCACAAGACCTTCTTCACCAAGCTGCTCAACGACTGCCTGCCGCTAGAGGTACCTACATACACACATACACACATACACACTGGACGACGACAGCGCCGTGGCCGTGCTCATGTGCGTGGCGCACCACAAGACCTTCTTCACCAAGCTGCTCAACGACTGCCTGCCGCTAGAGGTACCTACATACACACGTACACACATACACACACACACACACACATACACACACATACACGCTGGACGACGACAGCGCCGTGGCCGTGCTCATGTGCGTGGCGCACCACAAGACCTTCTTCACCAAGCTGCTCAACGACTGCCTGCCGCTAGAGGTACCAACATACACACGTACACACATACACACACACACACACACACATACACGCTGGACGACGACAGCGCCGTGGCCGTGCTCATGTGCGTGGCGCACCACAAGACCTTCTTCACCAAGCTGCTCAACGACTGCCTGCCGCTAGAGGTACCTACATACACACATACACACATACACACTGGACGACGACAGCGCCGTGGCCGTGCTCATGTGCGTGGCGCACCACAAGACCTTCTTCACCAAGCTGCTCAACGACTGCCTGCCGCTAGAGGTACCAACATACACACGTACACACATACACACACACACACACACACATACACGCTGGACGACGACAGCGCCGTGGCCGTGCTCATGTGCGTGGCGCACCACAAGACCTTCTTCACCAAGCTGCTCAACGACTGCCTGCCGCTAGAGGTACCTACATACACACATACACACATACACACTGGACGACGACAGCGCCGTGGCCGTGCTCATGTGCGTGGCGCACCACAAGACCTTCTTCACCAAGCTGCTCAACGACTGCCTGCCGCTAGAGGTACCTACATACACACGTACACACATACACACACACACACACACATACACACACATACACGCTGGACGACGACAGCGCCGTGGCCGTGCTCATGTGCGTGGCGCACCACAAGACCTTCTTCACCAAGCTGCTCAACGACTGCCTGCCGCTAGAGGTACCTACATACACACATACACACATACACACTGGACGACGACAGCGCCGTGGCCGTGCTCATGTGCGTGGCGCACCACAAGACCTTCTTCACCAAGCTGCTCAACGACTGCCTGCCGCTAGAGGTACCTACATACACACATACACACATACACACTGGACGACGACAGCGCCGTGGCCGTGCTCATGTGCGTGGCGCACCACAAGACCTTCTTCACCAAGCTGCTCAACGACTGCCTGCCGCTAGAGGTACCTACATACACACATACACACATACACACTGGACGACGACAGCGCCGTGGCCGTGCTCATGTGCGTGGCGCACCACAAGACCTTCTTCACCAAGCTGCTCAACGACTGCCTGCCGCTAGAGGTACCTACATACACACATACACACATACACACTGGACGACGACAGCGCCGTGGCCGTGCTCATGTGCGTGGCGCACCACAAGACCTTCTTCACCAAGCTGCTCAACGACTGCCTGCCGCTAGAGGTACCTACATACACACGTACACACATACACACACACACACACACATACACACACATACACGCTGGACGACGACAGCGCCGTGGCCGTGCTCATGTGCGTGGCGCACCACAAGACCTTCTTCACCAAGCTGCTCAACGACTGCCTGCCGCTAGAGGTACCTACATACACACATACACACATACACACAGGACGACGACAGCGCCGTGGCCGTGCTCATGTGCGTGGCGCACCACAAGACCTTCTTCACCAAGCTGCTCAACGACTGCCTGCCGCTAGAGGTACCTACATACACACATACACACATACACACTGGACGACGACAGCGCCGTGGCCGTGCTCATGTGCGTGGCGCACCACAAGACCTTCTTCACCAAGCTGCTCAACGACTGCCTGCCGCTAGAGGTACCAACATACACACGTACACACATACACACACACACACACACACATACACGCTGGACGACGACAGCGCCGTGGCCGTGCTCATGTGCGTGGCGCACCACAAGACCTTCTTCACCAAGCTGCTCAACGACTGCCTGCCGCTAGAGGTACCTACATACACACATACACACATACACACTGGACGACGACAGCGCCGTGGCCGTGCTCATGTGCGTGGCGCACCACAAGACCTTCTTCACCAAGCTGCTCAACGACTGCCTGCCGCTAGAGGTACCTACATACACACATACACACATACACACTGGACGACGACAGCGCCGTGGCCGTGCTCATGTGCGTGGCGCACCACAAGACCTTCTTCACCAAGCTGCTCAACGACTGCCTGCCGCTAGAGGTACCTACATACACACATACACACATACACACTGGACGACGACAGCGCCGTGGCCGTGCTCATGTGCGTGGCGCACCACAAGACCTTCTTCACCAAGCTGCTCAACGACTGCCTGCCGCTAGAGGTATAGTCCTCCTAGCCGATATCAGTCAGTTTCATTGAAACTGGCCATCTGTGCAGGACTTTGTCTATAGTGTCCAAGTGTGTGCACAATACACAGGTACACTCTCTATTCCATCACTCTCATAGTCCGGTGGGACGGATAACCGACACGACCAGTGACAGGATAAGCGCTGAACCGACGGCTTTACGTGCTCTCCGAGGCACGGAGGTCTTCGACCTCAACTTCCCAACTCCGGGCAATCTCTAAGAAATTCTTAACAGAAAATCTCAGAAAATACTTTTTGGTCCGACCCAGGATTCGAACCCGAGACCTCTCGCACGGCAGACGCATATAGTACCGACCGCGCCACAGAGGCAGTTACCTACATACACACATACATAACGACTGTGGAATCGAACCCACGACCTCCCGACGCAATGGTAGCGGCATGGCGACCTAAACCACTGCTGCCACCCGCGGCTAAGTACCAATAGCCGCTCAGATCGATCTCTCAGTTTATAATATACCGAGGTTGCTCAGGCTTATCAGCTCAGTCTTTCTCACTGGATGCAACTGAATACCAGTATTTTACATGTAGAGACTGTCTATCTGACCTCCACAACACAGTTACCTGGTTCATAACACGATACCCTTCGGTAAGACTGGTTGTCAGACTTTCAATCTTGTGACTACTGTTAACGACTGTCAAAGATCTTTGAAATTGACAGCCGGTACCCACAATTTAACGTGCCTTCCGAAACACGGAGGAACTCGATATATATAAAATGGTCACCCATCTATAGAACAACCTCGGCAAGCGTTGCTTAATCTCAGTGATCGACCCGCGCGGCTGTTGTTAACTAAGCCACGAGCTCCTAGTCTAGCTAATACTACTTGCCTACGCTGGGAAAAAGGCGTGATATTATGTATGTATGTATAATTTTGGTTTTTTGTCCACAGAGTCACTTAGACCATAGACTACACGACCACATGAACGCGGAGATCGTGACGAAGACCATAGAGAACAAGCAGGACGCTGTAGACTATCTGACATGGACCTTCTTGTACAGACGGCTGACGCAGAATCCTAACTATTATAATTTGCAGGGAGTCACTCACAGGTAAGACTTTTTCACAATAAAGCAGTGGTTTAGGTTACCACGCCGATACCACTGCAACGGGAGGTCGTGGGTTCGATTCCCACACGGAGCAATTATTTGTCCACAAATAATTGTTTCGGGTCTGGTTGTGCTTTGTGTCCGTTGTTTGTATGTTTGTAAAAGTCCCCGCGACACAAGAGCAATTCTTAGTGCGGGTGTTGTCTGTAAAAAAAAAATAATAAACACTATCCCTTTTATTCATAAATACATTATAAAGCTATTTAATTTTATTTGATTTTATATTTATGTATTAAAGAAAGTTTTTTTATGTCATAATGTCGACGCAAAAGAACTATACAAAAGTGATTGGTGTGTTGTCTCGGGTTTAAACTATCAACCATGTATGGGAGTTACCAACTTATACCACTCGGTCATCACTGCTCAAGATATCTTTATATATATATATAATTCTTCTGTAAGTGTGTATGTCACTGAACAATGGAAACCTTACTTGGAATCACTCCATTGCACCTTACAGTCCAAAGAGAGGCAATCAATGCGTTGAAAAGACTCAAAGATGCAAACCTCGGGACAAGGAAGATGATGACGTGCAACCATACAAACATGGGCATAAAACCTCATCTAAAAGAGATGCTAGATATGAACTCTGACAAAATACAGACAATACTAGTCACTCACAGAAACTTTAAGATGACGATTCCGACGAGAGAAGAATGGAGTCAAGGTCTCTACACACAAACCAAATCGAGACAGATATGGTACACCGATGGCTCCAAAATGCAGAACGGCACAGGAGCAGGTCTCGGAGGACTGCAGCATAAGTACTAGCCTAGGCAGATATGCTTCAGTCTTCCAAGCAGAAGTACACGCAATCATCGAATGCACCCAAGAGATTATAAAACGAGATACAAAAAATCGCGACATTTATATACTCAGCGACAGTCAAGCAGCTATTAAAGCTCTCTGCTGTTTTAAGGTCAATTCGGGACTTGTACTGAATTGCATAAAGAACCTGAACAAGGTAGGCCGAACAAACAAAGTTAGGCTAGTTTGGGTACCAGGCCACGCTGGCATAGATGGGAATGAGAAAGCTGATGAACTTGCACGGAAAGGATCAGAATCACTCCCAATAGGTCCAGAACCAATAATTGGACTACCTGATGCGACAGTCAAACTGGCAATAACCAACTTCACCAGGGACCAGCATCTGAAAGAATGGAAAGCCATATCTGGACTAACCCATTCGAAACTGTTCATAAATAACGTCAACAAAAGCTGGAGTAATAACCTAATAAACCTCAGCAAAGACAGCATCAAGAAAATACTTGGTGCTTTCACAGGACACTACGGCACGAACTACATGTTAAACAAAATAGGAGCCACAGATGACCCCAAATGCAGGCACTGCAATGAAGAAGCAGAAACCATGAAACACATACTGTGCGAGTGTGATGCTTTAGGAAGGAAAAGAATGGATCTTCTAGGATGCGGTTACCCTAAACCAGAAGACTACAGGCTGCTTCCGGTGGGGTGCATAGCAAAACTGATAAGTTTTGCCCTGCCCCCCAACGTCTAGAGTAGCAAAGGAGGGGGTGACACAAAGGATCAGGAATGGTCGAAGTGTCAGCCAGGCATTAACTGGCACCCCCACCCCTAAGATAAGATAAGATAAGATGTCACTGAACTTCTCTTAAACGACAGGACCGATTTTGATGATTTTTTTTGTGTGTGTTCAAGGGGATCTGAGAATGATTTAGATTCACATTTTTGATGTTTTTTTGACGTGTAGACAGGAAAACGTCTGTCGGGTCCGCTAGTATGTATATATAATATATATAATCTGCTTAGCTCTTTTTCCAAACTAGAGTCGGCTTCCAGTCTCACCGGATGCAGCTGAATACCAGTATTTTACATGGAGCGACTGTCTATCTGACCTCCACAACACTACACAAGTAGTATGTAATAAAGTATATTTTTGTTGGCAGACATCTCTCAGACCACCTGTCCGAGCTGGTGGAGACGACCCTGACGGACCTGGAGCAGTCCAAGTGCATCGCCATCGAGGATGACATGGACGTACAGCCGCTCAACCTCGGCATGATCGCCAGCTATTATTATATCAACTATACTACGATAGGTGAGTTCAAATGATAAATAATTTTATTCAGTCTAGCCTTTCTTTCAAACTATGTCGACTTCCAGTCTAGGATTTTACAGAGCGATTGTCTATCGGACCTCCACAATAGGGTTACCACCGTTATAACACAAAACCCTTCGGTCAGACTGCTTATCAGACTTTCAAGCTTCTGACTACTGTTGACGACCGTCAAAGATATTTTTTCTGCAAGATTAGCAACAAAAATATTGCTTTTTTTTACCCACTAGCTGACCCGCGCAACTTCCTAGATAAATGGGCTTTCTTACACTGAAAGAATTTTTCAAATCGGACCAGTAGTTCCTGAGACAAACAAACTAACTCTTCAGCTTTATAATATTAGTATACATTATTTTTTACGAGTATATTTATGTATATTTTTTTTTGACAGAATTATTCAGCTTGTCTTTAACCAACAAGACGAAGATCCGAGGTCTGCTGGAGATCATATCCTCGGCTGCGGAGTACTCCGAGCTCAGCATCAGGCATCGCGAGGAGAATATCATCAAGGCATTGGCGGCCAAGTGAGTTTTATACTATAAGGACTAGCGCATATTCTTTTTATCGTATGGTTAGTGGTCAATCTAGTGTCAAAGTTGTTCAAGCCTGAAGGCCTTTAGCGTGGCTTAACGACTGTTAACTTAATTGACAACCGGGACCGACTTTTTATGTGCCTTCTGAAGCACGGAGATGTCCTGCCCAAATACCACTATGCGGTCACCCATCTATAGAATGACTGCGTCACGATTTTGGTCACACTTAGGATTACTTACATGTTTATCATATTTATTCAGCTCTATTTAGCTTATATCCATAGAAAATAGCGTTTTTTTATGGAAACGTGAACGCCTTACAGCTTTCCGCGTTGATTTAGCTTTTGTGGCAAATGAGTAGAAAAGTGTGTTTTTATCATACGCGTGCTTACGCATACTTACGCATGCTTACGCGTGCTATAGAAAGAGTTCAGCGCTGTTCTGTCACATTCCGCCGTTTTCACCGTTGAACGCGGCCTTTTTGTCATTCTTACGCGGCTGATAAAAGCTGAATATATGTGTCCAAAAAGCTGAATAAATGTGAGTAGTCCCTAATGCTCCCCTCCCCCCCCAGGGTCCCGCACAAGCCGGCGGCAGCATCGGGCGGCGCGGTGAAGTACAACGACGCGCACGTCAAGGCGCACGTGCTGCTGCAGGCGCACCTGTCGCGCATGCAGCTGCCGGCTGAACTACAGGCCGATACCGCGCTCGTGCTCACCAAGGTACGCGCTTGACGTTGTAGCTTGACTAAGACTTTGTTCTCCCTTGTATTGTTTTAATGTGTAATAGAATACGAAAATAAACGCAAACACGCATTTCACCTTATAATGCCTTAAAAAAAAACTTGTCTAGTCCTTTTCCCATGTTCAGTGTGGTCTATACAACTTGTTTTCTTTCTTAAAAACATGCTGTAAAGAAATCTGGCTGATGTTTTTAAAACCGGCCGACGGACAACAACCCGCTTTGGGAATCTTAAGTATATTGAGGAATTTTGAAGCTTAAAATGGGAATAGTTTCGAAATCTGGGATATAGGTAAGGGACTGTGGAACACTGCAGCTGTGAGGAAGAAATTGGTAAAGACTGTGACTGACAATATTTCTATAATTTCCAGGCGATCCGTCTGATCCAAGCGTGCGTGGACGTCGTGTCCAGTAGCGGATGGCTGTCGCCGGCCGTGGCCGCCATGGAACTAGCCCAGATGGTGACGCAGGCCATGTGGGCTAAGGACTCGTATCTACGACAACTGCCCCACTTTACACAGGAGCTCGTCGCTAGGTGCTCTGAGAAGGTGAGTTATTTATTTATTTATTTATTTAAACTTCTTATACATAAATTGTATAAAGGCGGACTTAATGCCAAAGGCATTTTCTGCCAGTCTACCTTGGGGTGATGCAGAGATTAAATGAAGTAGGTGCTTAAATAATAAAAGAGGAAAATTAATTTGAGAAAGAGGTTTACAAATAAATAACAATGGTTCATGTGAGTGTACATAAATATGGATAAGTATATACATACATAATTATTAATAATGATAAAATATTAAATACGAATAAATCAATATATTATCTAAATAGACGATATAAAAAACATACTATAAACTAAATATAATACTTATAAATATATATATATATATAATTCATAAATACAAACTATGATAAGTGTGAAGTTTCTGCAACTTGTTTTAACAAGAGATCCCGAACTTTGCTCTTAAACGTAAGACGGTTAGTGGACATCCTGATTTCAAGAGGGAGCGCGTTCCACAATAAGACAGATTGGACAGGAAAAGAAGAGTTGACAAACCCAGAAGTGTGTGAAGGGCAGAGAAGAAGAAGATTATTAGAGGAACGAAGGTTACGGTTGTGATTATCACACAGATATTGAAAGTAAGGAGTTAGGTAGGCTGGGGGAGTAGAAGAAGTAAGGAAAGAGAAGAGAGTCGTGAGTGCACGTAAATTACGTCGCTCACGAATGGGCAGCCACCTAAGCTGGGAGCGATATGTAGATATATGATCATACTTGCGGAGGTTGAAGATGAATCGAATGCAGTTGTTGAGAAGGCGGTCAAGTTTATTGAGGAGATCTGCATTCAGGTCGAAGTAACATACATCACCATAGTCAATCAGTGGAAAGATTAAGGTCTGCACAAGCATTGCTTTAGTCGTGGATGGGAGAAAGTTTTTGAGACGATACAGAGCCCGCAGTATACCAGTGACCCTCTTGCAAACGTTAGATACTTGAGCAGTCCAGCTCAGAGTTGAGTCCAAGTAAGGGCCAAGATCTTTCACAGTAGGGGTCAGTTCTATTATTGAGCCATCAAATACTACCGGTGGTACTGATAGGTGACCTAGCCTACTGATGCTGCGATGACTGCCTACGACTAAAGCCTGACATTTGTCAGGGTTAACAGCCAAACCGAACTTCCTAGACAAACACTTAATGTGCTCAAGGTCACTGTTGATCATGCCGACAACTGATGCTATCTCTTCCACTGTTCCTTGCGCGTAGAGTTGCAAGTCATCAGCGTACAGATGATACGCACCCTGAAGATTTTCGGTTAGAAGATTGATGAAAATAGAAAACAGTAACGGAGAGAGGATGCCGCCTTGTGGGACGCCAGAATCGAGTTCACGCCAGCTCGATGATAAGTCACCGATGTGAACCGACTGTTGGCGTCCTTTAAGATATGAGGAAAACCAATTCAGTGCACCAGAAGATATATTCAGGTGACGAAGGATGGAAAGAAGGATATCATGACTGACGGTATTGAAGGCGTTCGAGAAATCAACCAAAGCCACCACGGTGACTTTAGTGTCCTCCATGCCCGCCCTCATATCGCCAGTCACTTTAAGGAGTGCGGATGTAGTGCTGTGACCTGGTCTGAACCCAGATTGAAGTGGGTTAAGCAGGTTGTTGTTTAACACAAACTGTGTTAATTGCTTGTGCACACAGGCCTCAAGCACCTTGGAGAGGAAAGGGAGAATTTTTATTAAATTATTATTATTATGATATGATACTTCGTCCACGTGGAAATATTTCCTGTCTAAATCTCAATCCCGCGGGAATTCCGGGATGAAAAGTAGCCTATTTGTTATTTTGGCACACATCCGTACCTCGTCTTCGTAGCACACATTCGTAGTAGGTCTACGTAGCACCCATCCGTACCTCGTCTTCGTAGCACACATCCGTAGCACGTCTTCGTAGCACACATCCGTAGCACCTCTTCGTAGCACACATCCGTAGCACGTCTTCGTAGAACACATCCGTAACACATCTTCGTAGCACACAGACGTAACACATCCGTAACACGTCTTCGTAGCTTACATCCGTAACACGTCTTCGTAGCTCACATCCGTACCTCGTCTTCGTAGCACACATCCGTAGCACGTCTTCCTAGCACACATCCGTAGCACGTCTTCGTAGAACACATCCGTAACACATCTTCGTAGCACACATACGTAACACATCCGTAACACGTCTTCGTAGCTTACATCCGTAACACGTCTTCGTAGCTCACATCCGTAACACGTTTTCGTAGCACACATCCGTAGCACTTCTTCGTAGCACACATCCGCAAGGTTTCTTTGCGATTTTTTCCTTCGCCGTTGGACAATTATTTCTAACTAGTTGTTCCTGAGATAAGCGCGTTCAAACAAACAAACAATCAAACAAACAAACAAACTCTTCAGCTTTATAATATTAGTATAGATATACACATAACTTCGAAGAGTGATTGGTGTGTTGCCTTTGCACCCATCCTAATAGGATGGGTCCAAATATTTTATTTTATATACGTATCCCACAGGGTGTGGAGACAGTGTTCGACGTGATGGAACTGGAGGACAACGCTCGCGCTAAACTGCTGCAGCTGTCACCGACGGAGATGGCCGACGTCGCGCGCTTCTGCAACAGATATCCCAACGTTGAACTTACTTATGAGGTCAGTACATTTATTTTATTAAATCAAAGATTGTCATAACTTTTAAACTCTCGCGTTGCATGTTTAATGTATAATAGAATACGGGAATTTAATTGTGTTCAGCCTGCGACCACGGCGAGTGCAACCTGCGCCGAAACGTTAGGCATTGTAAAGTAAAATGCGTGTTCGCGTTAATTCCCGTATTCTATTATACATTAAACCAAAGATTGGTCATCATAGTATAGAGACATTGCGTGTGATCCCGACCTACCTGTAGCTCGATTCTCTACAACCATCGACTACCGACAACCGAACTGTCATCGAGAAATTTTGTACGAAAATCTGATCAGCGCCTCTGCCGGGCGTCGTAGTAAATATTTTGGCAGTACATTCTAAATGTCAAAATTTCGATAGCTAGCAAGTTGTCGGTAGTCGATAGTGGTAGAGAATCGACGTACTGAGCTGCGGCCTTCACTAACTCCTTCCCCACAGCTGCAATTAAACACAGCCGAAAGGATCGATCCCTCAGGTTAAGCTACGCTTGCCAAGATTGGTATGTAGGTGGTAGACCATGTTGTTCATACCGAATTCCTTCGTGTTTCGAGAAGCACGTTAAATTGTGGGTCCCGGCTGTCATTTTCAAAGATTTTAAACAGTCGTTAACAGTAGTCAGAAGCTTGAAAGTCTGACAACCAGTCTTACCGAAGGGTATCGTGTTATCACTCTGTTGTGGAGGTCAGATAGACAGTCGCTGCATGTAAAATACTGGTATTCAGCTGCATCCGGTGAGACTGGAAGCCGACTACAACATAGTTGGAAGAAAGGCTAGACTGATGATGATATTTTTTAATGTTGCCTAGATTTTTAACTTTTGTCTACTTGCATACAAGACCTTACCACACTGTTTATTTAATAAAACTATTCTAATTAAGTATTACTTATTGTTCTTACTAGCTGACCCGCGCAACTTCGCTTGCGTCACGTAAGAGAGAGTGGGTCATAATTTTCCCCGTTTTTGTAACATTTTTCGTTACTACTCCGCTCTTAATGGCCGTAGCGTCATGACATATAGCCTATAACCTTCCTCGATAAATGGGCTATCTAATAGTGAAAGAATTTTTTAAATCGGACCAGTAGTTCCTGAGATTAGCGCGTTCAAACAAACAAACAAACTCTTAAGCTTTATAATATTAGTATAGATTATACCTTATTTGTTTACCTAACCTAACCTTCAATTTTCAATCGCGTTTAAGACCCGTTGTATTATAATATTATGTGTACTAGTCGCGAGAGTTTAAAAACGTTAATTTAAAAATATTCTTATATTTCCAGGTGAAGAATGAACGTCGCCTACGCGTCGGCAAGCCGATAGTGGTGGAAGTATCATTAGAACGAGAGGACGATATTGTCGGTCCTGTTATTGCGCCGTTCTTCCCGCAGGTGAGAGAACTACCATATTTATTACGTGTCTGAATTTAGTGTAGCTCCAATAACCTTCAGTTTCTGAGGTACTTTTAGCGGTACTTTATCTATTCAACAGCGTTTTTTAATAAGAGTTTAAATGCTATTGAATAGATAAACTACCGCTAAATGTACCTCAGAAACCGGACATAAATAGGATAGTTGATTCCCAGTGAAATCAGCTACTCTTTATGAAGAGGGCTTTCTTCTCTCTATGAAATGTCAAAGACATAATTTTAGTAGCTTTATGTGAAAGAATAACAAAAGTCCAATCATTACAAACTTTTGCAATTATAATATTAGTAGCATTTTATTTTGACTGCCTCTAAATACTGCTCTATAACTTTAGTGAACTGAATCGCATGTTTAATGTATAATATAATACGGGAATTTACGCGAACACGCATTTTACCTTAAAATGCCTAACGTTTCGGCGCAGGTTGCACTCGCCGTGGTCGTGGGCTGACTGCATATTAATGTGATGTTATTGTTGTAACAGAAACGCGAGGAAGGCTGGTGGGTGGTGATCGGGGACCCGAAGACGAACACCTTGCTGTCTATCAAGAGAGTCTCGCTTGCACGCAGCGCTAAGGTAACATACTTTATCTTTATTATTTTTATACTTATTGTGATACTAGCTGACCCGCGCAACTTCGCTTGCGTCACCGAAGAATATTATAAAACTGAAGAATTTGTTTGTTTGAACGCGCTAATCTCAGGTACTACTGGTTCGATTTGAAAAAATATCTCAGTGTAAGAAAGCCCATTTATCGAGGAAGGCTATAGGCTATATATCATCATGCTACGACGAAACGGAGCAGGAGCATCTCTGTGGCGCGGTCGGTAGTGTATCCTGACTGCTGATAGTGTTCGATTCGCGGGACAGGCAAAATTTTGGCGTTTTTTTTTTAATTTCTCAATAGTAGCCCGAAGTTTGGTAACGTAGTATATTACAATAGGCTTGCCCCCTATTACATGGAATTAATGTTAATCAATTAATGGCGAAACGTAAGTGTATTGCATACACCTTCGATGTGATATTGTGTATGTAAATGAAGCCAGGGAAGTTTATAAGGATCGTAGCAATTGGCCTACATCAGTAAGAATAAAGCCTGATTTTATGTATGTATGTATTTATGTATGTTATTTGCTTTCCAGGTGCGTCTAGATTTCGTTTGCGGCGCGGCTGGTCGTCACACGTACACGCTGTACTTCATGTCGGACGCGTATCTCGGCGCTGATCAGGAGTACCGCTTCACCGCAGACGTGGCTGAACAACACTCAGACTCTAGCGGCGAAGATTAGTTCAATAAGTTAATACAAATACAGATAATATGATAATAAATGTTTTCTTTGAAACAAGACTGTCGTTTTATTTATTAAATCTAGATATTTACTATGAAAAGCACTAATTAGCGTAACTATCCGAATTGTATATAAGATTTAAAATAAAATCATCAATATTTTTTGTTTGGCTCTTGTGCGTGTATTTATATTCAGTGTATTTTTTATTTTAGCGCCATCTAGTGTCAAATCAGGAAATACTTGTTTAGTGACTCGCCGCTAGATGGCATAGTTTTTGTTTATAGGAACAACGGATTTAAATTAAATCTCGTATCTCGCCAACAAGCTGTGTAGCTTGGCGAGGAGAATACATGTAAAACACTATTATTATTATTTACTATTTTGTATTATTATATGAATAAATGATTAAAAAAAAAAAAATTGTTAAACCGCTATCCACTAGATGGTGTTGCTATTTGTTTAAATCTGTTAGCTCGAAATCTGTTATCATCATATCAAATATAAGATTACGGATTATACATAATATAATCTATCATACTTATTACTCATCACAAAGTGAAAGACAATATTAGGTATAATCAATATAACGTTTGATAAGAAACGATTACCGGGTCGGACAAAGTACGTGTTCTTTTCTAATTTATACTAGAATATTTCTTAATAGTAGCATAATATGACAATAGGCCGGTCGGTCAATGATCTATGGGGGTTAAACTACCCTTGGTGCAGCCATTTCATAATAATACAGATAATAGGATAAAATAAATGCGTATAATGTAGTGGTATCTGAGTTGCGCGTCTCCGTCTTTCGGAGAGCGCGTAAAAAAATAAGTTTCCGGTTGTGATTAATTGAGTAATTGACCACAACCGGAAACGGCTTTTTGCGCCTTCTACGAAAGACGCTGTTTTGATTGTTGTCAAGTGCCTACTCACTTGACAACGGTCAAATCAGCTACTCTTTATGAAACGTCAAAAACACATTATAAGAAAAAAAAATAGTATAGTGACGTCATGATACCGTTCGAATCAAATGAGTGCTTAACAAAATGTTTCAGTCTGTAATAATTACAATTTCAACATTATTTATAAAAAAAATTACGTAGTCTAATCATTTTATATGAACCTTTTAAGGGTACAAGTTTAGTAATTTTTCATTAACCCAGTCAAGTACACATTTAAGAAAAGGCAAGGTTTGAACAATTTTGACACTAGTTTGTCCACTAACCATACGATAAAATAAAAAAGGCGTGATATTATTTATGAAGGTATGTTAATATTTCTTATTTAGACCACAGGTACCCTTTGACGTAAATAACTAAAAAAGTAACTACTTAATTACAAATTAACATTCTTAAATCTTGTATAAAGATAATATCTTCAACTCAGCAATAAAATTACTAATTTATTCGATAGCAGGTATATGTAAATAGGACATATTTATTTAAACTACCGACACAATAAATGTTTGCAAAATCTTTCACCACCAAACTGTCATGTTTATATGAGTTTAAACGCTATTGAATAGATAAACTACCGCTAAATGTACCTCAGAAACCGGACATTAGTCAGTCTAGCCTTTCTTCTAACTATGTTGGAGTCGGCTTCCAGTCTCACCGGATGCACCTGAATACCAGTATTTTACATGGAGCGACTGTCTATCGGACCTCCACAGCACAGTTACCTGGGTTATAACACTATACCCTTCGGTAAGACTGATTGTCAGACTTTCAAGCTTTTGACGACAGTCAAAGATATTTGAAAATGACAGCCGGGACCCACAATTGTACCTACATGCTTTCCGAAACACGGAGGAACTCGATATATCATGCTGCCGATGGTTGAAAAGACGCATCTAAGAAGAAGAAGAAGCAGAGAAAAGAATAAAAAGGTATTTATAAACACTATATTATATTGTTGTTAAACTGTTTGTAACTAGACAGCTGATAACACATACTTACAAGTAAATACATTCTTAATTAGATTAATTAACATCCAAACTTGACAGATACTTGTGCTCATCACACAAATATTTGTCCCGGGTGGAATTTGAACTCAAGCATTGAGCGTAGTGATTATTGTGACGAGGTGACCACGTTAACTACTGCATTTAACATCCTACTAATATTATAAATGCGAAAGTTTGTGAGAATGTATGTATGGGTGTATGTTTGATACTCTTTTATGCAAAATTAAATATTACTCAAGCGATTACGATGTTGGTATATATGTTACTGTAAAAGCCCGAACTGTGGTAAATCCTAAGATTTTCCGGTAATACCTAAGATTTACCAACTCTCAATGGTAAAAGTCCGAACAAGCCAGAGTTTGAAAAACTTTGTTACCATATATAAAAAAATCCTCCTTCATAACTATGTTTATAACTATGTCACGGTATAATTATATACCGTGACATAGTATAACTATGTCACGGTATAATTATATACCGTGACATAGTTATACAGAAGGAGTTTTGGGTAAAGCGACATGGGTAGGTTAGGTCAGAAGGTAAATCTTAGGTTATACCGGAAAATCTTAGGATTTACCACCGTTCAGGCTTTTACAGTAACATATAGATAGCAGAAGATCCAGAGTAACACATAGGCTACTTTTTATCGCGCGGTTCCCGAGGGATCGGGATTTACAAGGGAAGGGTTTCCACGCGGACGAAATCGCGGGCGGCCTCTAGTACATACATAAAATCACGCCTTATTCCCAAAGGGGTAGATAAAGACCAAAGAACGTCACTTGGTACGATCCTTACAAACTTCCCTTGCTATCACATACATACATGTTGTCATACAGGACCGTCGGTTACGAGTAGCACCTGACCTTTTTGTAACACATCACCGATATGATCTGTGTATGTGTTACTAGGGCGTCGCCTTCCATTTTCATTTAATTTTATAAACAGTAAATAAATATAATTTCTCACGATTCATTGTTTTCTTGAACATGAGTGTTTTAAGTAATTTATAAGCACAAAAAGTAATTGCGCAATTGATATAAAAATACCCTTTTATTTCTTTACACGGTTTTTATTAAAATTATAATAATCGACGAAATAATTATTACAATAAGAAACTGGAAAATTAAATTAATATTTTATTGTAATTTTTTAAAAAATCAGCTTCCGCGCTGGAAGACTTTTCAAAAGATTACTAACAGTTAACTGCACGTTTGGCGCAGTGCTTTAAGCGGTCACTTCGCCGCAATAACCGTAGCGCCGCGTGTGGTTCCAATCACACCCGGGACTAATATTTGTGATGAGCACAAGTATTTGTTCTGAGCCTGGTTGTTAATTTATCTATATAAGTATGTATTTACAAGTATATAAGTATGTTTATCAGTTATTTGGTTACAGTACAAGCTCAGCTTAGTTTGAAATCAAAAGACCGTTTGTGAGTTGTCCAATAATATTTATAATGTAAATAAAAAATAGTACATATGTTTGGGTTTAATGATATAAATACGTAAACAATGACATGACAAACAGGTCATTTGTTTTGACTATTATAACTAGTTCCTATTTACGTCAAGGCGTGTAAAAAGATTACAAGTTATGATAACAAAAAACACATTGTTTTAGTTGTTTTTCTAACTTTAACTAAATAAATCTTAATAATAATGTCTTAGATCAGTGATAGCCGAGTGGTATAAGTTGACACCTCTCACGCAAGTGGTCGCAGGTTCGAACCCGAGGCAACACACCAATGACTTTTCCAAGTTATGTGTGTATTAGAAATAATTATCACATGCTCCAACCGTGAAGGAAAACATCGTGAACCTTGCATGCCTAAAATTTGTTTCCCCAACCCGCACTTGGCCAGCGTGGTGGTCTCAAGGCCTGACCCGTCCGTCGTTTAGGAGGAGATCCTTGCCCGGCAGCGGGACAGTAATGGGTTCAATTTATTTATAATAATGTCTTATACAATTAACTAGATAAATATCTACAAACGTATACGTAACATCAAGCTTTTTATAGCCGAAGATGTAGGCAGAGGTGTAAAATACAGTCACGTTTCGCCATTAAGCGATCCTACAACTTTTGTACCATACTAACTATAATGCTCCAAATAGCTCTATCAATATACCTATGCCATTTTTATTTATTGGCACTTTTAAAAAAGTCCCAAAATGAATGATCGTTTTAGGGTCAAAAATTTAATTATATTCTTACACCTTTTCATAAGTTTCGATTAGGTATACATAAATGTCGGATATCCTATCTGATTGTTAAAATCTATACTAATATTATAAAGCTGAAGAGTTTGTTTGTTTGTTTGAACGCGCTAATCTCAGGAACTGGTCCGATTTTTAAAAAATATTTCATTGTTAGATAGCCCGTTTATCGAGTAAGGCTATAATCATCACGCTACGACCAATAGGATCAGAGTACCAGTAAAAAATGTTACAAAAACAGGGAAAATTATGACCCATTCGTGTGACGCAAGCGAAGATGCGTGGATCAGCTAGTGACATTATATTTTAAATGAAATCTACTGTCAAAATTTCGCCTAATAAACTAACTAGTACTTATTAATTATATCTTGTGAAACCCGTAAGCCCCTTTATAGTCCGTCTTAATCTGTCTGCTATCTATCTATCGTATGGTTAGTGGTCAACCTAGTGTCGAAATTGTTCAAACCCGAAAGGCCTTTGACGTGACTTACCGACTGTTATCTATTGACAACAACCGGGACCGACATTTTACGTGCCCTCCGAAGCACCGAAACGCTAGTTTAAATACCACTATGCGGTTACCCTTCTATAGAATGACAGCGCCAACGGTTACTTAACCCACAGATCGTTTACCGACCGGTGAGCACAACTAGCTATGAACTAAAAACAAATTGTAGTTTTAAAAACATGTGTCTTAATTGACCCTCAAATCATTTAATAACACATCAATAAAATTGAGAGTGATATAATTCAACAACTTAGTAGAGAGGCTTGTCAGTCTTGTATGCAAGGTTCGTGGAGGTATACAACATATAGAATTTATAACATCAGTGACTCGGCTTATACAGCTGACGGTGACCTCGTGTCAAAGTAAGGAAAAATAAAGAATTACTTTCAATCCCCTTTAAACCTCTTTTCCAAAATCACCGAAATACTTGTTTATTTATTTCAAGCGAAAACCTCAAATTTATATTTTTATTCTTCTAGATACGAAAATGACGAGCTTCCATACAAACTTTCATCCCCTATTTTATCCCCTTAGAGATTATTAAGAATCCTTTCTAAGGGGATGCCTACATCATAAAATGCATCCCTTGTCAAAATTTCATGTTTCTATCTTCTATAGTTTACGCTGTACGATGATTATTAGTCACTCCCGGATTCTGAATACGTTTAGCGGTAGTTTATCTAGTCAATATATATATAGTGTTTAAACTCATATAAAAACCGCTATTGAATAGTTAAACTACCGTTAAATGTACTCAGAAACCGGAGGTTAGTCAATTAGAAAACAGGACAAGTAATTTTTATGTAAGTATACGTAGATTGTAATCTAATCGCCATACTCATAAATATATATATGAAGTTATGAAAGACCCATAAAGAGTTTTGCTTCTTTCACTCCTTAGCGAAATGAAAAAGAGAAAACATAATTTAGTAGTTCTTTTACTAATATTTTAGTAGTTCTTTTACTAAAATAGGTTTATAGTGTGCTTATGAATAAGACCCTTATAAGAAGACAAATCTTGGATGGCAAGGCTTTGAACAAAGTTGTCTGACAATTCATGCGTCATCATCGCAAAATACGCCATAAGAATGACTACTTATATCGTCGGTATAATGGGAAAACTAAATAACTCAATATTTGAAGTTTTTAAAAATTCGCGATATCGCTACTGTTTTTATGTCACTACTAGCTGACCCGCGCAACTTCGCTTGCGTCCAATAAGAGAGAATGGGTGACAATTTTTCCCGTTTTTGTAACATTAATTACTGGATTACTGGTACTCTTCTCCTTTTGGTCGTAGCGTGATGATATATAGCCTATGTCCTTTCTTGGGTATTAATATATCTCCATACCAAATTTCATGCAAATTGGTTCAGTAGTTTAGGCGTGATTGAGTAGCAGACAGACAGAGTTACTTTCGCATTTATAATATTAGTAAGTATGGATTTTTGACATCACCAACAAATGGGAAACATTTTCACTGTCGACAATTTTATATGCTTTTATGTTTGCTCTCAATGTTATGATGGATCAATCTAATTTCCTTAATGAACCAAAAAAAAAATAAAAGTCAAAAACCAAGCTATCCGTTTCTACAAAAATGGTCATATTTTTAGATTGGATTAAGATATAGGAATATTTGTTAGACCAAAAGAAAGAATTTTGGGGATCACGAAAATAATAAAAGGTCAATTTGGCCAAAATCAGACTTATTTCGTTCTCCCATTATACCGACGATATACTGTAAATATAGCTATATACAAGTATATAGTCGGACAGATAATATCCTCATTCAAGATAAATAAGTGGCGAAGAACGTTGTGTTATTGTTATTATCAAATATTTATTATCTGTGTACATGACAAGTAAGTCGAATTTTTATTTATCATAGTACAAAGCAAAGTCGTTTCCCGCGTCCGTCCCTATCTTTATATATATAATTCTTCTGTAAGTGTGTATGTCACTGAACTTCTCTTAAACGACTGAACCGATTTTAATGAAATTTTTTGTGTGTGTTCAAGGGGATCTGAGAGTGGTTTAGATTCACAAAAAAAATATATATAAATTTCTCGCGTCACAGTTTTCGTTGCCATACTCCTCCGAAACGGCTTGACCGATTCTGTGAGCATATTGAGTAGGTCTGAGAATCGGCCAACATCTATTTTTAATACCCCTAAGTGACAATATTTTTTTTTTAATT
The DNA here is from genome assembly GCF_050436995.1 of Anticarsia gemmatalis. Classification (NCBI taxonomy): domain Eukaryota; kingdom Metazoa; phylum Arthropoda; class Insecta; order Lepidoptera; family Erebidae; genus Anticarsia; species Anticarsia gemmatalis. The sequence goes on along the minus strand of NC_134773.1, from coordinate 4,047,674 downwards.
TAGATGGCAAAACAACGTTTGCCGGGTCAGCTAGTGTATGCTTAAATCTTTAACCCCCGGTTTCTGAGTACATTTAGCGGTAGTTTATCTATTCTATAGTGTTTTTTATATGAATTTAAACGCTATTGAATAGATAAACTACCGCTAAATGTAACTCAGGAACCGGGGGTAAAAGTACGCAACGGATTTTGTTGTGGTTTTTTTTTATAAATTAGGTGATTAAAGATGAAGGTTTATGTGTAAAATAACTGTTTATATCGGGTGAAGCAGGGCGGGCCGCTCGTTTTATTATAAAGGTCCTGTATAACAACATGTATGTATGTGAATGAAGCAAGGGATGAAGTTTGTAAGGATCGTACCAAGTGACGTTTTTTTATTTACGACTTTCCATCAGAAATCTTGAAAATATCAGTGGTTTTCTAATACATTAAGTATGTTATTATACATATAAACCTTCCTCTTGAATCACTCTATTTATTTCTAAAAACTGCATCAAAATCCGTTCCGTAGTTTGAAAGATCTAAGCATACATACAGACATAGAGACAGACGCGGAAAACGACTTTGCTTTATACTATGTAATGATACGAACTATTTATCTAATTACTAACATTGTTATAGACGTGGCAATGACCATGAGTAATAAAAACCTTGATCTCCAATCAATTAAATTTAAACGGTAATTAAACAACGCTAACCTATTGTTAACTACGTCGCTACTAAAGATTACGCATGTAAACATAGCAATTTGTAAATATAAAAAACTTTTTGAACTCGCGCATGAAGAATCTTTTGAATTTATTCTTCTTCTTATCGTATGGTTAGTGGTCAACCTAGTGTCAAAGTTGTTCGAGCCCGAAAGACCTTTGACGACTTAACAACTGTTATCTTAATTAACAACAACTGGGATCGAATTTTCACGTGCCCTTCGAAGCACGGAGTCGCCCAGTTCTAGTACCATTGAGCGTCTAACCATCTATGGAATGTCCGCGTTAAGGATACTTAACCTACTGATCGTTTACCGACCGCTATATAAATAAATAAATAAATATTATTGCACAACTAACACACGGTCATTTGATTCCAAACTAAGCAGAGCTTGTACTGTAACCAAATAACTGATAGACATACTTATATACTTCTAAATACATACTTATATAGATACATTGACAAGCTCAGAACAGATACTCGTGCTCATCACACAAATATTTGTCCCGGGTGTGATTCGAACTCACCAAACGCGGCGCTACATACATATGTGTTTCGACTTATAAAAGCATATTTTGTCTTTAGGGTTTATTTTTAGGTATTCTCATTGGGTATAGTCGCCATTTTTGCATATAAAGGTCGGACCGGTCGTAGAGGTCGATAACTTTTTGGAAATATGAAGATGAACATATTATGCATTCTTTAGTTGTATGCTGCGTGCTAACGTAACCGTCAAACGGCAAAAGACTCAAATGACACTTAATTTTTTTTTTCATTCATTATCCATTCACTCATTCAATGAATGATTGCTTCCAGTAGTCTTCTATACTACTTAATATTATAAAGCTGAAGAGTTTGTTTGTTTGTTTGAACGCGCTAATTTCAGGAATTACTGGTACGAATTGAATTACTTTTGGATAGCCTATTTATTGAGGAAGGCTGTATAACATACACTATGACCAATTGGAGCAGAGTACCAGTGTGAAAAATGTTACAAAAACGGGGAAAATTATGACCTATTCTGTCTTATGTGACGCAAACGAAGTTGCGCGGATCAGCTAGTGCATCCATACAAAAGCATCCTCCCAAGGGATCACCTATAAACAACTTTGACACTAGGTTGACCACTAACCATACGATAAAAAAAATAATTTGCTATTTGTATTATTGTAGCTAAGACCGTATAAGATGATATGTACAAATTTCTAGATCTCGTTGATTTCCGTGGATATTTTGGATCCATTACAAACATTATTGTGACAATAACAAACACGAAAAAAAAACAATTTAGGGTAGTTGGTTTTAAAGTTATTTATGTGCCTAATACATTTTGATAATTCATTTAATAAAAATACTGTAGTTTTTTCTAATTTAATAATGATGTGTGTATTCGAAATAATGATCACTTGTTATAACGGTGAATGAAAACATCGTCATGAATGACATGTATGACAGTTGTTTAACATAGTTCTTGAAGGAATGCAAGGTTCCCATATTTGGCCAGCGTGGTGAACTTAAGGCCTAACCCTTCCTTAATTCCGGGAAGAAATCCTTGCCCAGCAGTGGGACAGTAATAACTTAAAACAAAATGAAAAGAAGCTCTCGCATTTTTCGTATATACTTATTAACAACTACAAATTTACTAGCTGACCCGGCAAACGTTGTTTTGCCATAAAATTTTTCAAAACTAATGGGCTATGAAAAATACATGTTGGCCAATTCTCAGACCTACTCAATATGCTCACAAAATTTCGTGAGAAACGGTCAAACCGTTGCGGAGGAGAAAGGTAACTGTCGTTGTGACATGGTTTTATTTAAAGATACTTATTTTGTTTTAGACAGTTGGCAGCCATGTTGAAAAACAAACTACACAAGTACGGGCCGGAAGATGGCAGAGTTCCCGCGCATTTGAACTTCGGGAAACATATATACGATAATATGGTCAAAAATAAACATATTACTGCTTTGGTAAGTTTAAAGATTAATTTAATTTGCATACTTGGTAACAAATACATCATCAGTCTAGTCTTTCTTTCAACTATGTTGGAGTCAGCTTCCAGTCTCACCGGATGCAGCTGAATACCAGTATTTTACATGCAACGACTGTCTATCTGACCTCCATATCTCAGTTACCTGACTGGTTGTCAGGCTTTCAAGCTTTTGACTCTCTTTCAAAAAGGCTTGTTAATGACGTGCCTTTCGAAAACACGGCGGAAAGATATGTGTAAAATATGGCCACCTATCCACAGACCAACCTCGGCAAGCGTAGTTTAACCTGAGATATCAATTCATGCTGCTGTTGTTACTCCGCCACGAGCTCCTTCCTTAGTTACAAAATACTATACAATGTACAGATAATAAAAAATATCTTTATTGACGTATTGGCTTAATAAATATTGCTTTTATTTATATCTTATGTACATCAATAAATACTATTTATTTATCGGTCAATGAATCTTTACGTAATATATTTTATCTATACTAATATAATAAAGCCGAAGAGTTTGTTTGTTTGTTTGATTGTTTGTTTGTTTGTTTGTTTGTTTGTTTGTTTGAACGCGCTAATCTCAGGAACTACTGGTCCGATTTGAAAAATTCTTTCAGTGTTAGATAGCCCATTTATCGAGGAAGGCTATAGGCTATATAACATCACGCTACGGTCATTAGGAGCGGAGTAGCAACGAAAAATGTTACAAAAACGGGGAAAATTTTGACCCGTTCTCTTAGGTGACGCAAGCGAAGTTGCGCGGGTCAGCTAGTTATGATATATTACGCTGTGTTATAAAACAAAGTCCAACCATGTCTGTCTGCCTGTCTGCGATTAACTCAAAAACCACTAAACAGTTGTTCATTAGGGAAATATTCAACGTTCAGTATTTAAAGTAGTTTATAGTAGCATTCTTACCGAAGGGTATCGTGTTATAACCCAGGTAACTATGTTATGGAGGACCGATAGACAGTCGCTACATGTAGAATACTGGTATTCAGCTGCATCCGGTGAGACTGGAAGCCGGCTCCAACATAGTTGGAAAAAAGCAAGCTTCTGACTACTGTTAACGACTGTCAAAGTTCTTCGAAAATGATAGCCGAGACCCACAATTCAACGTGCCCTCCGAAACACGGAGAAACTCGATATGTGTAAGATTGGTTACCCATTCCACAGATCAACCTCGGCAAGCGTGGCTTAACCTTAGAGATCGATCCGCGCGGCTGTCGTAAACTAAGCCACGAGCTCCTCAATTTAAAGTAATATAATTTACTATCCTATTTCAGATAAACGCCGAAAACAATTCTACTATGACATATGAAGAGTTAGCGCAAAAGACAGTGGATGTTGCTCTCTCCCTCGCACGTATAGGGGTTAGAAAGGGAGATGTAGTGTGCATTTGTAGTGAAAAACGATTTGAGGTGCTACCTACAATTTTGGGAATTATGTGTGCCGGAGCGACTTTTGCGCCGACTGATTTGACGTATGGAGAATGTAAGTATGGCCGCCAAAAACAACAATTTCAATCTATACTAATCAATACTAATATTATAAAGCTGAAGAGTTTGTTTGTTTGTTTGTTTGAACGCGCTAAACTCAGGAACTACGGGTCCGATTTGAAAAATTCTTTCAGTGTTAGATAGTCCATTTATCGAGGAAGGCTATAGGCTATATATCATCACGCTACGACCAATAGGAGCAGAGTACCAGTAAAAAAGTTTCAAAAACGAGGGAAAAAATCACCCATTCTCTTATGTGGCGCAAGCGAAGACGCGCGGGTCAGCTAGTACTTCATAATCGTCATAGGCGCCCATAGCCAGTTGCGCTCACCGGTCGGTAAACGATCTGTGGGTTAAATAACACTTGGCGCGGTCATTCCATAGATGGGTGATCGCATAGTAGTATTTGAACTGGGCGTCTCCGCGCTTCGGAGGGCACGTAAAAGGTCGGTCCCGGTTGTTGTCTACTTAGATAAATAATAATAAATAATAAATATTTTTGGACAACTCACACACGGTCATTTGATTCCAAACTAAGCAGAGCTTGTACTATGGTAACCAAATAACTGATAAACATACTTATATACTTCTAAATATATACTTATATAGATAATTTGACAACCAGGCTCAGAACAAATATTCGTGCTCATCACACAAAGATTTGTCCCGGGTAGGATTCGAACCCACCACACGCGGCGCTACGGTTGTTGCGGCGAGGTGACCGCTTAAACCACTACGCCAAACGTGCAGTTAGATAACAGTCGTTAAGCCATGTCAAAGGCCTTATAAAGGGTACAAAAAAAATGCTCTTTGTGTTTTAAAAATAAAATAGAAGATATTATTTTGTTACTAATAAATCAAAAATATATGGTATGGTTATAGTGTTAAGTCTGGTTGAAGTTGTGGCGATGTATTTTGAGCTAACTACACTATTGTATTATTAGTGCGACACATAGGTAAAATACTTTTTACCACGGAAACTATTTCTTTTTACAGTTTCGCTTCTCCATCGTCTGAAAATTGCTCGCCCGAAAGTGATGTTTTGCTCTCTACCTGCATATGAAACTCATAAAGCTACGTTTAAATCAGCAAGTACGATTGAAAACTACATATTATATGATGGACCGGAACAAAATGGCGTCTTGCTATTCGGAGAATTTTTGACAGAAACTGCAAAATTAGAGGAATTTCAACCGGTGCCTGTAAATGGTATGTTATTTTTTTTTTTATTTATTGTACTTTTACAATTTATCTTAATCTATTAACTATTTTATACTCGCCAAACTTACTAGTTTAACGGCGAGAATGCGCTCTTACTGACTAACATGACATACTTAAATAACTAAACAAACAATAATCAGGGAATTAAAAGAAAATAATAAATATCAACAAAAAAAACTAAAAACATTTAAACCAACAAAATTAAAAAAACATAAAATAATGCTTCTTATAATGTAAGTGGGTAGTTATTAGGAACTTTATATAATAATATATTATGTACTAGCTGACCCGCGCAACTTCGCTTGCGTCCAATAAGAGAGAATGGGTGAAATTTTTCCCCGGTTTTGTAACATTTTTTACTGGTACTCTGCTCCTTTTGGTCGTAGCGTGATGATATATAGCCTATGTCCTTTCTCGGCTATCAAAGTATCTCTATACCAAATTTCATGCAAATTGGTTCAGTAGTTTAGGCGTGATTGAGTAGCAGACAGACAGACAGACAGAGTTACTTTCGCATTTATAATATTAGTATGGATGTATAAATGAAGCTTGATACACACATATTCGGTTCGGCAATAATACACGAACGACTAGGCTCACTTATTCGACTTGTGCCGTTCGGATTCAACCACACATATTCGGTTTTGCCGAATGTCGAATATGTGTGTAGCAAGCTTGACTTTTACAAACATACATACATTACATACTTACAAATAATGGTCATAAAGACCAAAAAACTATACTTAATAATAATAGAAATGCGAATATCTGTATTTTATGCTTTCACGACAAAACTGAAACGATTTTGATGCTTAGCTTGAAGATTGTTGAAAATCTGGCTTTAGTCTATAATTCTACCTACCTTCTTTTCTGTCTACATGTATGTTTAATGATCTACTTACGGGATGGTCTATTGGTTTACCAGGTCTACTTAACTCGAATCCGACTAATTTGCTTGACATTTTTTTTTTAGTCTTATTGTATTGAATATATTAGGTACTAGTCTGCTGGTCTTATGGTCTACTTGTCTATTGATGTACTAGTCCATAAGTCTACTAGTCTATTAATCTACTAGTCTACTGTCCTTTTCAACTACTCACTACATCTACCAATAATTTTCAAATATACAGTAAAACTATTACTTATTATCAATTTCTCCAATTATTTCCAGGTTGGGAAGACCACGCGTTCATGGTATTCTCATCAGGCACCACAGGACTGTCCAAGGGAATCCCGGTCACCCATCTAGCTTTCTTACTGAACTCACAATGTATTGTGAGAGATGAGTAAGTATGAAATAAGTTATTTAACATAGGGCACTATTTATTCGACGCATAGGGCACGCTCCAGTTTCTTATCCTTTTATTTTTTTATTTCGTTTAAGATTTTGTATACATAATAGTAATTTGTAAATATTCTTATGTAAATAATAATTTCACCTAAATTAATAAATTACTACTTTCATCTATAAAAAAGAAGTTATTAACTGCACGTTTGTCTGTGTGGTTAACGTGGTCACCTCGCCGCAATAACCGTAGCGCCGCGTGTGGTTCCATTTCATGACGAAGACGTTACATGGTAGAATTTTCCTGGTAGATTTCATGATGATGACGTCACATGGTAAATTTCACCCCTAAAGGAATAAAATAGGAGGTGAAAGTTTGTATAAATCTTCTTAGATTTTCTACTGACTGATTTGAAATTAACCTAAATTCAAAAATAGGATACTTTTTTCTACGGGAAACGTTTTCACGCGGACGCAGTCGCGGGCGGAAGCCAGTTACTTGATAAACATACATAACTACCTACTTTTAAATACATATACTCATACATTATTATACAAATATATTAATAAGCAGGCTCAGAACAGATACTCGTGCTCATCACACAAATATTAGTCCCGGGTGTGATTGGAACCACTCGCGACGCTACGGTTATTGCGGCGAGGTGACAGGGAATTTATAGATAACTAGCTTTTACCCGCGACTTCGTCCGCCACCCGTATTTTCCCATGGGAATGCGTCTTTATCCCGAGGTAAAAAGTAGCCTATGTCCTTTCTCGTCTATCAAAATATCTCCATACCAAATTTCATGCAAATTGGTTCAGTAGTTTAGACGTGATTGAGTAGCAGACAGACAGACAGACAGAGTTACTTTCGCATTTATAATATTAGTATGGATTAAGTACGTAAGTCAATTATTTTTTCTTTTCCAGGAGCCATGACGTCTCAATACTGAACACTCGGGAGTGGTATTATACATACGGTCTTATGTACACATTGTCGTGTCTGAGAGTATGTGCTACTATTGTATATAACATCAACCCGAGCGTGGAAAACATGCTTTACGCCGTGGATAAGTATAAGGTACGGTCTATTCGTCTACTTGTCTACTCGTCAACTAAGTAAATTTATTTATTTTTCTACGGCGTTTTATTATGTTCATAAGACTATTTACAAAATATATAATTTACATACTTTTTGAAAAAATTGAACACTACTATATTTACAAATACAAAAACATATAAAAACTAAAAACGGGAAGCGGGCTACCCATCTTAATACTTCTCCACATCGCTATCCATCGGGAATGTTCCCAGAATGCTGGCAGCATGTCAGACGGCGCGCACTTCGCTCACGTTTTCTTCGCGGGCTTGACAGATGAGCGCGCGCTCTTTCCTTTGTTGTTTCACGCGCGAAATAGCATGTGTGTAAAGGCACCTATTGTTTAATAATCTTTGTCCCAAGTAAATTCTAGCATTCTAGTCAAGGGAATTGTGAACTACCTCTGTTTTTCTTCTAGATTAAAGGTATCCAAATGGCTCCGTCCACCATAACGGAGCTGATCAAGAGCTCTGTCCTGGACAAGTACGACGTGTCCTCCGTGGAGTGGATGGTGTCCTCCAGCACTCCCATCAGGAAGGAAGCCATCGATGCTATCAAAAAGAGGTAGGGTTATTTTTATAGTACATCAATGTCCTATAAAGTACTAAATTGGACTTTTTTATTTTATATTAAACTAGCTTTTGCTCACAACTTTGCCCCGTATGAATAGTAGTAGTTTTCTGAGATAAATATAGTATGCTATATGTTAATACAAGTTTTAACTATCTTACTACCAAATATCATTAAAATCTGTTTTGTAGTTTCTGCGTGATTGAGTTACATACATTACACCAGACTTTCGCATAAATTTATAATATTTAAATTTATAGAATAAAGTCCCTTCACCGTAATTGTCACTGTTCGGGATAGTACATAAACAAATTTGCTTGGAATTTTCAACAATAGATGGAGTGATTCTAAAGAACGATGTTCTTTTGTTAAAGATATCTTCGCAAAACCGAGGCGAGTCGCTAGTAAATTAAATCAAATCAAAATCAAAATAATTTAGGTCAAGTGCTGACACTTATGATAGTCAATGATACAGAGAGTGAATTTACCGCCAGTTCGGAAAGTAGGGCCAATGAGAAGAGCTGCCAACAAACTCTTAAAATTAATGAAATATCATTATAATTTCAGAGAAAGTTAATAAAGAAAGATTGAGATTGAGAAAAATTGAGAATATTATTAAAATCCATACTAATATTATAAATGCGAAAGTAACTCTGTCTGTCTGCTACTCAATTACGCCTAAACTACTAAACCAATCTGCATGAAATTTGGTATGGAGATATTTTGATACCCGAGAAAGGACATAGGCCTCTTTTTACCCCGGGAAAATGGGAAAAGTCAGGTAGCGGACGAAGTCGCGGGTAAAAGCTAGTATCATTATAATTTCAGGATGCCGAACCTGAAAAATGTTCTACAATTGTACGGGATGTCTGAAGGAGGTAGTATTACAAGTGAGATAGGCGCTCCTCTCGGCTGCCGGCCCGGTAGTTCTGGCGTCGCCTGCCTCGGCTTCGAGATCAAAGTAAGTTAGCATTACTTAATACTTAATAGTAAACGTTAGTTAACTTTGGTAGTTGAATAATAATAGCCATGCGGATCGATCTCCGAGGTTAAGCTACGCTTGCCGAAGTTGTTCTATGGATGGGTGACCATCTTGCACATTATCTGAGCATTGTACTTCTTACTAAGAAATGAGCTCGTGGTTAAGAAACAAGAGGCTCACTGATATTCTCTCAGGTCAGTCTACACTTGCTGAGGATGGATGACCATATTATACATATCGAGGTCCTCCGTCTTCGGAAGGCACGTTAAATTGTGGTTTCCGGCTGTCATTTTCAAAGATCTTTGACAGTCGTTAACAGTAGTCAGAAGCTTGAAAGTCTGACAACCATTCTTACCGAAGGGTATCGTGTTATAACCCAGGTTAATGGGTTGTGGAGGTCAGACTGACAGTCGCTGCATGTAAAACACTGGTATTCAGCTGTGTCCGGTGAGACTGGAAGCTGACTCCAACATAATTGAAAGAAAGGCTAGACTGATGATTTAAAGATGAGTTATTATTATTTTTTATTAATTATATTTTCAGGTGGTAGACATAGATACCAGAGAGTCCTTGGGACCCAATCAACGAGGTGAAATCTGTTACAAAGGACCCAGTGTAATGAAAGGTTTGCATGAATAAATATAATAAAGAAATATTGTTGGACAACTCACACACGGTCATTTGATTCCAAACTAAGCAGAGCTTGTACTATGGTAACCAAATAACTGATAAACTTACTTATATACTTCTAAATACATACTTATATAGATAAATTAACAACCAGGCTCAGAACAAATAGTCGTGCTCATCACACAAAGATTTGTCCCGGGTAGGATTCGAACCCACCACACGCGGCGCTACGGTTAATATATATTTAACTAGCTGACCCGCGCAACTTCGCTTGCGTCACATAAGAGAATCATAATTTTCCCCGTTTTTGTAACATTTTTCACTGGTACTCTGCTCCTATTGGTCGTAGCGTGATGATATATAGCCTATAGCCTTCCTCGATAAATGGCTTATCTAACACTGAAAGAATTTTTCAAATCGGACCAGTAGTTCCCGAGATTAGCGCGTTCAAACAAACAAACAAACTCTTCAGCTTTATAATATTAGTATAGATTAGTATAGATTTTATTAAGAAAAGCATGTTTCCTTTCAATATTTATGATAATATTTATATTGGTTTCTCTAAATAATAGACTTTCGAAAAATAAAGATTGTCAATTCGATTTCATATATTTTACGTTAATTAGCTATTTTTTTTTTTATTGAGTAGACCGATTTTGAAGCGACTGCTAAATAAATAAATTGCAAAATGAATTGGGAACTTGACTGGGTTAACGAAAAATTTTTTTTACTTGTTCTCGTAACAGGTTGATCTAAAATGCTCAGACTACGTTTTTTTTTTGTAAATAATTTATTAAACACTGATTTGATTCATGATTCATAAAAAGTAACTGATTTGACTGGTAAGTGGTAGTCAAGTACTCAATTGACTAAGCGCCTTGGGTACGTGACAACAGTCAAATCAGCTACTCTTTAAGAAATATTAGAGAATAAATATAAATATATATAAAATACGGTTTATTGGCGGTAAAGTCGTATTTTCGTTGGTATCAAAATAATGAGGACTCAATAAAATGTTTCAGTTTGTAATAAATACAATTTCAACATTATTAACGAAAAAATAACGTAGCCATGTTAGATGACCGTTTTCCCAGTACAAGTTTATAATTTTTTCGTAAACTACCCAATGAACACTTTTTCCCAAGTTTTCGTGCTAGACTTAATTAACATGTTTTTTTTTTTCTGTGAAATCGTGGTGCTCTAAAAGTTGATATTTGACTTCGAAGTAGTTTATTTCCCGCCATGTTATGTGTCATCACCTGTTGTCCGGTTACAGCACAAGTTCTGCTTAGTTTGTAATCATATTTATTTTATCGTTTTAGCGTATTTGGACAACGTGAACCCGGACTGCAAGGATTCAGAGGGTTTCTTTAAAACCGGTGATGTGGGATATTATGATGATGAAGGATACTTCTACATAGTAAACAGGATTAAAGAGCTTATCAAATATAATGATATCTCGGTAAGTATATCTAAGTCTCTCCAGCTTTATGTGTACTAGTCGCGAGAGTTTAAAAACATTAATCTCGGTAAGTACCTACACCGTACTATTCACTCACTAATTAGGTATCTATACAAATAATAAAATAACAAAAAAGTGTGTCTATATTAATTTAAGCATTTACAAAATAAAAGTAGGTAGGTACCTAGTAATAATTGTCGGGAAAAAATCCGTTTGCTTGTCTGAAAAATGTATTTTTCTAAGACTTCTAAAGATATTCATGCAATAAATAAAAAATGATTGCGATATGACTTGCCAAGGACTTGGAAATGGCTGCATTTTGCATTTAAAAAATAACTGATAAAACATATTTAGTATGATTAAAAACAAAGTCAGCTTCAAATGCAATAATGTCAATCCACATAAGTTCATTGAAATATAAGAAAGTGATTTTCATTGCCATGTAATGAGTTCATAAATGTTTCAGTCAGCAATAATTTCAACATGCTTACGTAAGAAATTGATAGATCAACATTTTTAATAAACCTTTTACGAGCACAAGTTTAATATTTTTTCATTGACCCAATCAACTGCCTTATTCCAGGTGCCTCCAGCGGAATTCGAAGCGGTCCTCCATCAGCACCCGGCGGTGCGCGAGGCAGGCGTCGTGGGGCTCCCGCACCCGGACCACGGGGAGGCTCCCGTCGCGTTCATAGCGTTGCAGCCGGGAGCTGTAGCCACGGAACAAGAACTTGTTGAATATCTACATGAAAGAGTAAGTATTGACCTTTGAATACATACAAAAACCGCAATTTAAATGCTAATTACATACGTAGTTAATATTAAATTCTCTACATGTGAAGGAGTAAAACAGTAACTCCACTTTTTTGAAAAATGCTTCTTGCACCATTCAAATCGCGAGGTCCGGTTCCACTTAATTGTATATGACATTAAATCCACTAATGTCTAACTGGTAAAGGACCTCAAAAGGCCATAAGATTATTTACCTGTACGCTTTTTTGTTTTTTATTTCAATGATGTTCCTCTCAGGTACAGCATTGTACATTCATGAATTTTCCTAAAATTACTATGCATGTCAAATTGTTAACGCCATCTAGCGGCGTGTAGCGTCTTCTTAGATTTTGTATGTTTTGTTAAGATTTAAAAAATATTGTAAACTGTCTGACTTGGCGAACTTCTTGGCATGGTCTATCCAGATGATTAATTAACTTTTTTGTCATGCAATTTTTTGCCCAGTGCGGTGGACTCAAGACCTAACCTTCGTTGGAAAGAACACTCTTGCCCAGGAGTGGGATAATAACAGGTAAGAAAAAACCTTTCACATTACTTTAACCACATTTTTTTCTATATTTCAGGTGACATACAGAATGCGGCTGGCTGGGGGAGTCAGATTTATCGACAAACTACCCCGAGGCGCCGGCGACAAACTGAACAGACAAGAATTGAAGAATATGCTGCAAAAAACGCCACAAATTAATGGACATTAAAATACAAATTAATTATTAATCATAATATTATAATGTAACGGGTCTTAAACGCGCTTTAAACAAAACAGTGCGGAATTTAATTGTCAGCGTCGAAAATACGTATTTACAATGGCCACCTTTACACATAGACTCTATCGCTCGCGCGATTGTTGTTTCATGCGCGATAGTGTGTGTGTAAAGCGGGCTATTAGCCAGCCCCACACACACTATTGCACGAATTTAGGAGCTTACAGGAATACGCGCGGGAAAGTAACGCGCTGTACGCTCGCGATTTACTTCGCGGGCTTGACAGATGAGCGCGGCGCGTGCTCTTTTCCTTTTATACGCGCGCTCTTTTATGCGCGATAGAGTGTGTGTGTAAAGGTGGCTATTGGTAGGTTCAACATAGCAATAAAGTCTGTATTATGATAGTTTTATATTTTTTAAGCTTGATGTTTCTATGTATGGATTACGGTGCGTATTATTGTGTGTCGGATGATCTTGTTTTTATATTTATTATTCATAAGAAAAATAATAAAATAAATATATTTTTATAACACTGTATTTTATTGTCTCCTGCGTTTCACCTTCACGTAAAACATATTGTGTCGAAGTCGAGAAAATATTATCATATTAGTAACACTATTTATAACTGAAGAATAGCTGAACCGATTTGGCTGAAAATTGGTAGAGAGGTAGCTTAGAACCTGACGTGGAGAAAGTTAAATGTACCAGAATCGCATAAATTGCAAAGAGATCTCTTGCAAATAATTCCTTTGTTCGGGTCGTAAGCAAAGTTTCATGTACCAGGAGTGCATAACTCGCAAAGAGATCTCTTGAAATAATCAGTGTGTCAGTATGTTAGAGTCGCCGGCTGAGTTTCATGTACCAGGATCGCATAGCTTGCGAAGAGGTCTCTTGAATTTTGCAATTTAGTAGCGACATCTGTCGTGCAGTAGCTGAATCAATCCATACTAATATTATAAATGCGAAAGTAACTCTGTCTGTCTGTCTGTCTGTCTGTCTGTGTGCTACTCAATCACGCCTAAACTACTGAACCAATTTGCATGAAATTTGGTATGGAGATATTTTGATACCCGAGAAAGGACATAGGCTACTTTTTACCCCGGGAAAATGACGCATTTCCCGGAAAAATTCAGGTGGCGATCGAAGTCGCGAATAATCAATATTATAATGACATTAAATTAACAAAATTCCGTTGTCATGGCAACTGTTTTAATGGTAGATATGCCTTAGCGCGACTTCGTTATATTAAGAGATATAAATAATTTTAAGAATATTTTTCGTGAAAAAAAGCATATTTTATATCATTACGCTACGACTAATAGGAGCAGAGTAACAGTAAAAAAGTGTTACAAAAACGTAGAAAATTGACTCATTCTCTCTTATGTGACGCAAGCGAAGCTGCGCGGGTCAGCTAGTACAATAATATATTGAATGGTTATAGTATTAATTCAGCTACTATTCCCGATAGATGTCGCAAAACTTAAACTGGCTACGATTTTTATTTAAAAAGACCTCCTTGCAAGTTATGCGATCCTAGTACCCTGGTACTCAAATGTGTTGCCAAGCGTTTAACACAAGAACGACTCAACCAATTCGACTTATTATTTTTGTAAAATTTTAAGAATGAATAATTAATTAGTTGTCATTAATTATTTATAACATTCATTCTGGGAGATATTTTATGATGCTTTTTTTCTTATATTTATATTTTATCTTTTTTTTGGTTTGTTCAAATATAAAAATAGTATTTATTAATGTTAAATATTGAAAATAAATGATTTAGATGTAGGTATTTTTTATGTAAAGAAAACATCGATATATGAATTTAAATCAAGTTTTATTGAAAATAACTGAATATAACTACGATATCTATACTTAAAATATAGGTTTATATCGCTTAAAATAAGAATGGGGACAAACTAATGAAAATCACAATAATAACAGCCTAATTTGTACAGAATGGGTTATTTAATGGCCATATAAAAAAACAATATTAATTTTAGTAGAGTAATTTACGTAAAATCTATTTCACTCTTTAATAAAAGCTTTGAAATACGTATTATGACAATAATATCGTGCATTCTACAAGATGGCGTATCTACTTTTTATAGGCAAAGGTAATCATAGCCAAAAATCCTAGATCTTACGTCAAAATTCCCGCCAATTTTAATTGACAGATGAAAAGTCGCCATGTTTTTTCTCGAATATTTATTTTCTAACTACGTATGTATTTATTTGTTTTAAGTTGTTTTATAGGTAAATAAAGAGTGAAACAGCTGTATTATGTATTTATACGTATTTTAGATGTTTAAAGAGTCTTCTGCAGGTATTCGTCGAAGAGGTACAGAGCCAGAGAGAGGTCTTGGCCGCTGTTAGCTGTGATGAACTTCTTGAGGTCGTTGGTGTGTCCGGCCAGGTCTCTGATTTTCTTGGCGTGGTCCTCAATGAATTCTTCCTCGAGGTACTGGGCGATCTACGGAGAAATTATTATGTTTATTAACATTAGTATGACAAGCAGATTTTCAGATTCTCCTACGATTATTTTTAACAAAAAGTAGGCAATAAAATTAACGTTGACTAAAAAAATACAATTATTACTTAAATTTCTAAAACGTGAAGGTGTTATCCCTCATTCCACTTTGAAAAACGTTTCTTAGAATAATTTGTAATGTAACTAAGCAAAACCAAAATTATTAAATCCAATTATTTTACAAGTATAAGAACTTATCAGTCACATTTATACTTTGCCCATGACCACCCTACTATAGACATTAAAAATAATGGCAAACCACTGACAAAACACCCACTTGCTCATCATGGCATAGAGCAGCTACATTATTTATCACACCACCTAAAAAGTGGTATTAACACAAATTTTCTGACCAATTTTTTTTTAGCGTCAGGAAAATGCATTACTGCATGTCCCGCCCCAGTGAGGAAAGCGGGGGTCTGTCGGGCTCTCCCGCCGGCTAGGCGTTCCGGCTAACATGGGCATACCGACTAAAAACCTAACGGTGTTCCTTCTACAGTCACTATAAGGTGGCCAGGACGCGGTACCTCCAATCGGATACTCCGCGTCCCTTTGACCCTAGAAATATTTAAAAGTGTTTCCATACCTCAGGGTCATGCAAATGCTGGCTGTTCCTGGTAGCTTCACGGTGGATATAGAAGGCGCGCTCGGCGAGCTCCTTCTGCGTGTCCAGAGCCTTGGCTAACGCTTGCAGTTCGTGCAGTTCGACCGTGTACGTCTTGTTGTCCGCCTTCAGTTCCTGAGAGCTGCGCTGGTTGAAGTCCATTTCATCACCTGGGAAGAGAATAAAATTTATTTTTATCATTTTTTTCTCAGCCCTTTGACCACAACGGTCACTTTCGTCGGCTAATGTCGACAAAAATATAGCGTTGTGAGCACTTTCTAATTTGTCGAGTATAGCCGACCGTGGCGTTCAAAGGGTTAACTAAGTTACCACCCCATTTCAGTCGCTGAATAATGTTCAGGGAAATCCAGCTTTTTAAGTCATTTCATACATAACATCACGCCAGTTATACTTGAAGGTAGGCAGAGGTGTTAGAAATACACTCACGTTTCGCCATTAACAATTTTAGTCCCATGTATCAGAATCATCCCTAGTGTTTTCGCGATTTTGTAACATTTTTGCTAGTACTCTGATCCTATTAGTCGTAGCGGGATGTTATATAGCCTACAGCCTTCTTCAATAAATAGGCTATCTAACACTAAAGTATTATTCAAATCGTACCAGTAGTTCCTGAGATTATCGCGTTCCAGACAAACCACATTAGTACAGTTTCAAACTTACCTCTCATAGTAACATGCTTGATAATATCAATAGTCTTCTCCCAAGCTTCGTCAGACAGCTTTTTGAACAACTTGCTGAACCCAGCTCGGTTCGTCTGGTAGTTATTGTAGAAGGCAGACGACAGCAGGTACTCAAATGATCTCCTAAGATGCAGGTTGCCATATGCTTGTAGTTCCTTCGCTACGTTGCCGTGGCTGGTGTATTCACCGTACTTTGCGTTACAACGGGGAATCGCTGTGGAGAGAGGCAATGTTATATAGACGGTCGTGTTGGCAACTTTGCCTATGTTAGACAACTTTGCCACGGGTTGTGATACAATTTGTATTGTAGAGTTTGTAATTGATTGCTTTTTGTTAAGTTTACAATTGACTGGTTAAATGATATATCCTGTGGCAAAGTTGTTAAATGTTTTTTTTTTACTTTGCCACGGGTTGTGAAACAATTTGTTCGCTTTGTCATAGATTTATATTACGATTTTGATTGATTTTTGATAAAGATTAAATTTATATGCATATTTGTTAAGGATAAGAAATCCCGTGGCAATGTTGTCAGATTAGTGGGTCGTTAACGGGTTAAACATATATTTTTGTAGACCTTCGCATAGCAGAACTTATAAATAAAAATGGCTTTTAGTTAATTATTCGGAATTCCATTGTTAAAATGATTCATATAATAAGTAAACTTAAGTAATGCTACGTATTTTAGAGCGATTTTAAATGATATCTAATACCAAATATTAGTCCAAGTAATCTGAAATGTTTACGATGTGCTGAAACGAATAAACTACCAATTTATTATTTTTTATAATTTAACCCATAAGTGTCCCAATGCTGGACACGGGTCTCCTTCCAAAATGGAGTAGGGGTCAGGCCTTGGATCCACTACGGTTGACGACCGCATGATCAGTTAAATACCAATTAGAATCTAAAAATGTTTTCCCTATTTCTGCTGGTCCCCTTATTAGATAATAAACAAATTGATTAGTTATACCATTGCTTTATATATTTATGGCTTAGTATGACCAGATGTATGGATGTGAATGAGGCAAGGTAAGTTTGTAAGCATCTTACCAAGTGACGTTCTTTGCTCTCTGCCTACCCCTATGCGAATAAGGCGTATTTTATGTATGTACCACATGATTAAAAAACCCAAAATATAGCAAGCGACAATTAACTTTATGTGTCTGAATATAGCAACAAGTGTGTAGAAAACGAAACATAAATACAAGAGACGTATATGTATAAAGAGTGCGTTTGATGGAAGCACGTCTTTATTACGTCTCCGTCGGGTAAAATAGTGCGTTAGTGAAAATATATAATAATTTTTATTTTTTTATTCTATTACTTTTATTCGAGTTTGTAAAAAAATCCTAGAACGAATCTTTGTAAGCGCCTTGATGAAATATCCATGTTAAAATCCCATGATAATATATTTTTAACTGCTATATAATCTGTTATATACATGCTTAGACCCCCTTTTACATAATAAAATACTCACTGACTCGCTTCCCTGAAAAAGCGTAAATAAATACATAAGAAGTATATAATAAATATATGCAAGAAAATATGTTTTAAATACATGCAATAATGCAACTTTTATTCCGAAAGTTGTCAAGATTAAAAATATATGTAGATATTTCGACTAAAAATCATCAATACGAATATTATAAATGTGAAAGTTGCAAAATTATAACCTGTATAACTCCCGATTTTTTTTTATAATATTTAATTAGATATTTGCAAGCCCTTTAACACATAATCTACTTTTACCCCGGCTAATATTCTTACGCGTACCTAGTAGATGGGTAGTGATAAACACAAAATAAAGAGTGACATAAAACTCAAAAAGAAAAAACACTACAAACATAAAAACAAACACACAGACACACACAAACGAGATCTATGCTGTATCTTCAGATATCACTTAGGTACTACTCAAACGACACTCAATTTTAAGTGAAACTTAGTTATATCTACAACATGAGATTTAAGTGTAATAATGATCATTCTTTAAAGATTGTATATTAATTATTACAAAAAGAGCTGTGATAGCCGAGTAGCCGCAGGTTCGAACCCGAAGCAACACACCAGTGACTTTTCCAAGTAATGTGTGTATTAGAAATAATTATCACTTGTTCAAACGGTGATGGAAAACATCGTGATACAACCTTGCATGCCTGAGAGTTGTTTAGAACAGTTCTTGAAGGTATGCAAAGTCCCCAACCCGCAATTGGCCAGCGTTGTGAACTCAAGGTCTAACCCCTCCCTCATTACAGGAGGAGACCCTTGCCCAGCAGTGGGACGTTAGGGTGACAAATCAACATTGGGCTATGCTGCGCTATGGCTGCGCTGTGCTATGTTTGGTCAACTCGCTTGTCTAATATTTTAATGAGGATACAAACAAACCAAGCTGTGCTACGCTGTGTGAGGCTGCGCTCTGTTTAATACAACCTCAAGCACAAACATAGCACAGCGCAGCATAGCTCGATGTTGATTTGTCACCCTTAAAGGGTTAAATTTATTTATTCATTTTCGGCATAAAAACCAAGCTTGCGCGTTTCAGGTTACTTAGTAACTCTAGTCATATATCAAGATGGCGTTGTTATTTATAAAACCTGTTGCTACATATCAAACGCTCGAGATATTATTTATATTCTTATCTTTACCGATTGACAGGCAGATGTGCTATCAGTCATGTACATTTTATCTCAGACATATAGTGACGACGAACAAAAGAAAAGTTAATATCTATTCATGATGAGAAAGGGCATAAAAGACAAAAGATACGATTGAATTGACAAGCTCCTCTTTCTTTGAAGTCGGTTAAAAAACCCTTTGTTCTGCTTATTAAAAAAAGACAACTCCCGCACTAAGAATTGCTCTTGTGTCGCGGGGCCTTTTACAAACATACAAACAACGGACACAAAGTACAACCAGACCCGAAACAATTATTTGCGGATCGCACTAATAATTGTTCCGTGTGGGAATCGAACCCACGACCTCCAGACGCAATGGTAGCGGCGTGGTGACCTAAACCACTGCGCCACGGAGGAAGCCTATTTAATCCCGGACTAACTAACTAACTCATATGTGTAGTTTGAACATTATAACGCAAAACAAGTGAGTTATCTAATCAACTTTAACTTAAAGTATGTGTCATTAATTACTATAATTTATTACTAAACTGCAATTAAGAGAAACTCGTGAAAAATAGGAAATGAATGTGCTAATATACAATTGAATTTGACTTGAAGGGACTATGCTAAAATAAACACACATAAAAAAATAAATAAATACATATAACACATAATACTTATTACATAGACGTTTGGGGTCCAGCAGAAAACCTAAAAAGATAGTCAAAAGATATTTAACCTCTTTTAATTAAAACCAAATAATTTATTCATATAGGATTACACTTATGATAGTCAATGATACATAAAGTGAATTTACCGCCAGTTCGGAAGGTAGAGCCAATGAGTAGAGCTGCCAACAAACTCCTGGCCAGTTTAGGCCACTCTTTTTTATAATTATTTTTTTGTTATAAGTCGCTAGCAACGCATATTTTGAGATAGTAGTTAGGAAGCATTGTACTAGGAGGCCAAGTAACAAAATTCTGGCAAAGTTGTTATAATAGGGCAAAATTGACACATTGTGGCAAAATTCAAACGTTGCGGCAAAGTTGACACATTGAGGCAATATTGACATAAAGTTGCCAAACGGGGGCAATTATTCCTTGTTTCAAGCTATGTCAATCATATAGTTACAGTAACACCCTCCCAGCTAATTCCTAATTACGCCCAAACTAATTTCTATAAAACAATATTAAACCACATTTCATCACCTCTGTATAAGTATCATAGTTAACTTATTATATAGGTATACCTGTTGGGTAGGTTATCCGAGACTTATTCATAAACCTGACACTTACCCTCTTAATCATAAAAATATATGAAGTTATGAAAGGCTTATAAAGTGTTTTGTTTCTTTCACTCCAGAGTGAAATGAAAAAGAGAAAACATATTTTAGTAGTGTTTTAACTAAAATTGGTTTATGTGGTGTTTATGAATAAGAGGGTTAGGATCACAGCTTATAAATAAGTCTTAGGTACCCAATCTACTTGATAAAGTGACAACAAATGTATGAAATCAACCACAATTCCTTCATATAGGCTATCTAATACTTATCTGGAAGTGGTCAAATTGTCTCTTAAAGTTGTAATAATGAGTGTGTGACTTACCAAGGCTGTTGGAGACTTGGCTGCAGTCAATCTCCACGTTGTGGTAGCAGGAGTCGGCGGCTAGGGCTCCGGAGACAGCCAGCAGGCACAGGGCTAGTACGGCCTTCATGTTTCTGTGGAAAAATAAATTATAATTAATATTGGAGTATTTGGTACCCACAGTGTTTCTTAACATGTGGTGTGTTAGCTTGTGTATAGAAGTCCACATTTTTATCCTTGGAAATGATTAATATTTTTTAGCCACCTACAGTCACCAGCTAGTTAAATGGCAACTTGTTCGAAAAAATACTGCTTCTTTCTGCAGGGCTCTTCAGGGATCCCTTAAATTACATTTGACTTCCTATCCATAGACTGGTAAAACTTAAGCAATACTGCACTAGAATATTTTCAGGTAATTAAAATAAAAAACAAAAATGTATATCTATTTTCTACATAGATAACATCACACCTGTTATACTAAAAGGTTCAGGCAGAGATGTATAACCTGACCCATATAATAGTGGGCAAGCTTATTGTCATATACCGGGCATGTTACTAAACTTTGAGCTACTATTGAGAAATATTCTAATCAATAGCATTGTACTAGTTCTGTATGTATGAGTATGACTCATCGGTTATTTAACACTTCCATACATCATGTCACATCAACAAATATGATGAAATGTTATCATATTGATAGCTAATCTACAAGATGGAAATGGGTAGGACAAATTATCCCAGTGTATTAATGATCTGATTCACCTTCATCCATACTAATATTATAAATGCGAAAGTAACTCTGTCTGTCTGTCTGTCTGTCTGCTACTCAATCACGTCTAAACTACTGAACCAATTTGCATGAAATTTGGTATGGAGATATTTTGATACCCGAGAAAGGACATATACTCCATTGAAATGTTACATGAGATTTACATTTATTAGAGGACGCAATTTTATTTTTGGAACATGTAGGGGGGGTCTATAGAAGCTTAACTTGAAGTTTGTGGGGTCGCCACTCTTGTCCCCCGGCCGCCATCTTGGAAAAGGGGGTGGAAACACTTTTTTTGCTATATCTCGGAAACTATGCGTCTTACAATAACATTGTAAAAGCATAATTTGTAGCAAATTATTTTGTCTACAAATATGTCTAATAACTTTTTGCCCTAAATTAACAATCAAAGAAGTTATAAGCAAAAAAGTGCAATTTTTTTTATAATTATTTTCTTTATTGCTCTATAACTTTTTTTAGCGACAGCCGCGCGGATGGATCTCTGAGGTTAAGCCACGCTTGCCAAGGTTGTTTTGTGGATGGGTGACCATCTTACACATATCGAGTTCCTCCGTGTTTCGGAAGGCACGTTAAATTGTGGGTCCCGGCTGTCATTTTCGAAGATATTTGACAGTCGTTAACAGTACTCAGAAGCTTGAAAGTCTGACAACCAGTCTTAACCAGGGGTATCGTGTTATATCCCAGGTAAATGGGTTGTGGATGTCAGATAGGCAGTCGCTCCATGTAAAATACTGGTATTCAGCTGCATCTGATGAGACTGGAAGCCGACTCCAACATAGTTGGGAAAAAAGGCTAAGCTGATATGAATAAATTAAAAAAAATTAACTCAGAACAATCTTGTAGAGTATTTTTCGAGGAAATTTTTGCCTTATATATTTTTTTTATTTCATTAATTAGAAACTCAGTAACAGCGCTCCGAAATAGACCGGATTTGGAAAGAAAATTTTTGTAAAAAAAATTTCACTATTTTGCTTATAACTTCTTTAATTGTTAATTTAGGACAAAAAATTATTAGACGTATTTGTAGGCAAAATAATTTGCTACACATTATGCTTTTACAATTTTATTGTAAGACGCATAGTTTCCGAGATATAGTGAAAAAAGTGTTTCTACCCCCTTTTCCAAGATGGCGGCCGGGGGACAAGAGTGGCGACCCCACAAACTTCAAGTTAAGCTTCTATTGACCCCTCCTACATGTTCCAAAAATAAAATTGCGTCCTCTAAGAAATGCAATATTCGGCCCTCAAATTGTAACATTTCAATGGACTAATAGGCTACTTTTTACCCCGGGAAAATGACGCATTTCCCGGGAAAATTCAGAAAATTCAACGAAGTCGCGAAAAATCAACATTATAATGACATGGAATCAACAAAATTCCGTTGCCATGGCAACTGTCTTAATGGCGGATATGCCTTAGCGCGACTTCGTTATACTAAGAGATATAAATTATTTTGAGAATATTTTTCATGAAAAAAAAGCATATTTTATATCATCACGCTACGACCAATAGGAGCAGAGTAGGTAACAGTAAAAAGTGTTACAAAAACATGGAAAATTCTGACCCATTCTCTCTTATGTGACGCAAGCGAAGTTGCGCGGGTCAGCTAGTATGGTAATAAAGCAAATAAACAATTGATAGCCAAGTAAGTCTATAAGGTGATAATCAACTGTAACTTTTGAAGTCCTGTATTAAAATAATAATGTCTGCACTCATATACAGTTTCAACATTGATTGTAAGTGACAAAACACTGTATAACTAATCAGAGCTTACACCACGTTTATTAGTCAGACAGTTAATAAATTAGTTAAGAATCAATAAATATGGTCAAAAATACGAGGTTTGATGAAATTTAATAAAAAAACAAATGCCTATCGGACATCGAATATTCCACATTTGAATTTAAAAAGCGGAATCACATCTGGCATTTGTTTTTATATTAATCGTAATAATCGTGTACAAATCAATGTTAATAAGCAATAAATCACATCTAATACTGCGATAAATACCTGATAAACTGTGTAACAATGTTTTAATAAGTTTTAATAACGTATTAATCTGATAACTAATCAAAACAAGCAATATTTTTGTTTTGATAAAATTGACACATTAAGAATAGACAGCTTCTAAAGTTTTACTCATAGATTAAAAAAAATAGAATTACGTTTTTTTTGTTTGTTCGGAAATCGTAAATGATTTAATCGATCGGCGCATCGCGACGGTACTTTGACAATAAAATAACAACGTCATTTGTTGAAAAAACAAGGACAATACAAGCTTGCAACGCTGCATTATTTTCATTGTATTGTAGGTTACCTACCTACATTAATAAAATTAAAAACTTAAAAAATTACTAGACTTAGGTATAACAAAAAAAAAAACACAACAGTAATAAAAAAAAAGAAAAATTCTAATGACAAAGAAATAAAATATGTCCACGACGCATTTAAAGACACAAAATAAATAAAAACCTACCCTATTCCCGTATTTGAAGAATCAAAACAGGAAATAAGAAGGTTATTTTAAATTGCGCGTTGATATAATTAAAAGTCACTCACCAAAATATTGTGAGACGATTGAAAACAATAATGTCAGAAGCAAAGAGACGAGATTGCGGTTCTGTCGAAAGTGCTGCCTTTACACTCACTGGCGCAGAAGGCGACTCTCAACAAAGACTAGTGAACTGATAAAACCCTCCGTCCACGAGAGAACGAAACACGTAATTAAAATTATTATAAACCGTCGCGATTGGCGGCGATGGCGAACGACAAAATGATAATAAAATCACAAAAATCCTACATCTGTCACGTGAAGTTGGTCGCACTTAGCTTTAGGGTGGCTAGTCCGAAAATAAAATTACCTTTGTTTCTATTTTGCGGTCGAACACGTTAAGCTTTCAGTGTGAAATAATAATCAATGTAACGGAATATACCACTTGTTTACGTTAATGTGAAATTGAGTGATAACAATCGTAAAATGTATAGCACTGTTCGCGATTAACGTTCCATGAAAACTAGCAAAATTGAAAAGCTGGCACTATTTTTGCCTCGCCCCTCTCTGCGCTATCCCCCCGCGAGCCGACCCTTGAATGACGTTCGGCTCTGTCATACTGAGAATGTTGAGGTTTTGCGTTTCTAGATGATTCCTTTATTTTCCTCATTTCTACTAAATACCGACATTTCGAGCCCTGATTATGTCCTAAAATATTCGATTATGATATCTTATATCTATTAGGAAGGAGATAAATGATGTTTTATGCGTTAAAGTCATAAATAGGTCGAGAAATATTCCATGAGTCGACTTGGAACACGAAACCTCTAGGAGGATACTTTGTTGTATAAATGAACGGAGGTATCTCCCCTCTCGCTCTAACGTGTCATTCCCCGAGCTCTTGTCAACACGAGATGGTTCTGTAAGTTCTGTTATCGCTGCGCAGTTCATTATTTTCGTATAATCTGAGGCATCAACTCCAATAGTTCTTGTTTTTCAATTTTGTTGCGTTTGATAAGTCGCCTTCTACACCAGTGTGTGTAAAGGCTAGACTTTCGCGAGTACTCGTACGTTACGGAACTGCTTGTCACAACAATATCGTCAAAGTATCTGTGATTTTAATTGTAGAAAAAAAAATTAAAACATGAAGGCTATCCTCTTCGCTGTCGTTGCGGTCCTGGCTGTATGCCTGCCTGCTTCTGCCACACAATGTGAGTATTTTTTCTTAATTTTATTTTTCTTTGTTTGTAATGTTTATGAAGGAGGTTGATTTACTTCGCATTTAGGTTATGATGCATTCGATAAATGAGGGTGCATATTTTCTTTGTTCGTTTTAGTCGCAAATAACATTTGGACGGTATTTTTAATTTATTATTTCTATACACATCAAGAAACAACTATTTCAACAATCTATCGATCGATTAATAATAAAAATTAAGCGGCTACTTACGTAAATACGTCAAATTCACGAGAAACTTTATTTTTTCACTGTTTTGCTGATCATCTGTGCGCTTTCTTCGGCTATTACCGCCACCTAGCGTCCGACTACTAAAAATTATGGAAGATACCGTGACCCTGGGGTTAAATAAATAAAACAATCATGATAAACTGTGCATTTAAATTAACCTTACGCTAGTTATCGACTGGACTCTTTTTATATATAAATATACAAACTTTTCAAGGTTAGGCACACCATTAAATTACATTGTCATGTTCTATTATGCATACCTTTACGAAAAAAAAATCTACAGGCACCTTCATTTTTTTCATTTAACATTTAATTGTCTGGAATCGATTGTTTTTATTTTTGGTTAGCCATAATGATTTCAAAAGCTGTTCACTAAATTGAATTAATTGTCTATCAGCTGATCTAAATGTCAAAACTTATCTTACTCTTACTTAATAATCTTGAAGAATTGACATGATGACATCACATACCCGACTATTGTTTTGTTTTTGTTTGAATAAGTCTGAAATGTTGCTTCTGTAATAAAAATATCAACAACAACATGAAACTAAATTATTAGAAAATCTTACTTATTAGTTTTAAAATTTTCTTGTTAATTAAGTATTTTTATGAGTGAGTTACAGACCTGGCCTTCTTTCCAAAAAAATTAAGTAACATGCCTGGTATACGGCAATAAGCTTGCCTCCTAGAATAATTTTATTATGGTACTAACATTATGAAATGTGGGAGTATTTCATATACTTCTACCTGTCCTTGCCTTTACCTTTATTTACAATATTAATATTAATTAATAAACATTGTTGGATTGTCATAATTTTTTCTTTGTATTGCCTAAATATCATAGTTCACAATATTATTGATATGTAAGGTGTAGTTGTTATAAACATCAATAATTATAGTCAATTTGCAATATAATATGTTAGTGTTTTATCTAACCATACAAATGAAGCCACATTGTATTGATAACTATTGCCTATATTTATAAACATGCAACAATGTATTAGCTACATGACACTGATAGGGATTTTACATACATAGGTACATACATAAAATATAAGTCTTAGATGGGTAGTTTCTCTGCGTAATAATCTTTTTCACATACTTACATACATGAAATAACGACTTTCTCCCATAGAGGTGGCAGAGACCAGAGAATGTCAGTTAGTATGATCCTTCCAAACTTCCTTTGCTTCATTCATATCCATACATCTTGAATAACATAAGGTATTGAACATAAATAAATATAATTTTCTTCTGTAGTTTTTACCTACCTTATAATTATCAACTAATATTGGACACAAAATATTAATTGGTTGTTAGATTTGAAACTAGGCCACTACATAAATCGACTAAAGCGACCTCTAGTGGCTTAATTAAACAAAGACCTGATTGCAGACTATTAAAAAAATATCTCATCAAAAAATCAAACCATAGTCAAATGTTTACTGTCAAATTGAACTACATGAAAAAAGAGCGCGAAAACTGCGGAAAAAACGCAAGTCATGAAATGAATCAATATAACTTAATTAGGTTGAGTATGACTTATAACGCGTCATGTACATTGTACATAATGTACATGCTAATAAATGCTAAATTAACACATTTTTTGAAAAACATTGTGTAAGTATTTCATCATACTGTTCTGTTTTTTTTTTGGTGTGTGCAAAACCACGTGTCTATTATGAAATATACTTCCATTGGACAGTCTTACTTTGATGGTTATTCATTCAGGATTAAGCTTATTTTAATTAAAGTAGGTACTTACATTTTTATAAAGAGATCTTTAATTATGGCAGGAAAAGTGAGAAATGATAATTGAAATTTAAAAAAGGTTAAAGTATGCCACATTATGTTTTTAACTTATAGCTGTACCTATGCTATTATACTGGCTGCATACTTTAGTTTCTCTAGCCTTTCTTATATTGTCGTTAAAAAAAAGTAGCTATGTGCTTTTATATAATAATCGCGAACTTTTGACCTACATAATGACTACAATAAAATAAAACGGTTCATTAATTTTATTCAAGTAACGATAATTTTTCATGGCCATAATTAGTCATATCATTGGTAATTATTGTGTAATCACATAATTTGGCGTACATTTTTATTTTCGAAGTTATATGCATATTAGAAATTAGAAATAATAATCACATAACGGTGAAGAAAAACATCGTGATGTAACCTTGCAAGCCTGATATTTAAAACAGTTCATTTCATTTCAAAGTTCCCTATCCGCATTTGACTAGCGTGGTGGACTCAAGGCCTAACCTCTCCCTCATTGCGGGAGGAGACCCTTGCCCAGCATTGAGACAGTAGTAATTTTATACATAAAGAAAGATTATTCTTTCATCTCGAAGGTGCTAAGTTAATGAACTCGGAACACAAAAAGCGTACGATGTTATCGTTATCACAAACATATCGACACCTTATCACAAGTACTTAGATTATACCAGACAATACTGATAATATATCAGCAACTGTCAATCTCTGATTGTCATTGATCGCTTACCGGTTGCTAAACGATCTGTGGGTTAAGCAAACCTTGGCGCGGTTATTACATAGATGGGTGACCGCATAGTGGTATTTGAACTGGGCGTCTCCGTGCTTCGGAGAGCAAGTAAAAAGTCGGTCCCGCTTGTTGTCTATGAAGATAACAGTCGTTAAGTCACGTCAAAGGTTTTCGGGATAGATAATAAATATCTGAATTTTAAACGTATGCATGATATTGCAGATAAACTACGGAGAATTTATATGAATTATGACCATTTTATCTGTTCAGCGAAACCATAAACAAGGTCTTCTTTTTGGGTAACAAGACAAGGACATAAGTCATGAGGCTGGTTTAA
Organism: Anticarsia gemmatalis; assembly: GCF_050436995.1. NCBI lineage: Eukaryota > Metazoa > Arthropoda > Insecta > Lepidoptera > Erebidae > Anticarsia > Anticarsia gemmatalis. Next base: position 4,019,112 of record NC_134773.1, on the reverse strand, counting down.
CCATTTCTTAATAAATGTTGGTTCATGTATCTGGCGGTATTTTGACAGTTACTTTCATGGGTTTGCTGCTATTTTATCTAGGGGATAGGCTATCCGGCCCCTATACAAAAGCCGTGAAACTGGCCTTTGATATAAAAGATTTTGTTACTAGGCCATGACTGTTATTTTTACTCTGGTATTCTTATCTACAGAAATTGAGAAAGGTCGTAAGTAAAAAAAAAGTTTCTAAGTATTTTTATATAAAAATCAGAAGTTTTTGCAATTTTATAAAAGACTAGCTGCCGCCCGCGACTTCGTCCGCGTGAAAAGGTTTCCCGTACTAAAAAATATCTTATGTGTAAATCTATCTTAATTTCAGTTCAATCAGTCGAAAATCTAGAAGTTTTGTGTTAACTTTCACCCCCTATTTTGATTCCCTAGTAGAATTTATCAAAATCCTTACTTAGCGGATGCTTACGCCGTAACATCTACCTGCATGTCAAATTTCAGCCCAATACGTCCAGTGTTTGGACTGTGCGTTGATAGATCACTATGTCAGTCACTCAGTCAGTCACCTTTGAGTTTTATTTAATAACTAGCTGACCCGGCAAACGCTGATTTGCTATATAATTTTAAAGAAAAAGTGTCACTTAGTGTTATGGAAAATAGATGTTGGCCGATTCTCAGACCTACTCAATATGCTCACAAAAATTCATAAGAATCGGTCAAGCCGTTTCGGAGGAGTATGGCAACGAAAACTGTGACGTAAGAAATTTATATATTAGATAAGTATATAGATTTGACTTTCTCAGTTTCCTTGAGAGTGCACTTGTATAATCGAGTACTTGAAACGTAGCACTCAGCAGACAGATATGTTAATATCTGTCTGCTAAGCCCTTAATCAGCAAATATCTACGCATCTTCATTCTAGACCTCTTCAAATAATCTACACTTAAGTACCTATCTATTTACGTCTTTATTTCCTCTTACAAACTTGCATCTAATCAAATAAGATAAGCAACATTTCATGTTCCAACACACGTACATTTTATCTGACAGGTCTCAATTGGCGGGAAAATTGACAGATGATAATCGCCATCTTGTTTTCTCCGTGTGAACAAAGGAGTTTCGTCATGTTTATCATTGTTTCATTGAACCGGATAGTAACTTAGTAATACACGTGGCTAGACGCAAGACATGTTGACATATGCTGAAAACATACATAGGCACATAAGTACAGGCAGAGATTAAAGAGCGACACTACGACCCTAACAACGAAGCTGAAAATATAATTCAAAATATCAATATACCGATTTTTTATTAAATCCAGACGGTGTATGAACTGCACTCATTGCCGGGATTTCTGGGATTGTCCCAGAATGTTGTCCCTTGTCCAGTAATCTTACTTTGCCGTCCCGGAATAAAAAAATACAAGGGTCTACAAAGCTACGATGCAACAACGTTTTTTTTGGTCATTCCTACTTAGTGTAGCCTAGGAACGGAGATCGAAACTCGGATTCCGTTCGTGCCCCAGAAATGTCCAGGAAATGGTCAGCCTGGATCTGGCAACCCTACCTATTTCACATGTAATAGGGGATGAGCGTTTTGCTATCTACCGGGCACGTTACTGGGCAAGGGTCTGCTCCCGGAATGAGAAAGGGGGTTAGGCTTTGAGTCCACCACGCTGACCTAGTGCGGGTTTAGGACATACCTTCAAGAACTGTGTTAAACAACTCTCAGGCATTCACGTTTTCATCTCGATGTTTTCCTTTACCGTTATAACAAGTGATATCTTTTTTTTATACACACATGCAGCCCTCATTAAGATTAATTACGAAGTTTTCCTTTACATTATACATAGGTACCTACATGAAGAATATTTCCTTGACATTAGAAATACATATTAGAAGTTCCATAATGGAAATTCACATCAATCGTATGTTTATTGTGACATTGTTATACTGAACAGACATTATTGATTTGACAGTTATGCAGAGTATATAAAGAAAATAATCCTATTGTTTAACAATATTTTAAAGCCGTTCTTGACGTAAATAACTTTAGTTTCATAAATATTTTAATTTTATTTACGGCACCATTGTTTTTGTAATAGTTTATTTCGCATCTATGTCACATCTATGACGTACCTAAGGTCTGTAGTTTATGGTTACTTTACTGTGTATCTGTATCTGTCTGGTAAGAGAAAAAAGAGAATAGTATATACTTTCTTTACCTAGTACTAGTACCGTATACTGCGTACCCTAACTGGGAACACAATACCTCCGCTAGGGCTATACTTTGTCTACTTGTCTAGGAATACAATAGCTCCTGCCTACAGTTTTCACCGCTAGGCGTATATCTCGACTAGGAACACAAAACCTCCACCCTCTACTTCTTTAAATCTCGGGGTTTTATCTCGACTTGGAAGTTTGGAACACAAATACTAAACCTTTTTAGTTTCGTAATCTGCTGTGAGGGTTGTATATCGACTAGGAACACTAAACAATCACCTATATTTCTGTAAATTTTCGCTAGGGATTATCTTGACTTGAAGCACAAAACATCCAGCCTGTTACCTACCCACAGGATTATCTGATTTGCATGGACCTTGGAACACTAAACCTCCACCTTCTAATACTTTAAACTTCGCCATCTCTATCTCGACTCGGAGCTTTGGAACACAAATCTAAAACCTTTTTAGTTTCTTTATCTTCTGCTAGGAGGTGTACCTCATCTTGAAACACAAAACCTACTCCTAATTAGTTTCATTGACTTCCTCTATAGGGTGTAATTGGTATTGGAACACAAAACGTCTACCCGATAACTCCCAAATCACACTAAACTATCATTAAATAAGGATGTACCTAATTTTGCAACACAAAACCTACACCTTCTTGTTCCATACAAATTCCGCTTGGGGGTGTATTTCCTCTTGGAACACAAAACCTCCAACACATGTAACCTTCCCAAAGGATTATCTAACAGACTAGCCTAGCTTGGAACACAAAACCTCCACCACTAGTTCCGTAAACTACCGCTAGATGGTATACTACTTGCCTTGGAACACAAAACCTCTATGAGTCATATTTATTGTCATAATACTAACCTATTAAAGGTCTAGATAACAAACTACTGGCTTGTAAATCCTTTGATTGTTTTAGATAACAACAATTATATTTTTATTGACTAGTCTTACTAATAAATATCGTGTAAGCTGTGATTAGTTATACGGTGTTTTGTCACTTACAATCAATGTTGTAACTGTATATGAGTGAAGACAAAACACTGTATTACTAAACAGAGCTTATACCACGTTTATTAGTAAGACAGTTTATATTTTGAACTACCCGTATGATGACACATTCATACATTACTTGCTTCCCTTAAATTTTTATTTTTAAAAAAGCTGATTAAAAAAAACATTAACAGTTTTGTTTTGATCTCACTCTCAAGTTTCAATCTCCTTATTATATTTCATCAAATGCATACCACAATTACGCGATTCAGTAATGATTGTGTAATAAACAAACCGACAAACTTACGCATTTATAATAGTAGTTATAAAACGGATTAACTCTACAACACGTATGTGTACTTAGATTAGTTTTGTAGACTTTGTTAATAACGGAAAAGAATTTCACTACACAATGAAACAGTAGCTTGTGTTTACTGCTGTAATCGTGTGCTTTAATTATTTTAAAGCATCAAGTTTTCTTATTCCAGCAATGGTTTTGAACTTAAAGGAGCTGCTAGGATCCCTTTTTACTTTTTTTTATCAAGAAAATGCATCCAAGTCAGCCATCTTTGATTGGGTTTACTGCATACATAATCTATACTAATATTATGAAGCTGAAGAGTTTGTTTGTTTGAACGCGCTAATCTATCTATAACTATGGGTCCGATTAAAAAAAATCTTTCAGTGTTAGATAGCATTCTCTCTTATGAGACGCAAGCGAAGTTGCGCCGGTCAGCTAGTTCTTGTTTAAAATGAACTCGCATTTTACCATAATGTTTTGTATTTCATCAGCAAAGTGTATAAAAATAACAAATACTGTATGTCATTGCGCTTGGTTTGTTGCCAATTGTAAAAATGTAACTTTGGAACATTCTAGTACCGAATGCAGTGTAAATGCTTTTATATAAAAAAAGGAAATAATCTGTCGAAAGTAAAAATGGATTTTACAAAATTACCTGTATCTGACTGCCTCTGTGGCGTGGTCGGTAGTGTATAGGACTGCAAGTCACGAAGTCACGGGTTCAATTCCCAGGTCATTCAAAGTGCTATTGGTCTTCTTCTAATTTATATTAGTATCAATAGTAGCCCAAAGTTAAGTAACGTGTCCGGTATATGGGAATAGGCTCATCTCCTATTACATGGGACCAGTGTTGCCAACTTGGATTTTGAAAAAGGCGTAGGCCAGATTAGAAAATTACGTAGAAATAGTAAAATTTCCATATGAGAAATACGTAGATCTACGTACTTTTTTTTTTGATTGAAATTAAGACAGTAGGGTAGGTAAAAGTGAATAAAACGACAATTCATAAGACCCTAAAAGTTGCAGACAGACAGCAGATAGATAAAACTGGTTAGAGAGATATCTCCGTGAACAAAAATAATAATAAATAAATAAATATTCCAGTAGCCGGTTAGTTTTTACAATATCTACATTCTACATGTGAAACCACCACTTACAGATAATTTAAAAAAGTTCGCTACTTTCAGGGTCATCGATTTATTTAAATTATTCAATTTTTATTATCATTTTCAGACAAATTAAATTGAAATTAAACTAAAAAACATCTTCGATATCTTAGTTCGAAATATTTTTAGGTTAAGATTCACTTTTACCGTTTTATTTACGGCAGACACCGCAGACAAGACGCCAAGACGTTTCGTTTTACACAGTCACATGAGTCTCAGTTCTTTTGAATTGACTGATGACTGACACTGTTTTTAAAATGAATGGCGTAATAATAAGTTGAGTGGCGAGGCGAGGCGAGTATGCGCTAGTATAAAACGGAACGTTTATTAACTTTTTTTTACGAAAGTAACAAAAATAATGCCCATTCAGTCTAACAACGGGATATGTTATTTTGCAATTGAATAATTTTGATAGAAAATACGTAGATTCTGGGACTAAAGTTCTATCTACGTAAAAAGACGTAGAGTTGGCAACACTGCATGGGACTAACATTGTTAATGGCGAAACGTGAGTGTATTTCAACTCCCGCTTAAATTTCCGGGTATAACAGGCGTGAGATTTTTTACATAATTATTTTCACTTAAATACGTGTATTTGAAAAAAACTAGGTTTGCAGTAATTAAAAACTGACCTAGTTTTAAAACTAAGCAATTTAATTCAAACTTGTACTTAACAAACATATTTACGCGAAGGTGTTTTAAAACAACGACAACGACAATTAAATGAGACGCCATATTGGTATTGTGTTATTGACCTTTGAAATGTGACAAAGGAAACGCATTGTTCGGCCTAAACGTCGCAATTTGTTTATAAAGAAACTGTTCCTGCTTCCCTTGATTTTTTGTTTAAATAAAAAAAATAAAAAACATTATTTTCTTTGTGTTCTTTGTTATTTAAACTGTCTTTTTAGGTAAAAAGTTACTGGCCAGTGCTTTATCTCATACAAAGTTTAAATAACTCACCTTAGAGTCAGAAAATCTAGCCTAATGTTTGATCCGTATAAAAAAAAGGTAGTATATTTTTAAAATTGGTAAAAGTAATATGCTACCTTGAAGATCTAGGTACTGCGTGACATTATTATCTACTAGCAGACCCGCGCAATTTCGCTTGCGTCACATTAGAGAGAATGGGTCAAAATTTTCCCCTTTTTTGAACATTTTTTATTGCTACTCTGCTCCTATTGGTCGTAGCGTGATGATATATAGCCTTCCTCAATAAATGGGCTATCTAACACTGAAAGAATTTTTCAAATCGTACCAGTAGTTCCTGAGATTAGCGCGTTTAAACAAACAAACAAACAAACTCTTCGTATAGATAGACAGAAACTTAAAAAAAAAATACTATTTTCATTGTGTAGAATTTTAAAATAAAAATATTTTTTTAATAGCGTAGTTGATTTGAAGCTCATAATACGTAACCGTAAGTGATTAATAAACAGAAAATATTGAACAGTCCGTGGGAAAAAAAAATTCAAGCTATTCTTGTTTACTAAACTATGGTTTTAGAACGGATGATTGGCAAAATGGCGGCAAAACAAATGTCAATGAATGAATCTTGTTTACTATTATAAAATCAAGCCAACTACGACTTGAATTCGTACACCAATGACCAAGGGGTTTCCGTTTCCCGTTCTATCCATATAACTTACAAGAGTTCCGCCCTGGCTTCGCCCGGCTTAAAAAGTTATTATTCATAAGAACTTTTACAATTTTCACATATAAATGGATAGGGAGTTTTATGACCAACTTATAACTCTCTATTCATTAAAAAACATTGCATCAAAAACAGTTGTGTAGTTTCATAGATATAAACATGCATACATACAGACATAATGACAGATACGGGAAGCACTTTTTCTTTATACAATTGCAAGTCTACTAGTTGCCGTTATCAACATTGAATGACTATTTAATGTAATTTCTTGTAAGGGAGCTCCCGTAAATATTGATTTTAGTCTGTTTTTTAGTATTTTGAGAAATACTGTCTAATTATCACAGTTCACGATTGCTGTCTGAACCGATTTTGATGGTACTTTATGTGCTACCCTCACTAATATAACTAACTAGCTGACCCGGCGAACTTCGTATTCGTACCGCCTAAAATATGCAAAATTAAATGTCTATTTTTCAATATTTCTGAGAGATTTTCTTAATATTTTTTTCCGTAAGAACCTCCTCCTAATAATAACAAATACAACAAAAAAAGAATGCGTAAAATCGGTCCAGCCATTCACGCGTGATGCCGTGACCAAGGAAAACGGGTATCATTTATACTTATATAATACTAGCTGACCCGGCAAACGTTATTTTGCCATAAAAATGAAATAAAAAAACATTCTCCAGCGGACAAAATTGTGAATCTAAACCATTCTCAGATCCCCTTGAACACACACAAAAAATTTCATCAAAATCGGTCCAGTCGTTTAACAGAAGTTCAGTGACATACACACTTACAGAAGAATTATATAATAAAGATATAGATAAAATAATTTATTTGTTTGTCTCCAGGCAATCTGAAAGAGCAGAGCATCTTCGGAGAATGGGTGACGATGCACAATCGCTGCAAGGAGGCCATGCGTCACCAGATCAAGAAGGAAGTGGGCGCTTCGCTGCAATACCTGGCTTTTGGCGCTCATTTCTCTAAGGATGTCGTAAGTATTTCAATCAGTCTAGCATTTCTTCAAACTGTGTTGGAGTCGGTTTCCAGTCTCAACGAATGCAGCTGAATACCAGTATTTTATATAAAGGGACTGTCTATCGGACCTCCACAGCCCAGTTACCTGAGTCATAACACGATACCTTTCTTTATTTCTTCTTTTCTTTTTACCTCTCGGTAAGACCGATTGTCAGACTTCCAAGCTTCTGACTACTGTTAACGACTGTCAAAGATCTTTGAAATTTACAGCCGGGACTCACAATTTAACGTGCCTTCCGAAACACAGAGAAACTTGATATGTATAAAATGGTCACCCATTAACAGAACAACCTCGGCAAGCGTAGCTTAACCTCAGAGATCTATCCGCGCGGCTGTTGTTAACTAAGCCACGAGCTCCTTAAACTAGTTTTTGATAAAATGTCTTTTAAATTATATAATGACTAGCTGCTAGCTGACCCGCGCAACTTCGCTCGGTCACATGAGAGGGAAAGGGTAAATTTTTCCCCCGTTTTTATAACATTTTTTACTGGTACTCTGCTCTCATTGGTCGTAGCGTGATGATATATAGCCTATAGCCTTCCTCGATAAATGGGTTATCTAACACTGAAATATTTTTTTAAATCGGACCAGTAGTTCCTGAGATTAGCGCGTTCGAACAAACAAACTCTTCAGCTTTATAATATTAGTATAGATTATCTATCTCTTGTCATCAGGTAAACCGGCCAGGATTTGCCAAGCTGTTCTTTGAAGCGGCTTCCGAAGAACGCGAGCACGCGATGAAGCTGATCGAGTATTTACTCATGAGGGGAGAGCTGACCACTGATGTCACTAACCTTATTCAGATTAAGGTAACTACCATTTTTTAAGACTTTTTTAGTCTGACATTCAGTAACTATATTTAATATTTATTTCTTTATTAACCCTTTGACCGCCACGGTCGGCTTTACTCGACAAATGAGAAAGTGCTCACGACGCTTTCGTCGGCAAATGTCGACATGAATATAGCGTCGTGAGCACGTTCTTATACTTATTTTCTGATACTGTTCGCGAAAGAGCGTGTGTGTAAAGACACCTATTATCTGTGAACGTTTCAACTGTCTAACTATTCTCTAACTTCTTTATAAATACGGTTGTTAGTAATCAAGTCCCTTATCCTTTGGGTACATAACCCAAAAATAAGACGAAACGAAAATATTAATTCTTCTCTTTCTTAAAGACAATAAAAATGCCTATAATGTTGTCTTTTCCATCTACAGCAAGACCTTCAAATCACTCCGATCAGGAACGGCGTGGAGGCCCTGGAGCGCGCCCTGAGAATGGAACATGACGTCACCAAGAGCATCCGGGAGGTCATCGCCAAGTGCGAGGGAGGCGAGAGGGAAGACCAAGACCAGTTCAACGACTACCATGTGAGTATCAAACACAAAATGAAATACTCCTCCTTTATTAAGTCGGTTAAATAGTCGGAAATATGGCAAAGATAAATAAATTTAACCCGTTAATGTCCCACTGCTGGGCAAGAGTCTCTTACCGTAACGAGGGAGGGGCTACGCCTTGAGTCCACCACGTTGACCAAGTGCGGGATTTCTAAGAAATTCTTAACAGAAAACCTCAGAAAATACTATTTGGCCCGACCTTGAGACCTCTCGCACGGCAGTCGCATACACTACCGACTGCGCCACAGAGGCAGTCCCTTTTCTTCGACTAAAGTTACTTAAATCATATAATATAATTTTTTGTCTCCTTACAGCTTGTGGACTACCTCACTGGCGATTTCTTGGAAGAACAATACAAGGGACAACGCGACCTCGCCGGCAAAGCCTCCACTCTTAAGAAGATGATGGACCGCCACGGCGACCTCGGAGAATTCATCTTTGACAAGAAACTCCTTGGAATGGACATCTAAACCCCTAGCTTGTTAATTTAAAAATTATACTCTACAAATCACTACTCTTTGGTCTAATTTGTAAAAAACAGTTGTAGTAAATACATTAGATTTTTATTATTGTGTGTTATTTTTTATATACTTAATATCACGTCTAACATACATAGATCACATCGGCGATGTCTTGTTCAGGTGCTACTCGTAACCGACGGTCCTGTATGACAACATGTATGTATGTGATAGCAAGGGAAGTTTGTAAGGATCGTACCAAGTGACGTTCTTTAGTCTCTGCTCCAAAGGCGTGATATTATGTGTCATTTTAATCGTCAAATGATCAAATATTGCCATAATAATCTGGTTCATACTTATTGTAAAACATTAGATATCCCCATAGGTATTATGTACAAATTATTAATTTAAGTACTATTTTAATTTAAAAATATTACTCCACTAAATTGTATTCGGCCAGTAGGCGTTTTTTCTGACAGGTGGTACTACTGCTTGTCAAAATTGGCGCGTATTTTTTTCGTTTTGTATTGATTTACGACAACTTTTTGGTGACAAAAAGTTTGTTTACAATATGGCTGTCTATTATATTGTTTAATTATTTCTTAAAATAAAGTTGTTCCATACATTCTATTGGACTTTTATTTCGAATAAATATATTAAGAAAAATATGAGAGATAATTTAGATTCAATTACTGGACGAGGGCCAATAGACGCGTCCACACAGCGCGAGCAGTCTCGCAGAGCAAGCGCGTAATAACAAGTATTTTTAAATTCCGGGACAGCTAAGTAAAATTACGGGACAACACACAAAATTCCGGGGCAATGCCGGCAACCCTAGTCTGGATCCGCCTATTGAGTATTGACTATAATATTGTAATGATTGAAATTTAACAAAAAATAAGAAAGCCAGTACTCAGTGTCTGTAAGCACGAAAATTAAATAGAGGATCTTTCTACCTAATTTATTAAGGGATGCTCTCTAACTAAAATAAATGTGGACGGCATAGAATGAGGCAAATCCTAATCGCATTTAATTCCAACCCGGATTAGCAAAAAATATAATTGCAACACTTGACTATGGATTATCCTTCAGTGGACAGTTTCCTGTAAAGGGCAAGGATGTAGAGGGCACACATAATGCTTTCTGAAATTAGGTCTTCAATATGGTCAACTTAAAAGAGATAAAATCAAAAATACGAAACTTTAATACTTCCGAACAGATAAGTGACCATCTTAGTTTTGATTTCTGAACAGTTTTTAATGTGTCAAATATTGAAAGCCCAGAAACGTCATTGTCGTTTTGTTTTTATTGTAATCGATCAGAATAAAAACAAAAATTAAACTCATTTCTCAATGAAAACTGCTAAAAACTTATAATAAATATAAACAAAATACTTTATTACTTAATTTAAAATGGATATAAAGTTTGATAGCGTCGTAGATTTGGTGCAAAGTAACGTTTGTAGATGTTGTCTTAGCAGCGGCTGTTTTAAAGATATTTCTTCGGAATATTACTATTCTGGACAGAAAGAAGTATACGAGAACATGTTAAAAGATACATTCAACATACAGGTAAGATTATAACCATTCAATACTCCCATTTATATGGAATAACTAACTTTGTATTCATCGAAAAAAAAAATTTACGAAATCTATTTTTGTACGAAAATAATAATTTCAACTGCCTGCACTAACATCAAAATTAGTAATAAAGCCTTAATATGCTTTTAGACTGCTTTAAAGTTCTATTTTTAATAAGAAATTACTATAAAAATAATAAGTTTTAAAACTAAAATATCACATGTAATTTTATAATTTTGCAGCTTTTACAACAAGATATTGAAGGATATACAAGTCAAATATGCGAGGAATGTATACAGAAGCTTAGAGAAGCATACACATTTAAAAATATGGTGATACAATCTGAACAAAGACTGGCTGAAATTATAGACAGAATTAAATGTAATGAAAGAGGTTAGTATATAATAAAAAATACATAAAACCACAGCTTTTAAACCTGTAGGTTTTAATCCCATGTTTATGGAGGCCTTTTGCAATAATTAGAAAAGACCAGTATGTATGTCCGGCCTGGGGCTCTAACCCCCGACCTCAGATTTAAAAGCCTATGTTAGTTATTTACCCAACTGAAGGCTATTATTGAGAAATATTCTAATATAATTTAGAAGAGTCCAATAGCACTTCACCCGACTCAAGAATCAAACTTAAGATCTTATAATCAGCAGTTGTATACACTAGCTGGCAGACTACAGAAGCAGTATATAATATAGAACTACTTTGAAATTATTCTCTACTATATCTAATTGGACTGACCCAGGATTCGTACCTGAGATACTAAAGATTTTGTTTTATTATTACAGATAAACTACAAAATGAATTAAAACTAGAAGAAATAAAAGCTGAGAGTCCTGTGATGGATTACTGTGAAGATAGCTTTGATGATGATGGTATGTAGGTACATATAAATATGAATTAAATTATTTCCAGTCTTAATAAATATAATTCTCTTATAACTTCAAAATGTGAATC